>NC_064922.1:896337894-896652159 GCF_023897955.1 Schistocerca gregaria
AAACACAATGTATGGTGCTGCTAATCACATCCGCAAGACATTTTGCACCTATCTGTGACTGTTGATGAAACCTGAATCCATCCTTACACACCAGAGTCAAAACAGCTGTGAAAACAATGGATAAAGGCTCGTGAAAGTGCGGCAAAGAAAGCACACACCATTTTATCAACTCATAAGATCATGTAATGATTTTTGGGGATTCTCAAGGAATAACCCACGTTGATTACTCAGAAAAAGACAGAGCCATAACTGGATACGATTATGATTCATTGTTGGATTGTTTGAAAATTACGTTGGCTGAAGAAAGACCATTATTGGCACACAAATAACTGCTCTTTCACCAGCCTAATGCATCTTCCCACACATTAGCAATAGCAATGGTGAAATTGCTTGTCATTGGCTTTGTATTAGGTACTCCAACCTGAACAAAAATCTCTGGACACCAATCCTCATTGGACCATCAGCGGCCTCGACTCCTTGCATCATTTGAAGAAGAAGAAAATTCTCGACATGATTGATCATATAACACGCCTACAAAGCAACAACAAAAAAAGAATTAAAGTAAGAGAAAACAACAACATAAGACTAGAACAACAACAACTACTACTACTGTTATTAATAATTGTACATAAAAAGTATGCATACATAATACTACCGTTTTTCGACAGCAGGTGACTGCCCTTGCGTGTTGGAGTCCACTGTGTGCAGGCTACTACCGGGTGAACTACGGCGAGCAGAACTGGGCGCTGCTGACAGCGCAGCTGCTGCAGAACCCTTTCTGGTGCCGGCGGTGGTGCGCGCACAGCTGCTGGACGACGCAGCCAGTCTGGCAGGGGCGGGCCAGGTGCTGCCCGCTCCCACGGCCCTGCAGCTCGCCTCCTACCCGCGGCTCGAGTACGGCTACATCCCGTGGAGGGCCGTCCCTGGCGTCTTGCGGAACCTCGAACTTCTTGTCGATGAAGGCGCGGCGGAGGACTTCAGGGTGAGGCCTCGCAACATCACATCACTAGCAATCGATATATTCTCTCTGGACTTACTGGTCTGTCATTAAGTCTGGTTTCAGCAAATAGTTTCTGTTCACATTGCAGTTAATGTTTCCTGTATGTGGTTTTCCAAGCACAACAACACTCTCCACTATCCATGATCCAGCACATGGCGATCCTGCTGCGCTACCAAGAGCAACCCGGAGAAGACCACACGACCCGCATTCTACGGGCCATCATTGTCAGCATCGCCTGCAACTATGGTGAACCGTCGTGTCTCAGTTCCATGTATGAGCAGTTGCAACACTTCATTGCTGCCCCTGGCAACTCCAGTAACCAGTGTGTGACCTGCTCAAAGTGCTTTGTCCTTTGTGTCATGGAGTGCAGAGAATCTTGGCTAGTGCCTGAACTAATCCCATGCTAGAGAACTGTCTCAACAAACTACAGTTTCTACCTGAAAAATTCAATGTAGCTTTTGAACTACACATGATTTAAAAAATTGTTTCTGAAGTAGAATGAAAGAAATTGATAGTCTGTGAAACTGTCACCTACATTTGGCTACAGTAAAGGAAGCATAATTTTATATGCTCTGTTTCATTTCGAAATCCATTCTTCCAATACATCCATCATCAGTTACGTAATAAGGCAACCTTTTTCAGTCAGACAATATGCACTTCAAAAAGATCTCCATTACTTTGTAGCCTTAAACACTAATACGAATTTTTAGCTTTCTCTAAATCAGAAATACGTTCCTACATCTGTTGTCCTAAACATTTCTTGTAGTAACTGTAATACCAATAAATAACCAATATTATAACCCACAAGTACGCAAGTACACCCATCAGATGTCACTTACTCATCAATGAAAAGTGGTATTTACCTTTCAATACATACCTGCATTTCATAAGGTTCCTTAAGTTTACTTTATTGCATAACAGAAGGAACCAGCTGTGAGTGATATCATATGCATCAAGTTACCTCTACCCACACGTCACTGGAGTATCGTTTATACGCCACTGGATAGAGCTTCAATCGTAGTATAGGTACAGGACCAGCTTACATGTAATTATATGAATGTGTGGTGTCAGTTCTTTCTGACATGTCTGTAAGGACAGATACCACACATTCATATAATTTGATAGGCCTAGCTGGGCAAAGAATTCACCTTCTTAGTGCAGATGCACAAACACGTCCAACCTCTTGTGTGAGAATATCGGGAAAGCGAATATGAAGGAATTGGACAGGGGCACCGGATAGGTGGTGCTCTATGGGAGCGTGGATAGGCCGTGAAGCGAGCCGAGATAGTCCATGCAGTGGCTACAACACTGTGTCCCGGATCGCTCAGTGGTTACCCCACCTGCCTAGTAAGCAGGAGATCCCGGGTTCGAATCCTGGACCAGTACGCGTTTTCACTCCTCGTCACCGATCCTGCGTAATGTCCCAGTGCAGATGACAACAATGATCCCTCCCCTTCCTTTCCTTTTTCCTCTCCCCACCTTCAATTTGTATGAAGGCCTTCAGCAACAATTATATACGGAATGT
Source organism: Schistocerca gregaria (assembly GCF_023897955.1). NCBI lineage: Eukaryota > Metazoa > Arthropoda > Insecta > Orthoptera > Acrididae > Schistocerca > Schistocerca gregaria. Next base: position 896,340,420 of record NC_064922.1, read on the forward strand.
TCAATAGGTAATGCAACACATTCTTTCGGTTTTATGCAGTATTCAAATACATCATATCATTCTCCATGTTTTTGTTAGAAAACCCTATTTTTCTCTATTTTCTCTATTCCATGCGACAGCCTTAAGCCACCATACTGAGGGGGGGGGGGGGGGGGGAGCAGTATGCCCACATGGTACCACTCTACTGGTTGGCATCAGAGCAACATCTTGCTGCATCAGTAACCTCCCCATCATCCACTTATGTCTTTCTGTGTAGTGCATCTTTCATTAGGCCAAACAAATGGAAGTCAGAAAATGTGTAATCCAGGCTGTATGGAGGACGGAAGAACAGTCCAATGAAGTTTTGTGAGCTCCTCTAGGGTGCAAAGCTTTGTGGGAGGCCTTACATTGTCACGGTGTCTCATTGTGATCCATCAATCACCTCCAATGAGAGTGTCTGCCCGTTCTGACGATACTGGAGCCACAGCTGTGTACATCCAGCTGACATGCGGCTGATTGGACAGGTTGACGCGACTTGTTGCAATGACGATAGACTTCTCATCGTTTGCTTGTTTCCAGGTGCATATGAACATCTACAATGCTATGGTTTATCACCAGCACAAACGTAATGACAGCTTCCTGCTGTTAGAGAGGCCACTTTGAAGGCTACGTATATCGACACGACCTGTCGAAATTTCGTGAGACAATAGGGGCTGAAGTGGGAATATCCCACGATGCCCCACTACAAATCCCGCATTTCTTCTGTGATGTCTAGGAAGCGTGTTTACTGGATTCGCTAGATAAGCATTCAAACAAATCATGTTAACGAGTTTTATTACAAAATGAATACATACAACACATATGCGATTATATAGATTTGTCCCAAGCAAAGGGCGACATACGAAATAATAAATCTTCTTCACTATACACAGCTCCAAGTCTGTGCTACATAGAGAGTACCAGCGAACTGAATAGACACTGCTACTGTTGAACTGGCTGTCACCAGTCGGTCGAGGCGCTTATGTCCTCTTCATACAGGGGCCGCTGGTGTTGCGTTGTCGTCCTGGAGGGAAGTCGGTCAGCGTGCGATTGCCTTACTTCTTCTCACAGACATCTCTTCTCTATCGTTCCCGGCTGGGTGCCGACACTTGACTTTACGCTGTAACATCTTGATCTGAAATTGCCCGAGAAAAAAATTGTGCTGAATTAGTTATTGAATTTTCCTAGTACATTCCAATATTATGTGCTACACCACGCCTCCAACATGAGTATAGAAATCCGTTCTTCCATGTAAGACTTTCCAGTTACACCATCGTAACACATACCACAGATTACAGATTTACTGAACATTCTATGTTATCATCGAAAAAAGACGATCCTTATTAGAATCTGAGCCATGCTGCGCCAAGAAGTTCAAGTTGTATTTTCAACTGCCTTACTTTTTTGCAGGGTGGGACCAGACTTGAAACGTGTCGTCTACTGCTACGGTGCACAGCGAGGTGGGGAAAACGCGTACAATTTCCTCATGGATCTGTACCAAACAACCGAAATCGTCTCTGAGCTAAACGACATCGTGCTGGGGGTCACCTGCTTACAGGTAGTGGATGGGCTACGGTAGGTACAATGTCACAACATTGTCTATATGATGATGGGTGCTACTGATTTATCTTTCAACCCAGTTCCAGAAATATGCACTGTAAGTTAAAATGGCGCATATGCAATGGACTCAGAAAGCTTCTTGTACTTCACTTGGTCTTAAAACATTCAGTGCATGAATTTTTTCGAAATTACGATTTGATTTTGGATTATCTGTTTTAATGCCGTTTCTCATTTCAGGACTTTACTTGAAGTGTCACAGACTGTAAGCCTGTAAGTAATAGAGTGTCCTCAAATGTGAGACTGAGTGTAAAGCACCTCCTTTGTGCAGCCTGCTGGAGCTGACCGCCACTGGAGCCAAAGGCGGCTTCCGGAGAGAGCACCTCCAGTGGCTGCTGGAGGGACTGCTGCAGCGCCGACATACCCTTCCATCCGCTCTCCAGTTCCTCAGCCGCGGCGTAAACCTTCTCTCCAGGTGGGTACAGCCACCTTCTCCCTCAGCAGGCTCTCTGCGGCTCTCTCCAGAGAGCGCTGCAACACAATAACAAAAAAATACTGATGAGTAATGGTAATGTAAGATGAACTTTGATGGTCAAACATGGAACGTGCACTTGTCTTGACAGAGCAGGTAATCTAATTAAAGCTCGTTATTAGATCATCTGCTTGTATCTTTTCCGTCTGTATGGTTCAACGTAGAATGCTTTCCAAGTTCTCCAACATCCAGGAACATCGAGACACATCCAGAGACATCCCCAACGAACATTCCCAGTTTCCCTCGGTTGTACATTAGCATTCAAGTTTTGATCCATCCATGGCACTATAGACGAATATTGTTTCACCTAAACGACAGTGTACATCTGTTCCTGTGATTCCTCCAACAAAATCCCAATATATTCCAACAGAGACGTTAATAGATGTATCGAGAGGTTTATACCGACGTGACACTAAACTCCAAAATTTTGTCCTGCTCGACCCCTGTCTGACGTCACTGCTGTGTGTCTGCAGGCCAGATGAGAAGCAGGCAGCCAGGAAGTTGCTGAGGCTGGCCACACTGGAGATGCGCGACGAGCAGATGCTGGACAAGGTGAGCGGCGGGAGGGGGCTGTGCTGCTCATGCACCCACTTATGTTTGGGAGAGAGAGAATATGGGAGCAATAGTTGACAATAGCATCACTAATGCCACATACTCACACACACACACACACACACACACACACACACACACACACACACACACACACACACACACACAAAGTGGGGAGCAGAGAGTGAAAGACAAACAAATTATTGCTCCTATAAGGGTCAGAAACATTAAACTAGAGACTTTTATGGAACGATCAGTGCTGTTTATGCTGCAGATAACACATTAAAGGGGATCATTGCATTTCGACCCAGTATAATAATATAAAAATATAGTTGCAGTAGTCTAAATGCTAGTTAGTTTCAAGACATAATCATGGATTTCTATAAACATGCATCATACTGATATATATTTTGATAGTTTCGTTAGTTCATTACATGTTCATGAGTGTGAATAAATTTAACTCTACAGGATACAAAAGTCATAGCACTGGGTGAGGGGGGGATTACACTGGTTTGTGATATTATTACTTTTATTTAATGAGATTTAGATTCAATATTTATATGTCATGTAGCATACCATCAGTATTGATGATGATGATGATGAGTCCCATACTCCGTTTACCGAGCGTAGGGGAGCGACGCGGGAGACCCGCGCCGCCATACTAGGCAAGGTCCTAGTGAAGGTGGTTTGCCATTGCCTTCCTCCGACCGTAATGGGGATGATTGATGATGATGATGAAGACGACACAAACACCCAGTCATCACGAGGCAGGTGAAAAATCCCTGACCCCGCCGGGAATCGAACCCGGGACCCCGTGCTCGGGAAGCGAGAACGCTACCGCGAGACCACGAGCTGCGGACACCATCAGTATTATGCAGAAATAAATGCAGTCATTTAGACATGGACATCATATAATCGTTTATTGAGATAAAGTATTTCATCCCCTCCCTTTTCCGTTGTACTCTTGCCGCACAGAGCTTTCACCCTGTCCTCGTGACCTTCGTCAGGTGCTGCAGGCAGCCGTCGCTCTGGAGGACGAGTCGCTGGTCGCATTCGCAAAGTGGCGCCGTGACGTCATCGCCAATAGAGCAGCCGCATGCCGCGCTGCAGCTCGCTGGCTCACACGAAAATCATGGCACCTCTGAAATTGGGGATCGTCTGAGTCCCTGTGTTCAGAAGTACACACAGTGACCAGGCTGGCAAACTAGCAGCAAAAAAATGTAACGAAATTTACATAATAATATGCTATCAAAATCTGGTTGAAATTTCTTCTGTGTATTTCCCTTCATAATTTACATAACTAAGTATGTGGTGATTACTCGATATATTAAGAAAACCGACTACCAACATATATTGTGGTAATAATCTCTACAAATAAAAGGCAATAACCTGACTAACTGACTGACTTATCATCGCTCAGCCAACCCCTAAGGATAGAAACTTGTCCGCAACTCGTGGTCGTGCGGTGGCGTTCTAGCTTCCCACGCCCGGGTTCACAGGTTCGATTCCCGGCGGGGTCAGGGATTTTCTCTGCTTCGTGATGACTGGGTGTTGGGTGCTGTCCTTAGGTTAGTTAGGTTTAAGTAGTTCTAAGTTCTAGGGAACTGATGGCCATTGATGTTAAGTCCCATAGTACTCAGAGCCATTTGAACCATTTTTGATAGAAACTTGAAATCTGCAGATGTTGTTGATCTTAAACTATAGGCGTCGTTTGAGAGATATTCTTAGAAATTTTGCAGCTAAGGGTATGAAATAAGGGATTAAAATTTGTAAGCAAATATTTGTTTGTTGTTGTTGTGGTCTTCAGTCCTGAGACTGGTTTGATGCAGCTCTCCGTGCTACCCTATCCAGTGCAAGCTTCTTTATCTACCAGTACCTACCGCAACCAAATTCCTTCTGAATCTACTTAGTGTATTCATCTCTTTGGTCTCCCTCTACGATTTTTATCGTCTACGCTGCCTTACAATACTAAATTTGTGATCCCTTGATGCCTCAACACATGTCCTACCAACCGATCCCTTCTTCTAGTCAGGTTGTGCCACAAACTTCTCTTCTCCCCAATCCCATTCAATACCTCCTCATTAGTTATGTGATCTACCCATCTAATCTTCAGGATTCTTCTATAGCACCACATTTCGAAAGCTTCTATTCTCTTCTTGTCCAAGCTATTTATCGTCCATGTTTCACTTCCATAGATGGCTACACTCCATACAAATACTTTCAGAAATGACTTTCTGACACTTAAATCTATACCCGATGTTAACAAATTTCTCTTCTTCAGAAAAACTTTCCTTGCCATTGCCAGTCTACATTTTCTGTCCTCTCTACTTCGACCATCATCAGTTATTTTGCTCCCCAAATAGCAACTCCTTTACTATTTTAAGTGTCTCATTTCGTAATCTAATTCCGGCAGCATCACTCGACTTAATTCGACTACATTCCATTATCCTGTTTTTGCTTTTGTTGATGTTCATCTTATATCCTCCTTTCAAGACACTGTCCATTCCGTTCAACTGCTCTTCCAAGTCCTTTGCTGTCTCTGACAGTATTACAATGTCATGGGCGAACCTAAACGTTTTTATTTCTCCTACATGGACTTTAATACCTACTCCAAATTTTTCTTTTGTTTCCTTTACTGCTTGCTCAATATAAAGATTGAATAGCATTGGGAGAGACTACAACCCTGTCTCACTCCCTTTCATGTCCCTCGACTTTTATAACTGCCATCTGGTTTCTGTACAAATTGTAAATAGCCTTCCGCTCCCTGAATTTTACCCCTGTCACCTTCAAAATTTGAAAGAGAGTATTCCAGTCAACATTGTCAAAAGCTTGCTATAAGTCTACAAATGCTAGCAACGTAGATTTGCCTTTCCTTAATCTACTTTCTAAGACAAGTCGTAGCGTCAGTACTGCCTCATGTGTTCCGATATTTTTACGGAATCCAAACTGATCTTCCCAGAGGTCAGGTTCTACTAGTTTTTCTATTCGTCTGTAAAAAATTCGCGTTAGTGTTTTGTAGCTGTGACTTATTAAACTGATAGTTCGGTAATTTTCACATCTGTCAACACCTGCTTTCTTTGGGATTGGAATTATTATATTCTTCTTGAAGTCTGAGGGTGTTTTGCGTGTGTCATACATCTTGCTCACCAGATGGTAGAGTTTTGTCAGGACTGGCTCTCCCAAGGCTGTCAGTAGTTCTAATGGAATGTTGTCTACTCCCGGGGCCTTGTTTCGACTCAGCTCTTTCAGTGCTCTCTCAAACTCTTCACGCAGTATTGTATCTCCCATTTCAGCTTCATCTACACCCTCTTTCGTTTCCATAATATTGTCCTCGAGTACATCGCTTTTGTATAGACCCTCTATATACTCCTTCCACCTTTCTGCTTTCCCTTCTTTGCTTAGAACTGGGTTTCCATATGAGTTTTTGATCTTCATACAAGTGGTTCTCTTTTCTCCGAAGGTCTCTTTAATTTCCCTGTACGCAGTATCCATCTTACCCCTAGATAAGCCTCTACATCCTTACATTTGTCCTCTAGCAATGCCTGCTTAGCCATTTTGCACTTCCTGTCGATCTCATTTTTGCCTGCTCCATTTACTGCATTTTTATATTTTCTCCTTTCATCAATTAAATTCAATGTATCTTCTGTTACCAAGGGATTTCTACTAGCCCTCATCTTTTTACCTACTTGATCCTCTGCTGTGTTCACTACTTCATCCCTCAAAGCTACCCATTCTTCTTCCACCGTATTTATTTCCCCCATTTCTATCAATTGCTCCCTTCTGCTCTCCCTGAAACTCTGTGCAACCTCTGGTTCCTTTAGTTTATCCAGGTCCCATCTCCTTAAATCCCCACCTTTTTGCAGTTTCTTTAGTTTTAATCTACAGGTCATAACCAATAGATTGTGGTAGAGTCCACATCTGCCCCTGAAAATGTCCTACAATTTAAAACCTGGTTACTAATGCTCTGTCTTACCATTGTATAATCTATCTGAAACCTAGCAGTATCTCCAGGCTTCTTCCATGTGTACAACCTTCTTTTATGATTCTTGAACCAAGTGTTAGCTATGATTAAGTTGTGCTCTGTGCAAAATTCTACCAGGCGGCTTCCTCTTTCATTTCTTACCCCCAATCCATATTCACCTACTACGTTTCCTTCTCTCCCTTTTCCTACTGCCGAAATCCAATCCCCAATGACTATTAAATTTTCGTCACCCTTCACTATCTGAATAATTTCTTTTATTTCATCATACATTTCTGCAATTTTTTCGTCATCTGCAGAGCTAGTTGGCACATAAACTTGTACTACTGTAGTAGGCGTGGGCTTCGTATCTATCTTGGCGACAATAATGCGTTCACTATGCTGTTTGTAGTAGCTTACCCGCATTCCTATTTTCCTATTCATTATTAAACCTACTCCTGCATTACCCCTATTTGATTTTGTGGTTATAACCCTGTAGTCACCTGACCAAAAGTCTTGTTCCTCCTGCCACTGAATTTCATTAATTCCCACTATATCTAACTTTAACCTGTCCATTTCCCTTTTTAACTTTTCTAACCTACCTCCCCGATTAAGGGATCCGACATTCCACCCTCCGATCCGTAGAACGCCAGTTTTCTTTCTCCTGATAACGACATCCTCTTCAGTAGTCCCCGCCCGGAGACCCGAATGGGGGACTATTTTACCTCCGGAATATTTTACCCAAGAGGAGGCCATCATCATTTTACCATACAGTAAAGCTGCATGCCCTCGGGAAAAATTACGGCCGTAGTTTCCCCTTGCTTTCAGCCGTTCGCAAGCAAGGCCGTTTTGGTTAGTGTTACAAGGCCAGATCAGTCAATCATCCAGACTGTTGCCCCTGCAACTACTAAAAAGGCTGCTGCCCCTTTACAGGAACCACACGTTTGTCTGGCCTCTCGCCAGATACCCCTCTGTTGTGGTCGCACCTACGGTACGTCTACCTGTATCGCTGAGGCACGCAAGTCTCCCCATCAACGGCAAGGTCCATGGTTCGTATTTAGTTGTATTAAAAATCCTTCAAAGGTAAATCTACGATTATTGGATTTACCTTCTCCGTTAGATACAAATGGATGAGAGTGTCTGTGGAGATATCACCATACGAACGCCAAATTTATGACTAATTATAACCTTGGATTCCAGCTAACAGAATCGCTTTTTGGCGATAAGTACACTCGGAAAAGACTATGCTTCTATGGCCCTCTTTAGAGCGTAAAGTTTAGGTGCAGTAACAAAAAAATTTGAGCAGGTTATACAGTCTATGTGTGTGAAGCAGCAGGCGATAAGCTAGTAGATAATGTAGTGTAAAATAGCAGTTAAAAAATTCAGTTGTTCAGAATAATGCCCTCTACCATAACCAGTTAAGTGCAGGGTATAGGGTACTTCCAATAGTACTGTGTAGTAGAGTTTATTTCTATTTCAGGGAGAGCGAGAAGAGTGACTGGCTAAATGCCTCTTTTCATGTTGTAATTAATCTTGTGTTCAGCGTTTCTCCTGGAGCTATATGTAGAAGCCTATAGAAAATTTCTACATTACGCACATAATACTGACTCCTGCAACTTTAGAAGTTGATTGCTAATGGAGAGTTAACGTCTATTTTCAAGCGTCTAACAGTTACCGTTTTCCAATATCTCTGTGGCCTTGTTTATATACATTTAGTATCCCCTGTTCGGACGTTTTGTAAATAGTACTTTAAACTTGCGTATTGATTTAGGGTTGTCAATTGATTGCATTCGGTTAGTATCATTTCAATGAACTGGAGTCTTCAAGCTGCATTCACTACGACAGAGATTATGTGCCCATTCTGTTTCTTATCTTCATGAATTGTTACAGTCAGGCTTTTGCAGATTTCTACATATTTTATTTTAAAATTCTAATTGTCTTATACTTTTGTTGCAAACGCCACTCAAGCTAATTTCAGTCTCAGCTGCGCTATCAATCACATAAAATAAACTACTACTACTACTACTACTACTACTACGTGATCAGACCCAGTGGACCGCACGCATCTACAAGTTTCCTACTCCACTGTATTCTGTACATTGCTGCTATCTGACATCGGTTCACATCTATTGACACTTGGTTTAAATCTTCATGGAGTCCATCCCTCCAAAGCTTCTTGGGTCTCCCTGGTGGTCTCTTTCCTGTAGGTGTGAAATCCAGGAGCTTCCGAGGCCACTCGTTTGGCTTTGACAGTTCCTGCTATTTTGAGCTGCTGGTATAGCTCCTCAAGCTCTCGGTTGTATCTGATCCTCCATTCCCCTGTGTCTGCATCCAGATCCGGACCGAAGATCTTCCGAAGCACTTTTCTCTCAAAAACAAGTAGCTTATGTAAGTCCTATTTCCGGATACTCCATGTCTCACAGCCATACAGAACAACAGACTGGATCAGGATTTTCCACAGTCGAATCCTGAACTGTCTGCAGAGATATCTGGACCGAACAAGTTGTGCTAGGCTGTGGTAAGATCGAGTTCTCAGTGAAAAGTGCCCCCAGGTATTTATTGGCGGTGTTTGACGCACCACTACACACATTACATTGCAAGTAGATCAGATGTTACAAAATTGTTTGGTAGGCCGTGCAGAGGACACAAAGTTGCTATTTGTACTAATATGCTTACGTAACAATCTCTTAGAAAATCCGTCAAGACTGTTGTTGACTCACATGAATTATTTATGAAATCTTTAACGCATTACCTTCCAATGCCAATAAAGAGCTAAAAATAGAGAATATAAACATTAGTTTTAATAGTTTAAAAAAACGGTCAATTTCCCATGACGTTAGATGTCGCCTGGTCCATGCCTAATCCGTGAAACCACGGCTTTTGGGTGATCGGGTTGGATATTGCAGTCCTCACAGCCTCGTTGACGTCGTGTTTCTTCCCACAATTCATCCATGAGTTAAAATTCCAGCGATGTCGTCGAATAGATTGAAATTAGAGATAATGAAGTGCACATTGTGTGTTGCGGTATTTGTGAGGAAGTCCAAGTAGTCGATTCGTACGAGGCCACTGTAAGTTGGAATCCAGAGAAAGTTCCATGCCACAGCAACTGTACCACATAATGAGCAATTGTTATCCTTCTATACTGCTGAAACGTTTGAGCTGGTAGTAGAAAAACGAATCTGCTGGAAACGGGATATCGTTTAGTCCAAGTAGACCGGCGAACTGGTGAGCGTACAGGAGAGCCACTGCCCCGCGGGAAACTCACGCGTTCTGGGGGAAGGAGTACGACCGTCGTTCCTGAAGTCGAACTAAAGGTGGCACAAGTCACAATGTTGCATCTAGCTGCTACATTTCTTCGAATATTTTATTAATATATGATCTTCCACTTTTTGGGTACCTGATGGATGTTGTACGAGCTGTGAAAAATATATTTCCAAGTCCTCATAAGTCTAGTGACGTTTTTAGTAAGGAAATTTTCTGTTAAGTATAAATTTCTTTTGCTTTACGTTTATGGTCACAAAGTTTTGTCATCAGACTGCCGGTTTCGGTCTATAATGGCCGTCTTCAGATCTGCAGCAAAATATAGCAAAAAACGTAAGTACACTAGCAGATTGTCTACAGCTTAAAACATAACAGACCATAATAAAAAGTACAACTGAAGGGGGCGGGCTGGCAGCAGCCTAATATGCTGCTCTTCAGCCTACAGAAGTTTTAAAAACATAATAAGAAGATAATAAATAATAAAAGCAGGCAATAAAAAAGGTGACTTTTAAATTGTAAAATGACGGAAAATTGTGGAAATGTTCACAAGAGATAAAAATTCATCCCTAGCAAGATGCCAAATACTTATCACTCACTTAAAATACTGCACTTAAAAGTTAGCACAGAAATGACGCACCATACGCTAGGGCATATAGGGGAGGGGGTGGACCCAGACAGATGAGGAGAAAGAAAGGACGAGAAGAGGAAAAATGTGGGGGGAGGAGCCGATGGAGGGAGAGGACTCATAGAGGGAGGACAAGGTGGACACGAGAGGGAGTGGGGAAAGGCAGAGGAGGGGAATTCAAAAGGACTCGGTGGAGTGAAGGGAGTCAAAGGATAGGTGGAGAAGAGAGAAAAAGAGAAAGGGAGTTTGGAGGGAAAGAGGCCCAGAAAAAGGATAGAGGTAGGAAGGGGGACATGAGGATCAGAGTTGATAGGAAGGATAAATGGAGGAAGAGAAAGCATCCTTTCTGGAGGCGGTGTTGACGGAAGCCACCTTGGGAAAGGAGATAAAGGGTATAGAGGTGGAGGGTAGGTGGGACATAGCGGTGAAGGCGTGGCAGTAGGTGGAGGCTTGAGAGGAGAGGAGCAACCAGGGGATGAGGGGGATCAAGCCTGGAGCAAGTGAGAAGGTGAAGTGGACTCAGATGTGTTCGAGGAAAAAGAGCAGATGGGGCAAAACAATCAGGTCATAGAGGATCTGTGTGGGGGATGGGAGGCATATACAGAAGGAAAGGCAGAGTGCATGGTGCTCGGGGATCTGGAGGGACTAAAAGAGTTTTTTTTGGGGGGGGGGGGCGGATGTTCAGGTGGGACCGGCATAACAAAGGATGGGATGGAGCAAGGAACTGTAGGTGTGGAAGATGGTAGATAGCTTCAACCTCCATGTCGATCCGGAGAGGAGTTTAAGGAGATGGAGACAGTTGTGGGTTTTGGATTGGATAGAGTGGAGCTGAGAGGTCCAGAGTCAATGGTTAGTACTATGTAGGTGAGGGTGGAGAACAGGCGGAGAGGACTGGCGCAGATGCAAAGGGAAAAACAGGGAGCCAGAAGGAGGGAGTGGAGCAATCTATGATGATTGTCTGGGCCTTGGAATGATTGATTTTTACGAGCCACTGGTTACACCATGTGGCAAAAAGGTCAAGATGATTTTGGACAAGAAAATGGGATCATTGAAGTGTATGAGCGAGGGCAAGGAAGGCAGAGTCATCAGCATACTTCAGGAGGTGGACAGGAGGGGGTTGGGACATATGTGCTGTGTACAGGAACTAAAGGAAAGGGGGAGGACAGAGCCCTTGGCCGCACCCATGGAGGGGTAGAAGGTGTGGAAATCGATCTTATGGACAATGATGTAGGAGGGGCGGCAGGAGAGGAAGGAGACAATCAGACAAATATAGTTGATAGGAACAGCATAGATCTGGAGTTTAAACAGGAGACCGGGATGCCACATGAGGTCATAGGCCTTTCAGAGGTGTAGGGATACAAAAATGGCGGAATGACAGGAGTTACGCTGGGGGGAGAGGAGATGGGTGAGGTGTAGGAGTTGGTTGTCAGAGAAGGAAGGTCAAAGCCATTGGATGTTGTGGAGGAGGTGTTGTTGGTGGAGCTGGTGATGGGTGACATGGGTAAGAACAGATTCTAAGGGCTTGATGAATGCCAAGATGAGACATAGGGGGCGATATGAAGGGACATCAGTCAGAGGCTTTTTAGGTTTGGGGAACATCAGGATATGGAAGGTTTTCCACAGGTAGGGGTTGAAGCCCATGGAAAGGATTGGATTATAGAGGGCGGCAAGGAAGCAGCGAGGGCAGTGTTTGATGTGGCAGCAGATAATGCAGTCATGGCTGGGGGCAGTGTTGCATTTAGTGTGGACTGTGAGGACAATGCCCTGTGTAGTGATGGGAGTGTTAAGTTCTGATAGTGGTGTGTGGCTGGAAGCTAGGAGCAAGGGTAGGAGCAGAGGTATCTGTACATTTGATGACGTCGGTTAAGGGGGAATAATCAAACTGGGGATCTTTTGGAATGGAAAAGACTTCAGATAGGTGGAAGGCGAAATGGTTGGCTTTACTGAGGTTATCAGGAAAGTGACGTTCATCATGGAGGAGAGGGTATTGGGGGCAGGATGGTTTCCAGTAAAGTGGTGGAAAGCAGACCAATACTCCATGCTCTGGACTCATAAGTAGCACACCATGCCTTGTACATGTCCACCATGGCACTTGGGTGTCACAGCACCAAGTTGTGTGCCTGAAGATGCACGTATAAGAGCCCGAAAACGGTCGTGTGATAACAAAAGAACTTTACAACTGTAGCCGTATTATCAACCTCTGGTTGGAGTAGTTTACTGGGAGCATGACGTTGAGTTGTGTGCATGTCTGTCGCCAGGCACGGCGTTTCTTCGCAGTAAGCATGTTGTGAATGTGTCATTGTAATTGCCAGTGGCTAGTGAATGTGTTCAAGTCACAAGTGCGGAGGAAGCATCGGTAGAGGCGATGGGGCAGAGTTAGGCGGTGAGGGTGGATGGCCTTGGTAGGAATATGGGTGTCTATAGCGTCAGTCAAGGCCTGGTGGATGAAGGTAGCAGTATGGAAGATATCATTGGGAGATTGGAGGGCAAGGTTGTGACGTGATCTGGGTGTGTATGGAGTCCTGGTAGGCATTCCAGTTGGCAGGGGAGTAATCGTGGACCAGTTTAGGGGGAACGTTAGACAGAGGATCAGAGTTGGGATGGCGCCCCTCAGGTATAGTGAGGAAGACAGAGGCATGGTCGCTGCCAGTGAGGTCAAGGACTTCTGCAGTGAAGTGCCCAAGGAGGTAGGGAGAGGCTAGGATAGCGTCCGCAGTGGTGTTGAGTTGTGGGGGGGGGGGAACCAAGTCTCCCTGGAGGGTGGTGATAAACTGATACCACTGCTGGAGATTGCTGGAAGCATGACTGTGGATACTGAGGTCTGCAGCAATAACATAAGTGGAGAAGGTACGGTCAATGTGGGCCAGGAAATCGTACAGGATGGGGGTGTGAGGGCAGATGTGACAGAAAGGGTGGGGAAGAAAAGGCTGAGGGTGAGATTCTTGGTTGGATTGTTGAGGAGAGGTTGGAGCTGAATAGGGAGGTGTTTAAGGTGGCTCATAGCAACCCCACCATGCACTAGGGAGTATGGGTTATCAGTGTGGTGGAGGGTGTAAGGGGCAGTGAAGGTGAATAGACGGGGTTGGAGGAAGGTTTCATTGAGTATGAAGGCATCCAAATGGTGGTGATTGAGGGCGTGCAGGAAGAAGTGTTTGTGGCTGGGCCGGGAGCAGATATTATGGTGAAGGATACTGTAATGTTGTTGCATCATGGTAGGGGAGATTTAAATGAGGATGGTGAGGGGGGTGAAGGTGGGTGGGCCTGGTTGTGGGAGTAGGTGGCATAGATGGTAAGGTGAAACATGGAACAGGCAGTGGGGTCGATTTGGGAATGGGTGTGGGGGTGTTTGAAAGGGTGGATGTTTTGTTGGACTATGGTGATGAAGTGGAGGAGGGGGATGGAGTTTTTGGGTGAATGAGAGCATCTACTGGATGGATGGGGACGGTGAGCTCTGAGGAGATGGGAGGAGTATTTGTTTTCCATTTATACAAGTAGGTAGGATGGGATTCGTTTCAAGTATTACAGAAGAGGAGGGGGGGAGGAGAGGCGAGGTTGGGGCAGTTCTTGAAGATGTGTAAATCTTTGCCGTGGGGATAGGTAGGGGGACTCTTACAATCGGCAGTGACATGCACATTATATCTAAGATATCGTTGGCAGTGATAGGATTCAAGGAGGGAAAAGGAGGGGCGAATTTTGTGGCATCTGTTAGAGACAAAGGCTACCTCTATAATGAGGCAATCCATGGAGGAGGAGGATTTAGTGAAGATTCTCATTAGGTAAATCGGCCTGGCATCATTAAAGATGCGATGGGCGGAGCAGATTTCAATGTTGGATGGGAACTGAGTTCGGCCAATGTCTCAGCCTTTGTGACCATGGGGCTAAGCTTCATGATCATGGCAGTGAAGGTCAGTGGACACTGGCAAGGTTGAGGCTGTTGGGGTAGGAGGGGTTGCGGTAGGGGGTAAGGGTGGCTCAAGGGCCAAAGTGGACACATGGGATTTTTGAGAGGAGAGCATTGTGGAAGGATGCATTGGTGGATTTGATGAGGACTGAGTCCTTGCAAGCAATGACAAGGGAGATGGGGGCATTGGGGAAGTATTTATAGATGGCCAGGGTGAGGGTGCAGGTGTCGAGAATTTGACAGTCAGGATTTGAGAGGATGAAGGTGTTGGTCAAAGGAGATGTAGGGGGGGGGGGGGGTATGGGTTCAAATCCATGTGGGTGAGTGTGTCATGGGGATCAGGGGTCTTCCTTGTGGAGAGGCTGGGGTCAGGCTCAACATTAGGGCGTTCGGTAGGTTCCTTGGGTAGGGAGGCTGGGATGGGGGCTGGAGGATGTGTTGGGGGGTAGTGACGGGGGCAGGTGATACAGGTCGTAGGTTTGTGGGTGTGGCAGAGACTGTGGTGCAGTGTGCTGAGATCAGTGGTGGCTGGGAGCTTGATGTAGGTGGTGCAGAGACTGGTGGGAATTCTGGAGATCACAATGAGGTAGCACCTAAGGGTGGGGGCGAGTCAGGTGAAGTGATGGCTGAAACCAGCATGGGAATAGGACAGACAGGGAGGGAAAGGCTAACGGGGATGGGGTCTGCCGATGAACTCCATGTGATATGGTTGGAGCAGTAGAGGGGGAGGTGAAATTATTGAAATGGTAGAATGGGCCATGTTGGTAGTGAGTAAGTGGGAGGTAAAGATGGCGATGGTGGTGATAGCGACAGCAGTGTTGATGGTTGCAGGGGCGAGAAAAGGCGGCGGCAGATATGACAGCAGAAATGGTGGCAGCAGCAGTGGAGACAAGGTAGATCTCAGTGAGGGGAGGGGGGTATGACGGTTCGACCAGGGCGACAAGGCAGCGCTTCTATCAAGTGGTGAAGATGGTCGGGCGAATCCCCTGCTGGAAGAATAGCCCAGGCAGCGTAATCTTCCGATTTGGAAGTGAGGGGATCCGACCCTCGAGGTACAGTAATATTTTTTTCTTTGCTGTATTTCCAGTTCCGCATATACGGCGGGCCAGCAGCAGCATATGCACTGCTCTTCAGCTGAAAGACATTACAAATAGACAGGAGAAGATTTAAAACAATATCATGACAAAAAAGAACATAGAAACATAAAAGGTGGAACGTAAGGGGAAAAATTGTAAAAAAAGTGGCGACTCTAAAACGGAGTTAAAAGTCTAAAAAAGTATTGTATACACAAAAACACCCACTGTAAAAGGCACCAGGCACTGTACAGCCGGAGCATTAAAAGTCGCAGAATGAGTAAAACAGCCAAGTGATGGATGGCGTAACACAGAACAATCATGGACTATATACAGGGCGAGCACACAATTAAAACCACTTCACAGATGACACTATAGAATAGCACCAGACACAGCACTAATGCAGCACACTTGATGATGATGAAAATCCTGGGAGGATCTGCCATAGGATGAGCATGAGGGAGAAGGGAAAGGTGGCAAGAAAGAGGGGAGAGAAAGGTGGGGCACACTGAAGGGGACCAGGGAGCAAAAGGACAGGTCTGCAGTCAGTCCCGGCGTTTCTTTGCTTTAATGAGGTCCCAGACGTGTCGCAGTCTTTACCAGTGGCATTGGAGTGTATCCCTGTCACGAGTGTGCAGGAAAGAGCGATAGAGGTGGCGGGATTCGAGGAGGAGGAGGACAGCCAGCGGAGGGAGAGTGGGATGGTGGGGGTGGATGGTTTTAGTTGGAACATGGGCCTCCATGGCGTCAGTAATGGCCTTCTGAAGAAAGGACGAGGCATGAACAATGTTGTCAGGATGGCTATAGGTAAGTGGATGGCTTTTGATATGGGTGGTGATGGATTCCGGGTAGGCATTCCAGTTGGTGTGATGGTAGTAATAGACTGCCTGGGGAGGAGGTGATGGGTGGGGAGCCAGAGGGTGTTGGTGAGCAGATGGCATGGTGAGAAGAATGGGGAGGCGGTTGCTACCTATGGGGTCAAGGATGTCAATGGCGGTACCCCCGAGGAGGTTGATGGAGGCAATGAAAACATTGGAAGTGGTGTTACTTTCAGGATGGAGAAAGGGGAAAATGGAACAAGGAGGAAATGATGCCACCACCGAAGGGTGGCAGGGGTGCAGCTATGGATGTTGTCAGTGGGATGCAGTGAATGTGGGAGATGAAGTCATAGTGAATAGGAGCATTGGAGCAGACATAGATGGTGGTGCAAGTAACAGTGATGGAGGGGAAAAAGTCGCTGAGGATAAGGTGTGGGAGGCCAGCCGGTGTGGCTGAGCAGTTCTAGGCGCTTCAGTCTGGAACCACACAACCGCTACAGTTGCAGGTTCGAATCCTGCCTCGGGTGTGGATGTGTGTGATGTCCTTAGGTTAGTTACTTTTAAGTAGTTGTAAGTTCTAGGGGACTGATGACCCCAGATGTTAAGTCTCATAGTGCTAAGAGCCATTTTTTATAAGGTGTGGGGTCACTGAGGAGGGTTTGTGGCCAGACAGGGATGTGCTTAAGGTGGCTCATAGCGACTCCACACTGTGCTTGAGGATCAGGAGCATCAGTTTGGTGGAGAATATAGGGAGAGGTGTGGATAGTATAGTGGGGCTGGAGAAAGGTTTCGTTTGGGAGGGAGGTGTCGACCTGCTGACAGGAGAGGGTGTTCATGAGTAGGTATTTGCTGGTGTAAAAGGAGCAGATGTTCTGGAAGAGGATACAACACTTCTGCTGCGCCATGACAGTGAAAAGAGGGGAGGGAAGAGGCTTAAACTAGGGTGTTGTGGGGAGTGAAGATGAGGAGAGCTTGGTTGTGGGAGTAAGTGGTGAAGGTGTTGAGGTGAAAGACAGAATGTTTTGAAGGACTATGGTTAGGAAACGGATTATGTCTTCAACCATGGGGTGGTTGGAAGGAGTTGTTGGGGTGCACAGGGGGATCAATGGGATGGACAGGGACAGTAAGCCCAGGGGTGGCAGGAGGGAGCTTAGCTTTACACTTGTGAGAGTAGGTGGGATGGAGGCCATTGCAGTTGTTACAGGAAGGAAGGGTGGCGAGGTCAGGAAAGTTTTTGGGTAAGTAGGAAGCCATGCAATGGGGACAAGTGGGTGGGGGGGGGGGGTAGTGGAATTGGGGGTGAGGTGATCATTATTTATGAGGCAGCGCTGGCAGGAGTAGGACTGGGTAGGTGATTTGGGGGATTCAGCAGGATGGCGGCAGTGGGAATTCGGGGCAAACCGGGCGAGGAGGGGGGGACTCCAAAAAGACCTGCATGAGACTGGTAGGACGGGAGGCATTGCAGATACGGCAGGCAGAGCGAATTTCCAGGTCGGGATGGGAGTTCAGTTCAGCCAACACTCACGGCCCATGATCACCGGGCTGAGCTTGGTGATTTTAAAATTTAAAATGCTGTCATAATCTACTCATTAAGAGGTATAACCTTATCTTAAAAGTTTGACACAATAACACAGGTATAACAGTTATTAACTGTGTGTTTTGTCTTGAAATTGTGCAACTGACAGCTAGCGGATATGCAGACTTAATTCATCCGTTATTTGAGAAGGCGAGCATTTAGCGACTTCCAATAAACTTTACACATAATTTCAAACCTTTATGACACTAGTTCTTGCCAACAGCCCAAGAACCTTCCACAAACACACACATACACACAGACATGCACAAATACAAATTATGAAACGAGGAAAGTTTACTTCTTACTGAATTTTCCCTGTTCATGCAGTAAAATTAAAGCGTCAGACATGAGGTTTTAATTTATTATTTCCTTACTACTGATTCCATTCGTAACATATATTTTTGGGACATATGACGTCGTAGACATTTAGATGCGTGAAAAGCTAACGTCTGTATAAAATGGTGCTCAATAAAACTCCAACATCAAGCATGACGTTTGAATTTATTGCTTTTTTACTACTACCTATACTCGCAACACAATATAAAGACGTTATCCACACTTATCGCCAAATGTACCTGCGAAATTCTATCATTGTACAACGCACAGTTCACGAAATATGACGTCATGAACATTGAGATGAGTGAAAACTAGCTTTTGCTTAAAAATGCATCGCAGTACAACTTCAGCATTAAGCATGAGGTTTAAATTTATTATTTCTTTACTTCTAACTCTATTCGCAATATATTCTGAAGATTGTATACACCACTGAATTTTCCTTGGATATAATATCATTGTACGTCACATAGTTCAAGAGACATGGCAACAAAAATGTTGAGATGCATGAAAAACTAGCGTCTGGATAAAATGGAAAGTAAAAAATCAGCGTAGAAAGGGAGAATGAACAGCTCGCAACTTCCTAGAGACAGCATTACTCTACTACAACGATGGAACTTCTGACGTGGACCGCACTCCGTGCAAACACTTCACATCTACTCAGACAACGTCGGCATTGTTTCGCGTCTGTACATGGTGCTCATCACCCACCACATAAAGTCCGTAGTTAGTTTTTGGCATCTGCTGTCAGACTTCTTCCACAAATTCGTCTCCTGATCGTTGCACACACAATAGTGCGTCTCGTTATGACAAGATTCTTTCTCTAAGCCAATGGCGAACACTTGGCAAAATAATAAAACGAAGAGCTCGTGGTAACAGCAACGATGGCATAAAAACCAACTGCACACCACTCACAATTCTGCCCACAAGAGCGTGGCTGGACAGGACTACAATCAACTACGTCAACGACCTCAACTAAACACTTAATAAAAAAACCTAAGCTATAGCTCCGACCAAACCGACTTAAAGGAACGGTTGTTGTTGTTGTGGTCTTCAGTCCGGAGACTGGTTTGAAGCAGCTCTCCATGCTACTCTATCCTGTGCAAGCCTCTTCATCTCCCAGTACCTACTGCAGTCTACATCCTTCTGAATCTGCTTAGTGTATTCATCTCTTGGTCTCCCTCTACGATTTTTACCCTCTACGCTGCCCTCCAATACCAAATTGGTGATCTCTTGATGCCTCAGAACATGTCCTACCAACCGATCCCTTCTTCTAGTCAAGTTATGCCACAAACTCCTCTTCTCCTCAATTCTATTCAATACCTCCTCATTAGTTATGTGCTCTACCCATCTAATCTTCAGCATTCTTCTGTAGCACCACATTTCGAAAGCTTCTATTTTCTTCTTGTCTAAACTATTTATCGTCCATGTTTCACTTCCATACATGGCGACACTCCATACAAATACTTTCAGAAACGACTTCCTGACACTTAAATCAATACTCGATGTTAACAAATTTCTTTTCGTCAGAAACGGTTTCCATGCCATTGCCAGTCTACATTTTATATCCTCTCTACTTCGACCATCATCATTTTTTTCCCCAAATAGTAAAACTCCTTGACTACTTTAAGTGTCTCACTTCCTAATCTAATTACCGCAGCATCGCCCGACTTAATTCGACTACATTCCATTATCCTGGTTTTTGCTTCTGTTGATGGTCGTCTTATATCCTTCTTTCAAGACGCTGTTCATTCCGTTCAACTGCTCATCCATGTCCTTTGCTGTCCATTTAGTAACTGGGTATCTGCATTTGGGATCAACGAACCCGCACACTATCGTAATACCTTTCAAACTGATAAGTTAGATGAGTCAAGCAGAAATCACACCAGGAGGTCCACAGGGCACCAAGTCACAGAGCTGACTGATGCTCTTCGCCTCCAGCGCGCACCACATGTCCGCCAGAGAGGGCCCTCACGTTACTGCATTGCGGCTAGCTGCAGATCAGCGAACCCAAAATCCGGCGCCAGCAAGGGACGCGCGAATCCAGGTCGCCGGAAAGATGCATATCCCGCTCAGTCCTAGACTCTGGTCACCGCGAGTGGACTCAGGGGAGATGTGAACATAATAAAGAGACTGAATAACCACGAGAAAGATTTTACGAGCCGGTACGTGGATTATCAAAGTCTTAATATTGTAGGGAGTCTATAAAATCTGAAAAGGACCATACACAGACACAGTTTAGATGGATTGAGGTTGCTTGAAGTGAACTGGAAGAAGGTAAAGAAGCTTGGTCAGATGAATACAAGGCAATATCAAGTGGAAGAATATACTATAATGAGAGTAGGGTTCATCACGAGTTGGGAGGTATGACACACTAAGTCATTGTGAATACTTCAGTGATAGTATTATTCTCATTAGAATCGACAACGAACCAACAACGCTAACAATAGTTCATTTATACGTACCAACATTGCAAGCAAAAAAGAGAGAGAAAATTTTGTAACGATACTGAACATGTAATTCACAATGTAAAAGGAGATGAAAATGTAGTAACCATGAGTGAGTCGAACGTTGTGGTCGGGAAAGTAATGGCATACAAGGTTGTGGAAGAATATGAGGTCAGTAGTAGGAATGAGAGAAGATATCTGTAACAAATTTTCTGCAAGTAAGAGTAAATCAAAGTTCATAGGAGTAGGATTTATCTTTGAAACAGGCCAGAAAACGTAGAATGATACCAGTTGGGCCACAACTCTGTGAGACAGATTTCAAAACCAGATACTTTATTGTAAGGCGTACAAAGAGGCAGATATACTGTTCAAAATTTATTAATCACGAAGAGTAAACTGAAGCTTAAGAGAATCGCCAGGGAAAGTAAACAAGTCAGATACTGAAGTACTAAGAAATGATAAGTTGCATTTGCGGTATCCCAAGGCTGTCGCTACTACGATAACGAAGCCAGAGTAAACAATTTAGTTGAAGAGGAATGGACATCTCTAAAAAGACAAATCACCGATGTTTCCAAACAACTGAAGAGCCAAAGAAACTGGTACACCTGCCTCATATCGTTTAGGGCCCCCGAGAGGACGCAAAAGTACAGCAACACGACGTGGCATGGATTCGACTACTTTCTGAAGTAGTGCTGGAGGGAACTGACACCATGAATCCTGCAGGGCTCTCCATGAACCTGCAAGAGTACGAGGGGGTGGAGATGTCTTCCGAACAGCACGTTGCAAGGCATCCCAGATATGCTCAATAATGTTCATGTCTGAGGAGTTTGGTAACCAGCGGAAGTGTTTAAACTCAGAAGAGTTTTCCTGGAGACACTCTGTAGCAGTTCTGGACGTGTGGGGTGTCGTATTTAATTGCACAATGGACATGAATATATGCAGGTGATCAGACGTGATACTTACGTACGTCTCACCTCTCAGAGTCGTGTCTAGACCCCTATCAGGGGTCCCATGTCACTCCAACAGCACACGTCCACAGCACTACAGGGCCTCCAACAGCTTGAACAGTTGCTGCTGACATGCAGGGTACATAGATTCATGAGATTGTCTCCATACCCGCACATGTCCATCCGCTCGATACAACTTGGGACGAGACTTGTCCGACTAGGCAACAAGTTTCCAGTCATCAACAGTCCAATGTCTGTGTTGACGGGCCCTGGCGAGGCGTAAAGCTTTGTATTGTGCAGTCATCAAGATTACACGAGTGGGCCTTCGGATCCGAAAGACCATATCGATGATGTTACGTTGAATAATTCGCACGCTGACACATGCTGATGGCCTAGCATTGAAATATGCAGCAATTTGAGGAGGGGTTGCACTTCTATAGTGTTGAACGGTACTCTTCAGTCGTCTTTGGTCCCATTCTTGCAGGATCTTTTTCCGGCGGAAGCGACCTCGGAGACCTGATGTTTAATCGGATTCATGATATTCACGGCACACTCGCGAAATGGTCGTACGAGGAAACCCCTACTTCATAGCCACCTCGGAGATGTTGTGTCCCATAGCTCGTGCACCGACTGTCACACCGCGTTCGAACTCATTTAAATCTTGATAATCTGCCATTATAGCAGCAGCAATCGATCTAACATCTGTGCCAGGCACTTGTTGTCCTATATAGTCGTTGCCGACCGCCGACCCGTATTCTGCCTGTTTACATGTCTCTGTATTTGAATACGCATACCTTTAACAGCTTCTTTGGCGCTTCAGTGTAGATACAAGCAAAATAACTGCGAAGATACTTCAAGTAAGAGACGAAATACTGCAGTTGATCGTCGAAAGAAGAAAATACAAAAACGTCCAAGAAAAGACAGAAATAGGCGAATATAAGACAATCAGAAATAAATAGTAAGCGCAGACGGACTAAAGGGCACTGGTCGGCCAGGTGTAACACTGTGTGTCTCCGATATCAGTACACCTCTGGCAGGTTTTCTGATGCAAGCGCGATATTCACTTGCACTTAATCTGTCATTGTCAAAAGCACCGGAGGTAACTAGTTTTGTTGTACTTGACCCGTACTTCTGGCATAAACACTTGAAGGCACACTCAAGTGGATCGAAAGTTTTTAACAGCAACTGATCACTCTGTTATCTCGCATCGTTTTAAGTATCCATGACGCAAAATTCATTCTTTTAACACTTCGAGATATTAAAAGCCTGACGAAATAAGCCAAGTATAAGTGTGGAGTACGATCTAATTTAACACACAAGGCAGCATTTCCATCCACAAAGGAATTCAGTGAAAAGACTTTAAAAAGAATGTGGAAAATTAAAAACAGATTGCAATTCTGTCTAAGGGCGCAGAGGATTATTGCAAAAAGAAGTCAGTTTTAAGAAAGGTAGCAGTGTAAATGATGAAATAGAGCTTGCTGTTGTGTGAATGATTATGGTTTCAGAATTTTGCAGAAAATTACATTACCTCTCAGCATTTACATCAGGAAATTTGTGGAAATTAATACACTCTCCCTAAACGACATGTCGGTTCACTGATAAGTAAATTGCAATGCGAAGTTAAAAAATGTAAAAAATTCTTAGCACATTGTCAACAAATGCCATCGGTTAAATGGATGCTCACCTACTCTTAGTCCTTTGTCTTTACCACATAACGTCCACTATTTCAGATACCACAGTGCTTTAACAGAGTCCAAACAAATTAAGCTAATTTTACACATCAGAGAATCTGTATTTTCACAAAACCTGCATAATAGTTGCTCCTCCTCAAGATACAATGAAGGTAAGTAAGCTTTAGTGCAAGAACTACTGTCATTATTAAATTTACATATAAGAAACAAACTCCTGTTATGCAGAGTTAAGCAGATTTGAGTCAAGTTACTGTTACCTATGTCATACAGATTACAATAAATTGTTGTTCTTGCCCACCTGTTTCTAGACTAATGGAAAATTACTATAAACCCAAGAGATTAAAACAATTATGCTTGTCGGTCATTTTTATTTACTTTTTTGACGCATTTCGAGAGCTTATACTCTCATCCACATGTTGGCTAGTGGATTACGTTATAACTTCAGTTGTTTGATGTTGGGAGATTTCTTTTTTTTAAAATTCAGTTCGAAAATGTCACAGCAAAAATAGCCCCGTGTGTCGTTATAAATTTATAAATTATATAAATTTATATACTCATAATTAAATGGCACACAAAACAAATTATAATAATCATTATCATTAAAAGACACACAAGACGAAATGATATCGCACACATCTGTTTTCGGTCCATATAATGAAGAGAATATATACTTCTAATGATTGTCAGGGTTCTTTCGCCGGAGCACCTTCGAATTAAGTTCAAAACAAACAAGTGGTTACATCCATCTGAAATTAAAATGAAACTCACTGATCAACCTGAAGATGAAGGTGAGTTATCTAAACTCATAGTAAAAGTAGATAAAAATTGTTGCCGCAGATAGTTGTTTAAATTCATCTTTTATGTGATAAACAGGTGCACTTTCAAAACAAAAAAATAAACCTAATGTTTATCGTGCATCGTTTAAATGTGGCCAGTCTCGGCTCGTTCCAGTCATATTTCTTGCCTGATTTCTGTACAAATTGTAAATAGCCTTTCGCTCCCTGTATTTTACCCCTGCCACCTTTAGAATTTGAAAGAGATTATTCCAGTCAACATTGTCGAAAGCTTTCTCCAAGTTTACAAATGCTAGAAACGTAGGTTTGCCTTTTCTTAATCTAGCTTCCAAGATAAGTCGTAGGGTCAGTTTTGCCTCACGTGTTCCCATATTTCTACGGAATCCAAACTGAACTTCCCCGAGGTCGGCTTCTACCAGTTTTTCCATTCATCTGTACAGAATTCGCGTTAGTATTTTGCAGCCGTGACTTATTAAACTGATAGTTCGGTAATTTTCACATCTGTCGACATCTGGAACAACTATTTGATCAATAAATTTATTGTAATATTCTGGCTATCGACAACTGTTATCCGATACATTTTCTGATCTTGGAATAAGATTTAGTTCTTTACTCCCGTACCATGATTATGAACACTCTTTCTTCCAAATATTCAAGTTTCACGTTGTATTGAGGATTTTTAAAACTAAACGGCGAAACAGATCACCCGCTGCCAATGGCAAGTTGCCTATCTAACGGCTTTCAGCAACAAAATTAATTTGATTTTTGAGTATCTTGAGAAATTATTTTTGTAATTACAACTGAGTTTAAAATTTTAAAGTGCTATCGTGTATTTTATTTGTCATTTACGCGAAGAAATTAGAAGCTATGAGACATGTAACGCAGGCCCCCTGGTTTGTGTACAAACTAACCCATCCGTAATTTAGGTTATTCCACGATTCCGCTGAATCTCTGCACAATGTTCCGCGGACAGAGCGAACAAAATCACCACCCTTCCGTTCCGTAAGAAGGATCTCACAGTGAAAGTCTCCAGAACTTTCTGAGGAAACCTTGCCTCTCGAAGGTCATCCCGCCATTAGATATCTTGATAGCGAATCTCACGTAACATATCCATACGGTCAGACAGACAGACAGATGTTATCACTGGTGTTGCATCGGATGAGATACGGTGCATCTCAAGGTCTGCACAAAAAGTTCACATTTCGCCCAGATATATAAGTTGCTCTGACCGACAGATCATCAGTGCCTTACTGACACAACCTGCAGTGCTGTATGCGCTTCGCGGTGCCGACCAACTTTGTCTGAATCGCCATATCTGTCTCCACAAACAGGTCAGTCAGTTACACCCTACTGTTATGACAACGATGATTATTAACTACTATATACCACAGACTGTGTGATCTGTTATACAGTATTTAGAAAAGTAGGATAATAGGCACATTAAGAACGTTTTAGAGACTTGTGTACATCAGAAAAATATCTTCTTTTAATGATAATTCTGATTATCAGTAGCGTGCTGATTGACAGTATATTTACACTTGCTGACCTCAACAGAATAAACTGTCATGTTTTTATATTGACATAAAAATTGTAAATATATAGGCCTCTGCTTTCACAGACAGTAAGCATAAACATTTTCTGGGTATGATGTCACGTCATATTTTGACGTAACTGCAATTAAATATAAGCGACATTTCGACCATAGTTGGACCATCCTTCGTCTGGTTGTAAACGTGAAATGTGTTCTCAGCGGTCTACCTACATTTCGTCATGACTCCTCTACTGAACACGACATTACAATTGAAAAGAAGTGAAGATACGATTGATTTCCTGCAGCGGAAGGACTGGAAAAGTTCGTTAGATTGCTTTGTCGTGATGGAAGGAGCGGCGGATTGCTGTTGTCCCTTGTGGCATTCAGCATGAGCTATGCTTCCCACTGGCAGTAATTTTACCACATTATGCAGTACAATGCCTAGAAGAAGTTGTGCTAGTAAAACATGTGACTGAGGCTACAAATTTAGAAATAACTGATGACTAAGAAACACAGTTATTATCCGCAGCATATTTCACTGTAATATGGATTTTCGCGGAATTTTTATTTAATGGCAGTGAAAATATAAACGGACCAGTGCTCAAATTACAGCACGGTAACATTGAGTGAATAATGTGATGACACTGAATAAACAAAAGAAAAGTGATGTATTACACTCAAGGCAGTTGTGCACAGATAACCACATGATGACTTCATCTACTTATCGGTTTGCAGTTGGCAACAAAAGATTCAATGAGTTGGTAGGTCTAGCAACCCTCCAATACTCAAGCCAGGAAAAAAAGGCTGTAGCACTTCAGGTTACATTGAAAGAGAATACCTGTGACGTTTCACATGTACTCTCTTATTGATTTTTAAACTTATTTAAAGATTTCAAATATTCTCTTGCTTTGTTCAGAATTACACATATTATACTTTTATTCTGATTGTTTCGCATCTACTTGCTTCAATACACCTGTTTCGTAATGCATCTATAGTGACCTTAGAAAGATGGGAACAACAATAGCGTGTACTGTGAATGGACTGAATGCTTCAGAAACGAAGCGCCACATAACACATACTGCCAACAGATATGCGATACGGAAACAGCATAAGATCTTCATGACGCGTGAGTCAAAGTATCACCCTAGATCAATATGAGAAGCCAGAGAACATTAAAATCGCTTGTGGAGATCTTGAATAACGTAATATCACATATCAGAATATTAGTAGGTATCTGGAAACATGTAATCTTCATTACTGTCCTATGTTGACGGTATGCACTACCCTTGCATCATAATTTAATATTATGTTCTGTATTACCCTTGCAGCATAATTAAATATTATGTTCTGGGTAAATGATTTTGAAATACAAGGAAGAGTAAGAGGACTGAACGTTTTTCTCCCTAAAAATTTACTACTCTATAACGACATCTTTAAAGCAGTCAGGTTCCACATTTCTGTCCAATGAAAGATCCATCATCAGTCGTGGATTGTGGTCTGACTCTGCGACTCTGTGGAGAGATTTAGACTTCGTACCAGAGCAGTGATGAGCATCGCGGTGGTCATGTAGCATATGACACCACTTTTCCTTTCCAATACAAAAACCTGTCAATTTCTTCCACAATAAGTGCTGTGAACAGTGACAGCAACCTCAGGCACTGGTTCTACAAACATTTTCAGTTTGTTCTTTAGCAGCTCTTCCGTTATTTGATTCCCACTGTGAGACCTATATCCGCAGGTGTTCCGGCATGAGGAGTGTGTGGTATTTGGTGGCCCTGACTCTGCTGGTGGTGGTGGCCCACGGTCAAGACGACCGCCTGCCGGGGGAGAGCCGACCCAGTTCCCAGAGGGTCGACGTCACAGTGTACCGGGAGAATGAGGGGTGAGTCACCTACTGCTTGTCTCGCTACTAGCCGAAGCTACAATAATCTTGTGGCACAGCAGGAGTTGAGTGACACTCAGTTCGTTGCATATGTCACTCCTGTCTTCCTCAGTAAAGAAACCTTTTTACCTGGAATTGTATTTTACCTGGCATAACTTGAACAAATATCATTTACTATGTATCAACAGCTACATTAAAGGTAAAAGAATTTTCTGAATCATTGGCTTTGTTGCTAGACATTTCACCAAATTTCATCTCATTCAAATAGCACAAGAATAGCACAGCACTGAACAGCAGTTAGAACTGCGCCAACAGAGCCATGCTTACCGATCTGTACTGTAGAAAATACAGGGTGTCCCAAGAATAATTACCCAATTTTAAACAGAATTATATATTAGGAAGAAGGGGTTAACACCAACAAATTGCACACTGAATTACTCAGAAAAGACAGAAATTTATAAAAATCCCTCATAAATGTTCAATATGTCCTCCACTGGCTGCACAGACGACATCTAGCCGATAGCGGAATTCATCCCAAACTGAGAATAAGGCGTCTTCTACCACTGAAGCTACAGCAGTTGATTTTCTGGTTTTTAGTTCATCAATGTCATGAGGTAAGGGAGGAACGTAAACACATTGTTATCGTATCGCCATAGGAAGAAATCGCATGGTGTTAAGTCTGGGGACCCAGGAGACTAAGAGCGTAAAGCATGGTGTTGCAGTCCTGTACGCCCTGTCCAGCGTTGAGGCGTGTTGGCACTGAGGAAACTGCACACGTTGTTGTGCCAGTGCAGTGGTGCTCAAACTTGCTGATAGATGAAATTATCAGAGTCAAGTTGTGGGAATAACCACTTCTGTAGCATTGCAAGATATGATTGTCCTGTTACGGTTTCTTCCTCAAGAAAGTAGGGTCCATAAACCTTGCTATGCGAAACAGCACCAAAAAAATTCACTTTTGGTGAATCACGTTCGTGTTCAGTTGATTCATGAGGATTTTCGAGGCTCCATATATGCACATTATGACTGTAAACCTCATTGCTAATATGGAAAGCTGTCTCATCGCTTAATGTCAACTGTGACATAAAAGCGTCATCTTCTATGTCCTCTAAAATAGCGTTTCTAAAGTCCACTCGCTTCACTTTGTCAGTATCTCAAAGAGCTTGTACCAGTTGTAATTGGTAGGGTTTGAGGGGTAAACGACGCCACAACACACGCCACACTGTCCTACACGGTTACGCTAGTTCTCAGATAGCACGACGCGTAGACTTGGGGGGGGGGGGGCTCTGCTGAAATGCTCGTCGTATTTGTTCCACTGTTTGTTCAGGAGCTCGTGACTGGCAAGGACTTTTGTTTCTTCAAACTGTTTATACCACCGTCAAATGTTCTTTGGTGATGGTGGTTTATGAACTCGAATATGAAACGTCCGCTGAACTGCGATCACTGATTGAGTGCCTTTAAATTCAGTAACACAATATATGCCTTCTGTTGAGCGGACGCCATATTGCGCGAGACTGGCTGCAATTTCCAGGTCACCGCTCGCAGCGACACCTAGCGGATTTTTTCTGAAACTCTAGACCATGCCGATTACATCTAGCGTTGATTCAGTTACCTAGTGACACTTGTCTCAATGTTATTACAAGTTAAAATCGGGTCATTCTTTTTGGGACACCCTGTATAAAAACTCTTACATCATTTCATCAAGTTTTAAAGTTTGGTATACATAAATGTAAAAGTTGGAGGGTTGAATTATGGGTGAGAGGAAGGCCGAGAAAAATAAGAAAAATGGTGAAAAGACGGAAAACGAAGGTAGAACACGACCGAATTAATGACGAAACGAATTAATGACGAAACGAATTAATGACAGAATGAGGGTAAGTGATGGAAAGAGACGAGGGAAGTCAGCTCTCTGTTGTGCACCTGGCAGCAAACGATGTCCGTTGCTGTACATTCGCCACTCACTGCCTTAACGGCCGTTGTGTTTGCTGCCCTGGCAGGGAGCGCAGCTTCACCTTCGAGGGCCAGACGAGCGTGACAGTGGAGGTGGTGCGTGACACGGCGCAGCTGGTGCTGCACGCCGCAGTCAACGTCTCCTCCCTCACGATTCGGTACCAAGGCGGCGATGTCATCGCCTCCAGCTACGAACAGCCTCAAGACGGCCGGGACTTCTTGGTAGTGTCACTCCAAGAGCAGGTGAGGCGCCATAGAGCTTCTGTAGCGGAGATGGCCATATTCTGCGCCAAAAGTAATTGTTGGTAGCCATATATGTGAAATGCTATGAAAGAAATGAGACCTCACACAAGGAGGTAGTATGTGTCATAATTTAATAGTGGAAATATAACTGAACCTTGAGGAACTTATACTGTGAAATAGGAAATTCTCTCTTGTTTCAATTAAAAAATATTCTGGACTTTAAGTGCGATGTAATGAGAAAGAAAGTGGTCGGTGAATATTATTTCCTCCGTTTTTCTTCAGGAAAATATCGACTGAAAATTCACATTTAATTGATTTTCATACTGTATAAACTTTGACTCCTTCTGGATTAGATGTTGTTGCTTTTCACTCTTTGCTCTCTTAAATTTTTAATGGCACTTATCCATATTATATTATTTATCATATGTTATAAAAAGTTCCCACTGGAAAATCTAAAAATACGTGTAGAATAAGAAGTTTTCCAATTTGCCTTAGCGTGTGACACAGCACATTTGGGCTAAACATAAACGAAGACAAGACAGAGTACCTCATTATGACACGTGGTCATTGTCAGACTGCTGATCATCTACAATCACTGCAGGTTGGGGATCAGTCTTACAAGAGAGTGCAAGAATTCAAATACCTAGGGGCACTTTTCACTGAGAACTCGTCATATGAAGCAGAGATCAATGTCAGAATACAAGCAGGAAACTGATCTTACCGCAGCCTAGTCAGCTGCTTCGGTCCAGATATCTCTCCAGACAGTTCAAGATTCAACTGTACAAAACCCTGATCTACATCTACATTTACATGACTACTCTGCAATTCACATTTAAGTGCTTGGCAGAGGGTTCATTGAACCACAATCATACTATCTCTCTACCATTCCACTCCCGAACAGAGCGCGGGAAAAACGAACACCTAAACCTTTCTGTTGGAGCTCTGATTTCTCTCATTTTATTTTGATGATCATTCCTACCTATGTAGGTTGGGCTCAACAAAATATTTTCGCATTCGGAAGAGAAAGTTGGTGACTGAAATTTCGTAAATAGATCTCGCCGCGACGAAAAACGTCTTTGCTGTAATGACTTCCATCTCAATTCGCGTATCATATTTGCTACACTCTGTCCCTTATTACGTGATAATACAAAACGAGCTGCCCTTTGTTGCACCCTTTCGATGTCCTCCGTCAATCCCATCTGGTAAGGATC
Organism: Schistocerca gregaria; assembly: GCF_023897955.1. Lineage (NCBI taxonomy): Eukaryota > Metazoa > Arthropoda > Insecta > Orthoptera > Acrididae > Schistocerca > Schistocerca gregaria. The sequence goes on from NC_064922.1 coordinate 896,371,317, forward strand.
CCACACCGCGCAGCAATATTATAACAGAGGACGAACGAGTGTAGTGTAAGCTGTCTCTTTAGTGGACTTGTTGCACCTTCTAAGTGTCCTGCCAATGAAGCGCAACCTTTGGCTCGCCTTTCCCACAATATTGTCTATGTGGTCTTTCCAACTGAAGTTGTTCGTAATTTTAACACCCAGGTACTTAGTTGAATTGACAGCCTTGAGAATTGTACTATTTATCGAGTAATCGAATTCCAACGGATTTCTTTTGGAACTCATGTGGATCACCTCACACTTTTCGTTATTTAGCGTCAACTGCGACCTGCCACACCATACAGCAATCTTTTCTAAATCGCTTTGCAACTGATACTGGTCTTCGGATGACCTTACTAGAAGGTAAATTACAGCATCATCTGCGAACAGCCTAAGAGAACTGCTCCGATTGTCACCCAGGTCATTTATATAGATCAGGAACAGCAGAGGTCCCAGGACACTTCCATGCGGAACACCTGATATCATTTCAGTTTTACTCGATGGTCCAGCTTGTTGTTCTATATGGCTGTGAGGCATGGAGTATCCAGAAACAGGACTTCCATAAGCTCCTTGTTTTTGAGAGAAAAGTGCTGCGGAAGATCTTCAGTCCGGTTCTGGATGCAGATCCAGGGGAATGGAGGATCAGATACAACCAAGAGCTTGAGGAACTATACCAGAAGCCCAACATAGCAGGAACTGTCAAAGCCAAACGAACGCAGTGGACCGGCCATGTGGCCCGGATGGAGGATCACAGATGGCCTCGGAAGCTCCTGGATTTCACACCTACAGGAAAGAGACCGCCAGGGAGACCCAAGAAGCGTTGGAAGGATGGACTCCATGAAGATTTAAACCAAGTGTCAATAGATGTGGACGGATGGCGGATATCAGCAATGGACCGAATACAGTGGAAGGGGAAACTTGTAGATGCATGGGGTCCACTGGGCCTGATCACGTAGTAGCAGTAGTCTGACACATGGTTTAAAGAATAATTTTTTGTGGTTATAGGGTATGGGGACATGAAAAATGAGCCGGTAAGTGACCAGAAATGGAGCGATTATGATTATAATGTCGCGGTTTGCATAATCTACAAATCAAGTCGCCGCTTTCAGATCAGTGCTAACGGGCCCCACCGTTATCGCTGTACTTCAACGAGTATGAAGAGCCTGAGAGCTGTGCCGCTGCGGTCGCTTCATACTCGTCGACTCGTTCTCTCTTATTCAAGCACGGAGGAGCGTAAGGCTAGTCGTGATTTATTGTTAGCACAGAAGATGAGTACACAATCTTACTGCTTAAAATTAGCACTGAAGAACCTAAACAACCGATTGTTGGGATCAGACTGCCTTAAATGCAGCTGTAGATTGTGAGACTGGAGGGGGTATGACTAAAATTAACTGATGCAAAGTACACAATTGCAGATGTGTTCCAGTAGAGGAGGAGTGATTTCTGGAAGATGTTTCATGCTACAATCCACGCATCAGACGAAAAACATACAAATTTGTCTAATGCAAACCAAATGGTTGTATTTTTTACTCGACCTCCGCCATGAGAAAACTTATGCTGTGTCACACGGAAAGTGGGCTCAAAGCAATGTCATAGCCCTGAGACAAAAAAGCGCGCTATTTCTGTATTCATTTGCTCGTGGTAACTTACGTTTGTGCCCTAACGCTGAGTTGTGAAGCTTATCGTTCATTTCCTTAATTTCTTTTAATAATTAACGGTCATTTTGTGACTGCATTTAATCCTAATGCTATGTTTTCTGGAAGTTTGGTTTAAGACTCGTTAAAATCTCGAAAGTCTGCATATGCCAATGTAATCGTTAAAAATTCTTTGATAGCAATAATTATTAAGTTTACAGCAGTGTTCGAAAAAGTTTTATCTTTAGAAGTGTTTGTGTAAACAAAACAATATTTACTGCTTACCGAACGGTTGTTATACTGGTATGTAACAATTGTCATGCCCAATGGTTGCCTTTGGCATTTAAGGCAAGACTGACGTTTTGGGACACTTCAAATTGCTCTTGAGAATGCTTAAAACGCCGAAATCATGACTGTGCAATAAACGAATAGTAATTTACAATTTAGTGGTGGAAAATTCCTTCAAAACGGGGCTGCCGCGAGTCCAACGTTATATCTGCCATCTCGTGTACTTACCCTTCTGTGTGAGCGAATCGAGTGAACTTGTGCCCAGCAGCAGACTCAGATGATGTGTGGGCTACGGCAGAGGTTCACGAGTCTGGTCTACAGACACACGGGGACAGCGAGTTCCGAGATGACTTCACAGGACACGCTGACGAGTTTAAAGTGAGTTTCTAATCTATAATAGTTGAGTTACTTCGTTACTAAATGAAGGGAATAAAAACATTTGGGTCGTTCACTGAGAAAACAGACCAGCTAGTGGAAGTGATTTGTTTTGTTAGATGTCATCAAATTCTTTCTCCCACAATTTTCCAGTTGAACTAACCTCTATCCTCAGTACCTAACAAAGTGTTCCATGGGCTGCATTATGGGTCATTCACGTCTCCATGTTGCTGATGAGTTTAAAGCGAGTTTCTAATTTCTAATTGCTGAGTTAATTCGTTACTAAATGATGGGAATACACATATTTCGGTCGTTCACTAAGAGAACAGACCAGCTAGTGGAAGTGATTTGTCAAGTTAGATGTCATCAAATTCTTTCTGTCACAACTTTCCAGTTGAACTAACCTTTATCCTCAGTACTAACAAAGTGTACCATGGGCTGCATTATGGGTCATTCACGTCTTTATGTTGCAGGTGGCAGAGGGCAGCCTTTTGGTGTTGGACATCGGCTTCAGTGCCAACATCGGGGACAGGGAGCCCGGCTTCTCTCGCTATGACTATCAAGGGCGGGACGGGCAAGAGTAAGTATGATACAGTGATACAGGTCACAGTGCTGTCACCACCATACACACATTAGGAGACACTGCTCTTGATCCTCGAAACTGCAATAACGTCCGACTCTACTTGTCAGCTACAAAACATCCACTTGTAAGCTACACTCCTGGAAATTGAAATAAGAACACCGTGAATTCATTGTCCCAGGAAGGGGAAACCTTATTGACACATTCCTGGGGTCAGATACATCACATGATCACACTGACAGAACCACAGGCACATAGACACAGGCAACAGAGCATGCACAATGTCGGCACTAGTACAGTGTATATCCACCTTTCGCAGCAATGCAGGCTGCTATTGTCCCATGGAGACGATCGTAGAGATGCTGGATGTAGTCCTGTGGAACGGCTTGCCATGCCATTTCCACCTGGCGCCTCAGTTGGACCAGCGTTCGTGCTGGACGTGCAGACCGCGTGAGACGACGCTTCATCCAGTCCCAAACATGCTCAATGGGGGACAGATCCGGAGATCTTGCTGGCCAGGGTAATTGACTTACACCTTCTAGAGCACGTTGGGTGGCACGGGATACATGCGGACGTGCATTGTCCTGTTGGAACAGCAAGTTCCCTTGCCGGTCTAGGAATGGTAGAACGATGGGTTCGATGACGGTTTGGATGTACCGTGCACTATTCAGTGACCCCTCGACGATCACCAGAGGTGTACAGTCAGTGTAGGAGATCGCTCCCCACACCATGATGCCGGGTGTTGGCCCTGTGTGCCTCGGTGGTATGCAGTCCTGATTGTGGCGCTCACCTGCACGGCGCCAAACACGCATACGACCATCATTGGCACCAAGGCAGAAGCGACTCTCATCGCTGAAGAAGACACGTCTCCATTCGTCCCTCCATTCACGCCTGTCGCGACACCACTGGAGGCGGGCTGCACGATGTTGGGGCGTGAGCGGAAGACGGCCTAACGGTGTGCGGGACCGTAGCCCAGCTTCATGGAGACGGTTGCGAATGGTCCTCGCCGATACCCCAGGAGCAACAGTGTCCCTAATTTGCTGGGAAGTGGCGGTGCGGTCCCCTACGGCACTGCGTAGGATCCTACGGTCTTGGCGTGCATCCGTGCGTCGCTGCGGTCCGGTCCCAGGTCGACGGGCACGTGCACCTTCCGCCGACCACTGGCGACAACATCGATGTAGTGTGGATACCTCACGCCCCACGTGTTGAGCAATTAGGCTGTACGTCCACCCGGCCTCCCGCATGCTCACTATACGCCCTCGCTCAAAGTCCGTCAACTGCACATACGGTTCACGTCCACGCTGTCGCGGCATGCTACCAGTGTTAAAGACTGCGATGGAGCTCCGTATGCCACGGCAAACTGGCTGACACTGACGGCGGCGGTGCACAAATGCTGCGCAGCTAGCGCCATTCGACGGCCAACACCGCGGTTCCTGGTGTGTCCGCTGTGCCGTGCGTGTGATCATTGCTTGTACAGCCCTCTCGCAGTGTCCGGAGCAAGTATGGTGGGTCTGACACACCGGTGTCAATGTGTTCTTTTTTTCATTTCCAGGAGTCAATTATCTAACACTAGCCAAATGCATCATTTCGATGCTTGTTGGATGTGTAAACATTTAGCTATTGTAAACGAGGAATAATTGAACACATGTCTAACCTGGAGAGAGGGCACTAGCAGCTACGTCACCTATTGCCATTATTTTAATTGAGTAACAGCGTGCTAGCTGGTGACAACTTGTAGAAATCAGTGGTCACTAACAAAATGTAACATGTATTCTAATATATGCAGCATCCTTACAAATTTCAGCTGCGTGTAAAGTGATATGGTAATTCCAGTGCTAACTTTTCAAAGGTATATTTGCGCCTGACACTACTTTCTCAAAAGGTGAAGGATACTTTTCAGAGAATCAAAATATCCACTTTATATACCCTTCTGCACCTTTTGACCCACCTTCTGCCAAAATGTGTCATAGTCCTGGCTGCTAATGTACAATTTTTATAGGAAAGTTTTCAAGTCATGTTTGTTCCGATCAATTCCTTCAAACAATTTTATTTTTTGCTCTTATCTAAACATGTTAAATTGCTTTGTATTCTGAGATGTTCATGATTGTCACTGATTATTAGCATGCTTTAGCTAAGCAGAGTTATTGAGACTACCATTTCATTTGAAGTGTAGTGGTGATGGGTCGGGTTGATATACTGCGTGAAATGAAATTAATATTTACTTACAGATTTACGGCGAAATTCTATTCTCTTATCGTAAAAAGTCAGGAGTCGACATAAAGTTAGAGGTTGGCTTAGCGTCCTTTCGTTGTGTTACTGGCAACAACAGGAGGCTACTTTCCCGCTAGTATGATGATGGGTGGGTGAAGGGGGAGGGGGAGAAGGGCAAGGGGAAGGGCAGGGGGAGATGCATTCGTGCTATCCGCAAACATGTGTAGTCATTTCAGTCAGCACTTCATTCTCTTGTCAAAAGGGTAAGGAAATATCTCGCCTTGAATATTCTCAGAGTTACGGATATTACATATCCTAATTCGGCCATAAAGTGACACATTCCTTTGACCATATCCCCAGATCTTTCTTATGAAATTATGTTATGTTCAAATATAGTAGTTCACTATTGACGTTACTTGGTGCTTGTAACTCATAAACCAATGAAGAACGGTGAAATCTCCCGCACAAACACGACTCGTAAAATGCTTCAGACATTTTTTTAAAAGCAGAAATTTCTTCTCATTGTTTATTCAGCAATAGAAACTGTTCACTGTATGATGATTGCACTTTGTTCTTTTCAATACGACTTTCAATAGTGTGAATTTATTATTTAAGTCAAGAAACAAATTTGTTTCCGAATTTGGGTACAATGTTTTACTACAGCACATTTTTATTATGCAGGATCTCTGACTGAATACAGTTACATTCTTTTGTTTTTATTTGTAGTTAATATCAGACAGTCTCTGAAGTTACTCGTACCATTTACACTTACTGAGCCTTCTTTGCACATTTAACGACACTATAACTACATTACTGCTGTACATAGTTATGTTTTTCAGCAATGTTGATGTCACCATTTATGTTTACCTTTTTGGTCATTCAAATGCTGTCATTCACCTCTCACTTTTGGATTTGCCTTTCACATATCACGTTTTAAGACTTATTGCATACCATCTACATTCTGATTCGTTGCGGTTGATGTTACATTACAATGAATTACATTTACTTTTCCCTGAGATTTATAAATTTTGTTAAAATGCATTATAGTACGAATCTACAGAGACTGCAACCTCATAGTATGTGCCCCATTGTTTCATTTATTCGAAACACTTGCAGCGAAACCACATTATTCAGTATAACTTCAACGTATAAAGTTGTCTTTCCTTTCTCATTATTCACTGTAGTCTTTATGGGCAGTAAAACAGCTTCATCAGGGAAGAAGGAGAAAAGAGTAAAATGTCAATGGAAAGGTTAAAAACGATACACAGCAGAGAATTTTTATCCGCTCCTGCATAGCCCATTAGCAAATAGTTTCTCTGTCGAATTTCTGTTTGTTTCACCATGATCATGATACCATTGGATTGGAATCTTCTTCTAATGAAATATGAGTGCCGATTGTCGAAAACTGAACTATAAGGTTTGTTCAAAGGACATTTCCTACTCTTGCTAAACAGTTGATTGTGTTCCCAGCGCTTGACCACCACGCCTGCATTGTAAATCGTAAACAGTAGGGTTTTCCTTTTTTTTATTTTCTGATTCATTTTTCTTATAGTTACATGTAACTGCCGTAGTTCTTATAGTAGTGACTAATTTCAACTTTCATTCTTCTTTTGTAGCTGTTGAAATACGACTTCTGCAGCCGTCACTCGCCTTGTTTTCAGGAAACTTACACCTAGTGTTATGTTTAAGTAAAAGAGTGTCTACTCTGACTTCACTCTGCTTATTTGATTATGATGCCCCCCCTCCTTATGTTGTTGGTAAATTGGTTCTACTGTACGATGATATGAGTAAATTACATACGCAGCGCCTCAACTACAACGTAACTGCCACGCTATGCTCTTCTGTCCACAGGGCCGTATATGCGACGCAGTTCATGCCCAACTACGCGCGGCGAGCACTGCCGTGCTACGACGAACCAGCACTGAAGACCCGCTACCAGCTCAACATGCGGACCAAACCCCACCTGTATTTCGATTCCAACACTCGGAACAGAGTCGATGAATAGTAAGAAAAAGTGTTTTCCTTTCAGTAGCACATGTGCGCCAAGTAGGTTGAGATTGAGTTCTTGTTGTTGTGGACTTCAGTCCAGAGACTGCTTTGATGCAGCTCTCCATGCTACTCTATCCTGTGCAAGGTTCTTCATCTCCCAGTACCTACTGCAACCTACATCCTTCTGAATCTGCTTAGTGTATTCATCTCTTGGTCTCCCTCTACGATTTTTACCCTCCATGCTGTCCTCCAATACTAGATTGGTGATCCCTTGATGCCTCAGAATATGCCCTACCAACCGTTCCCTTCTTCTGGTCAAGTTGTGCCACAAATTGCTCTTCACTTCAATTCTATTTAATACCTCCTAATTAGTTATGTGATCTACCCATCTAATCTTCAGCATTCTTCTACAACACCACATTTCGAAAGCTTCTATTCTCTTCTTGTCTGAGCTATTTCTCGTCCATGTTTCACGTCCAAACATGACTACACTCCATACATATACTTTCAGAAACGACTTCCTGACACTTAAATCTATACTCGATGTTAACAAATTTCTCTTCTTCAGAAACGCTTTCCTTTCCATTGCCAGTCTCCCTCTCTACTTCTACCATCATCAGTTATTTTGCTCCCCAAATAGAAAACTCATTTACTTCTTTAAGATTGAGTAAAAAGCATGAATACAAAATATTTCCCTTTCCAGGAGACCAGTTTCATGGATATTGATGATCGACACTTAAATAAAATAACTGCGTGCAAAGAACAGATTTCGAGAACTTGGGTCTCGCGAAACTCAACTGGCGCTTTTCAACCGTGACATTCTGTGGTCATGGGTCTAGGCATTCATGTTTATGCAATATTTCGTGACTTACAAAAATTATTTGACTTAGTGACATAATTATTAATAAATATACTATCGTATGGCGTACAAACTAAATTTGTGAAAAATGAGGATTTCATTTTAGTGAGGTCACAACATATAATCTTGGATGCAGATCTACTTGCAAGCTTGGGCCATGGATGTGTTGGGACCGTCGCTTTTCATGCTGTATGTTAATGACCTTGCAGACAAGAGTTACCTAATACTTTTATGGGTGATACACTTGATACGGATTTCAAAGTGGTGTAAAGGCTGACATCTTGTTTTAAATGTTCAAAAATGAATAACTGAGCTCTTTAAACAATCGTAAACACAAAATTCATACAAACACATACCTGTAACAATACACGGTAATTGAAGAGGTCCAGAGTAATTTTAGATTTAGGGCAGTGCATGGTACGTTGGATTCGTACATACCTCTTAAAACGATATTTTCTAACATTTTAAATGAACAGTGCAACTATATAGCGTTATTCTACGATCGAGCTAAACGGGGGCTCCATTGACTGCCCTGCTGTTATCCCAAGAATCGGTTACCTCAAGACTTCGCTGTCTTCAAAGCCTTGTTAAACGTAATTTTGAGGTCGTTAGAGCAGATGAGATATGTCGAGCATGCTAAATTCCTCGTCTGTTCTGGCTATGTGAGCTCCCTTCATAGCCTACAACACTTCTACCCAGCAGATAAAGTGGTCCAGGATATGTTGGACGTCCTTCTCCACTTACGGAATCTTGGGAAGGAGTCGCCTTTCTCCTGTGGTCCTGGTGGACGCAGCAGCTAAGGAGGTGTGTCGCAGTCCTCATTTCGTTCACTGTAGCATTCCTCTGCGTAGTGTCACCTCGCTGTTGAGATACAGATTCATGCGCAGATGCGAAGAAGATAGGCTGGAAGTGGCAAACAATAAACTGCGCCTGGTAAAGCCCACAACTCGGCCGTGGCGTATCTCCTTCGAGTCACCTAAACGGGATGAGGTCCTTCTCACTTGTTTACGTGTAGGACACAGCTCTCATTGCTTCTTGTTCTGGCGTGAGCACCCTCAGACGCACGGTGCTTTGGGCGTACAGATCACGATGCGTCACATGTTGTGTGGAGTGTGTTTTAATTGACAGTTTTAGAATATATGATTATTTTAACGCTATCTTCCATGATAGTGTGAGTGTGCTAGCGATCGTAGAAGAGATTGGGAGACAATTACTATAAATTTATTCTCATTGGTTGTTACTTGTTTTATCGCGATTTATACATCGAAACACTCAGTTTTCACAAATTTTCGAATGGGCGCTGACAACCTCGTCGTTAAGCAATCCAACCCACGAAAAAAAACACAACAAAAATATGGAAAAAAGAAAATCAAACTAGCCCAGTCGTAGGTAGAGAAGATGGCTTCACTTCATTGGCATGATATTGAGTAAATTTAGTAAGTCTATAACGAAGTTTGTTTACAAAACACTGGTCGGCCTACGCTATAACGTTCAAGTATCGAGACCCATCCCAGACAGGGCAAACATGGGGTAACGAACGCTTACAAGGAAGCACGAATGGTCACGAATTGATTTGACCCATGGGACAGCCTCACGGATATTCCAAAAATCTGAACTGGAAGATCCTTAAAGCTCAATGAAAGGTACATTACAACTCTTACAGGGGATGTAAGTAGTCGTTCTTCTGAAGCAGCACTCGTGAATGGGATGGGAAGCACTTTCATCAATGGTAAACTGAAAGATACCCTCGGCCAAAGCACTTCACAATGCTTATGAGAGTAGAGATGTTGATGAACACCACTTTTCAACTTCCGGCAGCTGCATAGTATCCGTACACCATTGTAAATATGTGTACTGAGAGAATCTCACAAAATGTGACCTGGAGCGCTCGTCATTTTCAGCGTCGACGCTGAGGGTTTCCGCGGCTACTACTTCCAACAAACGCCGCCGATCAGCGCCTACCAGCTGTCCTGGGTGCTGCACGAAATGGTTGGCTTGGTCTCGTCTGAGGACACCAGTACTGTCGTCTGGCAAGTGACCTCCAGGAGCGACCAGTTCGTTTACGCGAGCCACATGGGACCGCGCTCTGTGGCAGCTATGGAGCAGCTGGTGGGCGTGCCCTACGCAAATTACGAGATCGACAAGATGGACCATATTGCCGTACCTGGATATATAGAGGAAGGAGTGAGCTGCTTGGGTATCATCACATACACGTAAGGACAACATCAGTCTTGTTTAAAGCATCGGCAGCGCATACAATTCTTGTCATTCCTACTGAGTCATCTTTCAGAGAAACATTCCTGAGTGGTTTATGTCTGGAAAGATATGTTCCACTGGTTACGACAATACGAATAGCTAATTGACTACAGCTTATAAAATAATTACTAATTGTTCTTAACAACACTTACAGCTTTGGAAATTATAATTGCCTCCTCTTGGTTATACAACTAAAAATTCATGCATGCACTTCATGCATGCATGCAGGCTAATATTGAATTTAGTACTTAATGTCACAAGAGAAGATTTTATGTTAGTACTTATCTTCATACTGCGTCAGAGTCTAGAGGAAGATTACAGATAGCAAATTCCATCATATTAAAGTTCATACATGCATCTCATTAAGGTTCATGCATGCTTTAATTTTGATATTTGTATTTCGACAATTTCCACTACTGGGTCTGATTACAAGAAGAATTGTTCACAAAACAGTTTTTGCTTACAAAAGTGACCTAACACGGGGAGCTAACAAGAAGTGCGTGCTTTAAAGCGCGTTTCAATGTATACGTGAAACAGTATTGCTTCCAGAATGATCCAGAAATTTTCGTACATCATATTAGTAATCTGTACAATTTCCACTTTTGGGGTAGTGAGAAATTTAAGAGAAATTATATCTTTTGTGACTGATAAATTCCTTGATATTTAAAGGAAACAAATGTATTTATATGTTTGTTGTTGTTGTGGTCTTCAGTCCTGAGACTGGTTTGATGCAGCTCTCCATGCTACTCTATCCTGTGCAAGCTTCTTCATCTCCCAGTACCTACTGCAACCTACATCCTTCTGAATCTGCTTAGTGTACTCATCTCTCGGTCTCCCTCTACGATTTTTACCCTCCACACTGCCCTCCAATGCTAAATGTGTGATCCCTTGATGCCTCAAAACATGTCCTACCAACCGATCCCTTCTTCTAGTCAAGTTGTGCCACAAACTTCTCCTCTCCCCAATCCTATTCAATACCTCCTCGTTAGTTACGTGATCTATCCACCTTATCTTCAGTATTCTTCTGTAGCACCACATTTCGAAAGCTTCTATTCTCTTCTTGTCCAAACTAGTTATCGTCCATGTTTCACTTCCATACATGGCTACACTCCAAACAAATATTTTCAGAAATGACTTCCTGACAATTAAATCTATATTCGATGTTAACAAATTTCTCTTCTTCAGAAACGCTTTCCTTGCCATTGCCAGTCTACATTTTATATCCTCTCTACTTCGACCATCATCAGTTATTTTACTTCCTAAATAGCAAAACTCCTTTACTACTTTAAGTGTCTCATTTCCTAATCTAATTCCCTCAGCATCACCCGATTTAATTGGACTACATTCCATTATCCTCGTTTTGCTTTTGTTGATGTTCATCTTATATCCTCCTTTCAAGACACTGTCCATTCCGTTCAACTGCTCTTCCAAGTCCTTTGCCGTCTCTGACAGAATTACAATGTCATCGGCGAACCTCAAAGTTTTTACTTCGTCTCCATGAATTTTAATACCTACTCCGAATTTTTCTTTTGTTTCCTTTACTGCTTGCTCAATATACAGATTGAATAACATCGGGGAGAGGCTACAACCCTGTCTCACTCCTTTCCCAACCACTGCTTCCCTTTCATGCCCCTCGACTCTTATGACTGCCATCTGGTTTCTGTACAAATTGTAAATAGCCTTTCGCTCCCTGTATTTTACACCTGCCACCTTTAGAATTTGAAAGAGAGTATTCCAGTCAACATTGTCAAAAGCTTTCTCTAAGTCTACAAATGCTAGAAACGTAGGTTTGCCTTTTCTTAATCTTTCTTCTAAGATAAGTCGTAAGGTCAGTATTGCCTCACGTGTTCCAACATTTCGACGGAATCCAAACTGATCCTCCCCGAGGTCCGCATCTACCAGTTTTTCCATTCGTCTGTAAAGAATTCGCGTTATTTTTTTGCAGCTGTGACTTATTAAACTGATAGTTCGGTAACTTTCACATCTGTCAGCACCTGCTTTCTTTGGGATTGGAATTATTATATTCTTCTTGAAGTCTGAGGGTATTTCGCCTGTCTCATACATCTTGCTCACCAGCTGGTAGAGTTTTGTCATGACTGGCTCTCCCAAAGCCGTCAGTAGTTCTAATGGAATGTTGTCTACTCCGGGGGCCTTGTTTCGTCTCAGGTCTTTCAGTGCTCTGTCAAACTCTTCACGCAGTATCGTATCACCCATTTCGTCTTCATCTACATCCTCTTCCATTTCCATAATATTGTCCTCAAGTACATCACCCTTGTATAAACCTTCTATATACTCCTTCCACCTTTCTGCCTTCCCTTCTTTGCTTAGAACTGGGTTGCCATCTGAGCTCTTGATATTCATACACGTGGTTCTCTTCTCTCCAAAGGTCTCTTTAATTTTCCTGTAGGCAGTATCTATCTTACCCCTAGTAAGATAAGCTTCTACATCCTTACTTTTGTCCTCTAGCCATCCCTGTTTAGCCATTTTGCACTTCCTGTCGATCTCATTTTTGAGACGTTTGTATTCCTTTTAGCCTGCTTCATTTACTGCATTTTTATATTTTCTCCTTTCATCAATTAAATTCAATATTTCTTCTGTTACCCACGGATTTCTAGCAGCCCTCGTCTTTTTACCTACTTTATCCTCTGCTGCCTTCACTACTTCATCCCTCAGAGCTACCCATTCTTCTTCTACTGTATTTCTTTCCCCTATTCCTGTCAATTGTCCCCTAATGCTCTCCCTGAAACTCTGTACAACCTCTGGTTCTTTCAGTTTATCCAGGTCCCATCTCCTTAATTTCCCACATTTTTGCAGTTTCTTCAGTTTTAATCTACAGGTCATAACCAATAGATTGTGGTCAGAGTCCACATCTGCCCCTGGAAATGCCTTACAACTTAAAACCTGGTTCCTAAATCTCTGTCTTACCATTATATAATCTATCTGATACCTTTTAGTATCTCCAGGGTTCTTCCACATATACAACCTTCTTTCATGATTCTTAAACCAAGTGTTACCTATGACTAAGTTGTGCTCTGTACAAAATTCTACTAGGCGGCTTCCTCTTTCATTTCTTAGCCCCAATCCATATTCACCTACTATGTTTCCTTCTCTCCCTTTTCCTACACTCGAATTCCAGTCACCCATTACTATTAAATTTTCGTCTCCCTTCACTATCTGAATAATTTCTTTTATTTCATCGTACATTTCTTCAATTTCTTCGTCATCTGCAGAGCTAGTTGGCATATAAACTTGTACTATTGTAGTAGGTGTGGGCTTCGTATCTATCTTGGCCACAATAATGCGTTCACTATGCTGTTTGTAGTAGCTTACCCGCATTCCTATTTTCCTATTCATTATTAAACCTACTCCTGCATTACCCCTATTTGATTTTGTGTTTATAACCCTGTAATCACCTGACCAGAAGTCTTGTTCCTCCTGCCACCGAACTTCACTAATTCCCACTATATCTAACTTTAACCTATCCATTTCCCTTTTTAAATTTTCTAACCTACCTGCCCGATTAAGGGATCTGACATTCCACGCTCCGATCCGTAGAACGCCAGTTTTCTTTCTCCTGATAACGACATCCTCCTGAGTAGTCCCCGCCCGGAGATCCGAATGGGGGACTATTTTACCTCCGGAATATTTTACCCAAGAGGACGCCATCATCATTTAATCATACAGTAAAGCTGCATGTCCTCGGGAAAAATTACGGCTGTAGTTTCCCCTTGCTTTCAGCCGTTCGCAGTACCAGCACAGGAACGCCGTTTTGGTTAATGTTGCAAGACCAGATCAGTCAATCATCCAGACTGTTGCCCCCGCAACTACTGAAAAGGCTGCTGCCCCTCTTCAGGAACCACACGTTTGTCTGGCCTCTCAACAGATGCCCCTCCGTTGTGGTTGTACCTACGGTACGGCCATCTGTATCGCTGAGGCACGCAAGCCTCCCCACCAACGGCAAGGTCCATGGTTCATGGGGGGTGTATTTATATAATTACAATAAAATAAAAACTTTGAGGTTCGCCGATGACATTGTAATTCTGTTAGAGACAGCAAAGGACTTGGAAGAGCAGCTGAACGGAGTGGACAGAGTCTTGAAAGGAGTATATAAGATGAACATCAACAAAAGCAAAACGAGGATAATGGAATGTAGTCGAATTAAATCGGGTGATGCTGCTAGAATTAGATTAGGAAATGAGACGCTTAAAGTAGTAAATGAATTTTGCTACTTGGGGAGCAAAATAACTGACGATGGTCGAAGTAGAGAGGATATAAAATGTAAACTGGCAATGGCAAGGAAAGCCTTTCTGAAGAAGAGAAATTTGTTAACGTCGAGTATTGTTTTAAGTGTCAGGAAGCCGTTTCTGAAAGTATTGGTATGGAGTGTAACCATGTATGGAAGTGAAACGTGACGATAAATAGTTTAGACAAGAAGAAAATAGAAGCTTTCGAAATCTGGATCTACAGAAGAATGCTAAAGATTAGATGGCTACATCACATAACTAATGAGGAGGTATTAAATAGAATTGGGGAGAAGAGAAACTTGTGGCACAACTTGACTAGAAGAAGGGATCGGTTGGTAGGACATATTCTGAGGCATCAAGGGATCGCCAGTTTAGTACCGGAGGGCAGCGTGGAGGGTAAAATTCGTAGAGGGAGACCAAGAGATGAATACACTAAGCAGATTCAAAAGGATGTAGGTTGCAGTAGGTACTGGGAGATGAAGAAGCTTGCACTGGATAGAGTAGCATGGAAAGCTGCATCAAAGCAGTCTCTGGACTGAAGACCACAACAACAACAACAACAACAACAACAATAGTTACAATAATAAATTCAGTACCTTTAAGTTTCTCACATCAAAATGTTTGCTTACATTTAATTTTTACATCAGGATAATTTATTTCTGAAGATGTTTACCGTGTTTTTGAAGTATAATGATGTTTCTTACAAAGAACCCCATGAGTGCGAGGTTGCAGGAGGCCAATAATGTTTATAGCATTCGATGCCCCACGTATTGTCTGCTATGCAGTCACAACATTGGCCGCTAATGGTAATAGGGGGCTCGAGAGGAGATATCCAATGGTGAACACAGCATGAGGCTATGGTGCGTAGTTGATGCAATTAGTCGACGAGTAACTCACAACAGTCCTATAGTCCTAGTGGTGTTGATACAATGCAGAGTAACGGTAACAATGAACAGAGCCAACATTGCATTATATCTACAACAACAGTTACCGAAGTTGACATTTTGCCAGAAAAGAGCCCAATTAATTTCGCAGAGTGAGAAATATGCGGTAGATGAAATATTAATGCTTCTGCAAGATGAGTCAGTGGAATGTGTAGTCTCGTATAGGCTTGACCGTGCGGACAGCGTCCATGAGGTGTACGATGATCGTGCGGTTAACAATAGAAGCAAAACTAAAGAAAAATCAAGATACGTTCATAGGATCAGTCGAGCTGGAAAAAGCGTTCCACAGTGTCAAATGGTCACATTACTCGAAATGCTGAGAAAAGTAGTGCCAGACAATAAGGAAAGACTGTTAATATACAATATGTACAAGAACCAATAGGGAACCATAAGAGGGTAGGATCAAGAACGAAGTGTTCGGATTTAAAAGGATGTAAAACATGCATGTAGTCTTCCCCCCCCCCCCCCCCCCCCTGGTGTTCACCTACACATCGAAGAAGCAATGACGCAAATAAAAGAAAGACTCAATACTGATATTAAAATTCAAGCTGAAAGGATTTCAGTGATAAGAATTGCTGATGACATTGCCATCCTCAGTGAAACAGAAAAAGAATTACGGGATACGCTGAATGGAATGAAAAGTCTTATGAGTACAGAATGTGAACGGAGAGTAAATATAAGAGAGACGAAAGTAATGAGAAGTAGCAGAAATGAGAACAGCGAGATGATCAGGACTGGTGATCACGAAGTTGATAAAGTTAAGGAATTCTTCTATCTAGGCAGCAAAATAACCCATGACAGCCGGAGTGAGGATGACATAAGAAACAGACTTGCACTGGAAAAAAAGGCTTTCCTTTCCAAGAGAAGTCGTCATTTGAGGAGTAAATTTCTGAGAGTATATGTTTGGAGCACAGCATTGTATAGTAGTGAAACATGGACAGGGGAGAACATCGAAGCAACTGAGATGTGAAACTTCCTGGCAGATTAAAACTGTGTGCCCGACCGAGACTCGAACTCGGGACCTTTGCCTTTCGCGGGCAAGTGCTCTACCAACTGAGCTACCGAAGCACGACTCACGTCCGGTACTCACAGCTTTACTTCTGCCAGTATCCGTCTCCTACCTTCCAAACTTTACAGAAGCTCTTCTGCGAACCTTGCAGAACTAGCACTCCTGAAAGAAAGGATACTGCGGAGACATGGCTTAGCCACAGCCTGGGGGATGTTTCCAGAATGAGATTTTCACTCTGCAGCGGAGTGTGCGCTGATATGCGAGTTCGAGTCTCGGTCGGGCACACAGTTTTAATCTGCCAGGAAGTTTCTGCAAGGTTCGCAGAAGAGCTTCTGTAAAGTTTGGAAGGTAGGAGACGGATACTGGCAGAAGTAAAGCTGTGAGTACCGGACGTGAGTCGTGCTTCGGTAGCTCAGTTGGTAGAGCACTTGCCCGCGAAAGGCAAAGGTCCCGAGTTCGAGTCTCGGTCGGGCACACAGTTTTAATCTGCCAGGAAGTTTCATATCAGCGCACACTCCGCTGCAGAGTGAAAATCTCATTCTGGCAACTGAGATGTGTTGCTGCAGCAGATTGTTGAATGCAACGTGGACTGATGAGGTAACGAATGAGAAGGTTCTCCGAAGAATCGGCGAGGAAATGAACATATAAGGAAAACAATGATGAAACTAGGGACAGGATGATAGGATGTCTGTTAAGACATCAGAGAGTAACTTCCATGGCACTAGAGGGAGCCGTAGAGGGTGCTACTCTGAGAGAAAGAGGTTGACGCAGGTGAGGAACTCGTGGAGAGCCGCATCAAACCTGTCAGAAGACTGATAACAAAAAAATAAAACTGCATGAGAAAAACTACGGATGTTCAAGGGAAGACAAGGCGCACTTCTTACAGAAAGTGACGTGTGCGCGTTGCAAGACTGCTCGATCCAGTTTTCAGGATGGGCATCAAAGTGACCTACTACGTTGTGCACATCATATTCCGTGCGACGTGGATTACAAAGAGAAGCAGTGCGAAGTTGCATAATTTCAAAAAGCGCTACAGAACTGGAAGACATAAGATACCGAAATGTCGAACAAAGCGTCAACTTTACGATGCACAGAAAACTGCGAAACCGGCCCGAAAATTTGTGGATGAGTTAAATGAATTCATCTCATCGCTCAGAAAGGAATTTGTTTACAACTCCGACCAAGCGGGAAACCTGGAAAGGTACGAAGAGAGTTATATCAAGGTCAACTAACATCAATGCCTTCGTACACAATTATGCCGACTGTTAATCGGATGATAAACTGGCTGGACGTTTATTTATTGTGCTGCGAGAAGTTGGAGGTGCTCTCCCCCACGGTTCTTTGTAGTATGCGTATTCTTTCAAGGGCAATGGGGAATATTTACGTCACACCAAACAAGAGTGGGAAAAATGGCATAAGAGAAGTATAATACGGAATGAGCACTGCTTTTGGCCAATAGCTGGTCAAAATAACTTTCTTTTGTTTGAATCCTGATCTACCTATAAAAATCATACTCCTTTATAGCAAACTAACCCTCCTGAAAAGAGTGTCACTTTGCAATTCATGTTAATGTTGTTGCGGTCGTCAGTCCTGAGACTGGTTCGATGCAGCTCTCCATGCTACCCTATCCCGTGCAAGCTTCTTCATCTCCCACTATTTACTGCAACCTACATCCTTCTGAATCTGCTTAGTCTATTCATCTCTTGGTCTCCCTTTACGATTTTTACTCTCCATGCTGCCCTTCTATGCTAAATTTGTGATCCCTTGATGCCTCAGAACATTTCCTACCAACCGGTCGCCTCTTCTTCTCGAGTTGTGTCACAAATTCCTCTTCTCCCCAATTCTATTCAGTATCTCCTCATTAGTTATGTGATCTAACCATCTAATCTTCAGCATTCTTCTGTAGCACCACATTTCCAAAGCTTCTATTCTCTTCTTGTCCAGACTATTTACCGTCCATGTTTCACTTCCATACATGGCTACACTCCACATAAATACTTTCAGAAACGCCTTCCTGACACTTAAATCTCGACCATCATCAGTTATTTTGCTCCCCAAATAGCAAAATTCCTTTACTACTTTAAGTATCTCATTTACTAATCTAATTTCCTCAGCATCACCCGACTTAATTCGACTACGTTCCATTATCCTCGTTTTGCTTTTGTTGATGTCCATCTTATATCCTCCTTTCAAGACACTGTCCATTCCGTTCAACTGCTGTTCCAAGTCCTTTGCTGTCTCTGACTGAATTACAATGTCATCGGCGAACCTCAAAATGTTTATTTCTTCTCCATGGATTTTAATACCTATTCCGAATTTTTCTTTTGTTTCCTTTACTGATTGTTCAATATACAGATTGAATAACATCGGGGAGAGGCTACAACCCTGTCTCACTCCCTTCCCAACCGCTGCTTCCGTTTCATGTCCCTCGACTCTTATAACTACCATCTATTTTCTGTACAAATTGTAAATAGCCTTTCGCTCCCTGTATTTTACCGCTGCCACCTTTAGAATTTGAAAGAGAGTATTCCAGTCAACATTGTCAAAAGCTTTTCCTAAGTCTACAAATGCTAGAAACGTAGGTTTTCCTTTCCTTAATATTTCGTCTAAGATAAGTCGTAAGGTCAGTATTGCTTCACGTGTTCCAATATTTCTACGGAATCCAAACTGATTTTACCCAAGGTCGGCTGCTACCAGGTTTTCCATTCGTCTGTAGAGAATTCATGTTTTGCAGCTGTTACTTATTAAACTGATAGTTCTGTAATTTTCACATCTGTCAACACCTGCTTTCTTTGGGATTGGAATTATTATATTCTTCTTGAAGTCTGAGGGTATTCCGCCTGTCTCATACATCTTGCTCACCAGATGGTAGAGTTTTGTCAGGACTGGCTCTCCCAAGGCCTTCAGTAGTTCTAATGGAATGTTGTCTACTACCGGGGCCTTGTTTCGACTCAGGTCTTTCAGTGCTCTGTCATACAATACGCATTCTTTAAGCGAGGATTAAACGGAAAATGAACATTCCTTTAAAAAATTAATACAACCATTTTTATTAATGAACAAATGTACAATTTTTCATGTGTAAAGTAAAAGAGCTGTGTTTTAGCGGAAAATATAATAAAATATACAGGATTAATATTTTATCAGAATTTGTCTTTTTTATAAAAAGCCATAACTCAAATTCTAGTAATGCAATTAATTTGAAAATATTATTGTAATTTCCTGAAAAGGTTGTAAGACCATTGAACTACAGTTATTAATTTATGGTACAAACTGTATCATTACCAGAGTTTTCAATTTTGCACATCCAAAATTAACATTTGTTCTACATACAATCATTAAAAATCAGAATGTAATTGCCTGATCTCGTATTTTTTAGTTCCAGCGAGACAGCAACACTTTGCGAACAGTGCCTGAAGATTTCATAGCATTAGAAACTGCTTCTAATAGCGTTAAAAACGTAAAACAGAGAAAATGAGGTTCAAAGACTTTCTTCACATATTTCTACATGTAATAAGTTTATCTCAATTTTAAAAGCCTGCAGGTTTCTCATCTCTCCTCTTCGAATCTGCCTAGCCTGTATTTGTCGGTAATACACTGATCTGTTACCTTTCTTGACCCTGCTCTCGTCAATGGTGCAAAATGCTTTTGTTGTAAACAGACCAGGATCTATACCAACTCTCTCCAGCACTTCAATTCTGCCATTATTTCTGTTATTGTAACATAAAACTGCATCACAGACACTTATTTTGAGTACTTCAAGTCCAAAGAATGTCCTTTTTGAGCATCTAATCTAAATTAAAGTATTGAGGCTTTCACTTGCATTTTGTGTCTTTTCGTGAAGAGACTTCCTCAATAAATCAGGGTTTGCAACAAACCTGAATGGGGCTTAATTGCATCCATAACAGGTTCAGTTAATGAGTTTTATGTTATAATAACGGAAATAAGTATGAGAAGAAAATCTTTGAACCTCATATTCTCTGTTTTACATGTTTTTACATTATGAGAAGCAAGAGATATAGATGTCAGCCAAAGATATCGAAAGAAAATAGCCTTCACACTGACAAAAATTCCACTGAAGGAAGCATTTTCCCAAATGCAGAAAAGGTGGGCATGGCCTCCAGTCCAGAGTTAATCAGTTTAGCAATTTAAAATCATTTCTAAAGCTGCTATCACGATAACATTAACACGCAACATAGATTAAACTGTGTAGATCAAGAAAATAATATTTTTCAAAACTAGATTTTTTGGGCCAATATCTATTACACACCAAACACAATCAGTAATGTTCAGATTTCGATGTGCAATGGGATAGGCCTGATGATGGAAATAGGATCACATTTGAGGAAGTGGAGAAAATGGCCAGTAGATTGCAGTGCAATAAAGCGGTTGGGGTGGATAAAATTAAGTCGGAACTCATCAAATACAGTGGAATGTCAGGTCTTAAATGGCTACACAGGATAATTGAAATGGCCTGGGAATCGGGACAGGTTACATCAGACTGGACAAAAGCAGTAATCACACCAATCTTTAAACATGGAAACAGAAAAGATTGTAACAACTACAGAGGTATCTCTTTAATCAGCGTTGTGGGTAAAATCTTCTCAGGTATTTTTGAAAGGAAAGTGCGAATATTAGTTGAGGACCAATTGGATGAAAATCAGTTTGGGCTTAGGCCTCTTAGAGGTTGTCAGGACCAGATGTTTAGCTTACGGCAAATAATGGAGAAGTGTTATGAGTGGAACAGGGAATTGTATCTATGCTTTATAGATCTAGAAAAGGCATATGACAGGGTTCCTAGGAGGAAGTTATTGTCTGTTCTACAAGATTATGGAAGAGGAGGCAAACTTTTGCAAGCAATTAAAGGTCTTTACATGGATAGTCAGGCAGCAGTTAGAGTTGACAGTAAATTGAGTTCAAGGTTCAGAGTAGTTTCAGGGGTAAGACAAGGCTGCAACCTGTCTACACTGTTGTTCATATTATTTATGGATCATATGTTGAAAACAATAGACTGGCTAGGTGAGATTAAGATATGTGAACACAAAATAAGCAGTCTCGCATATGCGGATGACTTAGTTGTGATGGCAGATTCGATTGAAAGTTTGCAAAGTAATATTTCAGAGCTAGATCAGAAATGTAAGGACTATGGTATGAAGATTAGTCTCTCCAAAACGAAAGTAATGTCAGTGGGAAAGAAATATAAACAGATTGAGTGCCGAATAGGAGGAACAGATGGACGGTTTCAAGTTCTTAGGATGCATATTCTCACAGGATGGCAATATAGTGAAAGAACTGGAAGTGAGGTGTAGCAAAGCTAATGCAGTGAACGCTCAGCTACAATCTACTCTCTTCTGCAAGAAGGAAGTCAGTACCAAGAGTAAGTTATCTGTGCACCGTTCAATCTTTCGACCAACTTTGTTGTATGGGAGCGAAAGCTGGGTGGATTCAGGTTACCTTATCAACAGGTTGAGGTTACGGATATGAAAGTAGCTAGGATGATTGCAGGTACTAGTAGATCGGAACAATGGCAGGAGGGTGTCCACAATGAGGAAATCAAAGAAAAACTGGGAATGAACTCTATAGATGCAGCAGTCAGGGTGAACAGGCTTAGACTGGATATTTAGCTTAACGTTATGCACGGTCTGTATATCCCATGGAGGTCGCCTTTCATCTTGATTGTGCCAGCCTTTGTGATAATTGTTCACACAACATTTCAAATGAGCCTTTCTAATGATTGAAATGGCGACCTCGATCTCAATGAGTTCCTTGTTAGTTTGAATATCAATAAAATTGTGTTTATCAGCACGTAAATTAAATTTAGAAAATAATTATGTCTACGAGGCATTAGTTGTGAATGATATAAAAAATAAAAACATGATTACGTTTTGCGTAGGTACTTACTCTATTTTGAATGTACGTAATTGTAAAGTGGTATAACTGATTTTTGTAGCACAATAATAACAAACACAAACATACAAAATTCTTATTATGTTGTGGACAAATCTGGAATGAAATAAGGTTTCGTAAATGCACCATTGTGTAGCGTAATTAGATGAAAAACGTGAAGCTCGTAATTTGTAGTCGAAAATCGGAACAAACTATACCGAAAAGAAGATGGGAGCTCAACATCTGCCTCCTTAAAACAATTCTCTGTGTAAATGTGGAAACATGCAGGCCGATTACATAATTTAATTCCATAGAATCTCAATCTATAACAAAATTTCTAACTGTAGAAATGATTTGAATTCGGTGGAACTTTAATCACATGTTTTTATTGGTGCGTACTTTGCTCATTTCTGTGTAAAATTAGGATTAAGTTGTTGATCTTGGAAGCTACTTTTGTCCCAACGCGATATTCATTAATTCTTGTATTGTTTTCAGTCTAAGTCTGATTCCCCACAATCAACTTCATCAGAGAGTTAAGGCATTACAATAGTGTTGTTAATATGTCTAACTTTTAAACCGTTGCCTATATGAAGTTCGAGGACAGACATTAGATGGTATCGCTACTATAAGTTTCGAAGCAATGGATACTTTGCATTTATATGTGGAATTCCCTGTTAAAATTTTCCCATATGGCTTCAGTGAGTAGAAGTAAAGACGTAAGTCTATTTTCTAGTGCTTTTTGCCCTCAAATGATCAATTGTTTTCTTGAATTGCTGCAAGCAGTAAATGATAATGCTACCGACAAACCGAGCGAGGTAGCACAGTGGTCAGCTAATTGCAATCGCTCTCGGGAGGACGACCGTTCAAAACTGCGTCCGGCCATCCTGATTTAGGTTTTCTCAGATTTCCCAAAATTTCTTCAGGAAAATCGTTGCTTTGAAAGGGCATGGCCGATTTCTTTCCCCATTCTTCCCTAACCCAATGGAATCGATGACCTCGCTGTTTGGTCCCCTCCCCCAAACTAACCTGCTACCGACAAGCCGGCCGGAGTGGCCGTGCGGTTCTAGGCGCTACAGTCTGGAACCGAGCGACCGCTACGGTCGCAGGTTCGAATCCTGCCTCGGGCATGGATGTGTGTGATGCCCTTTGGTTAGTTAGGTTTAACTAGTTCTAAGTTCTAGGCGAATGATGACCTTAGAAGTTAAGTCACACAGTGATCAGAGCCATTTGCTACCGACAAGTATCGTTTCAGATACAGCTAAAAGATAATTTACAAGGAAATGTGTGTCTACCATCTAGAACAGCCTCTCAAATTATGGCAGCACAGTACCCCGCCAGTGAGATGGAACTTGAGTCGGTCACACAACATTGTGGTGACCTGCCTGCTACACGTCTACCCCTGCTATGTAGTCGCCAATCAGAAATATTACATTTTATTACTGATTTTTATGGTTATAAATAATTACGTTCATTTGAGTTTGTCAGATTAAATATGTTTAAAAAATAATAGTAACACATTGCTAAACAATTCAGGAAACCTGTGTCAGCCTCTTTACTGACGAAAGTTAGTGGTAGGCCGACAGCAGACGGAAACTGTGCAACATTAAGGGATGCATGTATCAGGCAGCAGAGGTCTCTAGATATGGCCGGAGTGTCCCATAGCGGTCAGAGGTTCACCGCGTGGTCCCGTAGCAACAGTATCGTAGGCGAGCCGAGTCCACAGCTAGGAGACACATCTGGCTGTCGCAAGTCCCAGTTTCTGTGTCGCTTTGTCAGAACACGTTAATGGCTGCCTTAATGTAGAATGAGAATGATGAAGCATACCTGTACAATGAAATTCCGAATCCAATGAAATTCTGTGAACACTCTTGCTTACAAAGCTAGCAAGCCCACCATAGCAAAGTTTGTACTATGACGATATTTTGGTGCAGTCACCACGTTCTTATGATGATTATTTCGTGATCTACTAATATAAACGACTGACAATTGCTGAAAGGAGGAAGCAATGTATATCCAGTGACCAAATCAAGATCAGTACAAAGGCAATGTTTTAGGCAATAAGGAGCACTATCATATAGTGTAATCAGCAGTATGGCTTATATACACTACTGGCCATTAAAATTTCAACACCACGAAGATGACATGCTACAGACCCGAAATTTAACCGACAGGAAGCAGATGCTTTGATATGCAAAAGATTAGCTTTTCAGAGCATTCACACAAGGTTGGCGCAGGTGGCGACACCTACAACGTGTTGACATGAGGAAAGTTTCCAACCGATTTCTCATACACAAACAGCAGATGACCGGCGTTGCCTGGCGAAACGTTGTTGTGATGCCTCCTGGAAGGAGGAGAAATGTGTACCATCACGTTTACGACTTTGATAAAGGTCGGATTGTAGCCTATCGCGATTCCGGTTTATCGTATATCGACAATGCTGCTCGCGGTGGTCGAGAACCGATGACTGTTAGCAGAATATGGAACCGGTGGGTTCAGGAGAGTAATACGGAACACCGTGCTGGATCCCAACGGCCTCGTATCACCTGCAATCGAGATCCTAGCATCTTATCCGAATGGCCATAACGGATCGTGCAGCCATGTCTCGATCCCTGATTCAACAGATGGGGACGTTTACAAGACAACAACCATCTGTACGAACAGTTCGACGACGTTTGCAGCAGCATAGACTATTAGCTCGGAGACCATGTCTGCGGTTACCCTTGACGCTGCATCACAGACAGGAGCGCCTGCGATGGTGTACTCAACGACGAACCTTGGTGCACGAATGGCAAAACCTCATTTTTTCGGATGAATCCAGGTTCTGTTTACACCATAATGACGGTAGCATCCGTGTTTGGCGACATCGGGGTGAACGCACATTGGTAGCGTGTATTCGTCATCGCCAGACTGGCGTATCACACAGCGTGATGGTATGGGGTGCCATTGGTTACACGTTTCGGTCACCTCTTGCTCGCACTGACGGCATTTTGAACAGTGGACGTTACATTTCAGATGTGTTACGACCCGTGGCTCTACCCTTCATTCGATCCCTGCAAAACACTACATTTCAGCAGGATAATGCACGACCACATATTGCTGGTCTTGTACGAGCTTTTCTGGATACAGAAAATGTTCGACTGCTGCCCTGGCCAGCACATTCTCCAGCTATCTCACCATTTGACAACGTCTGGTCAATGGTGGCCGAGCAACTGGCTCGTCACAATACGCCAGTCACTACTCTTGGTGATCTGTGGTATCGTGTTGAAGCTTCATGGACAGCTGCACCTGTACAAGCCATCCAAGCTCTGTTTGACTCAATGCCCAGGCGTATCAAGGCTGTTATTACGGTCAGAGGTGGTTGTTCTGGGTACTGATTTCTCAGGATCTATGCACCTAAACTGCGCGTAAATGTAATCATATGTCAGTTCTAGTACAATATATTTGTCCAATGAATGCCCATTTACCGTCTGCATTTCTTCTTGGTGTAGCAATTTTAATGGCCAATAGCGTACATAACGATTATTTCATTGTGGCTCTCAACTGATAGTAGAGATGCTTTGTGTTGATTAAACCATCCTGTAGAAGTGGTACGTTGCGTGATGTTGTGGTGATGACTGCAGGGAGAGCAGTGTGCTGGTGGACGACGACTACACATCGGAGGCGACCAAGGAGCGAGTGCTTGGCGTCATGCAACACGAGGCGGCCCACCAGTGGTTCGGTGGCCTGGTCAGCCCTAGGTGGTGGAACGACCTCTGGCTGATCGAGGGCTTCGCCTCCTACTTCCAGTGGATCGCCGCGGCTCTGGTGAGTTCCGAGCAGTCCTCGCAGCGCACGGCCTCCCACTGGTCACCGAGAGGGAGCCAGCGACAGTGTAACGTGCGGCCCGTGTTAACAGGTGCAGCCCTCGTGGCAGCTGCGAGAGGTGTTCGTGGTGAACGCTGTGCTGCAGGCCGCCATGCCGGCAGACGTCGCCCCTGGTAGCTACCCGCTCTCCAAGAGCCCCAACATCTCTGCTCAGCAGGCCTTCGACGAGTACTTCGAGGAGAAAGGTGATTCCGTACAAGGAAAACCGAATATTGCTACAGCCTTACCAGCTAGTATAAGCAATACAAATCAGTTACCATCCATGTGCTGCAAATTGTCAGATATAAACGAAACCTTGCATTTTGCAGATATATGAGAGCATGTTATTTTTTGGAGTCTTTCTTACCTTGATCCATTGAGTATTGTACAGTTTTGTACATTTCATGCTGCAAGTCGTATGTCTCAATTCCACAATATTACACTCAGTCAGACACCCTTCTGGTTATGAACAGCGGATCAGTTATTTCACTCATGAATACTTCAATAATAGATTCAATAAGTTCTTTTATATGGCATCATTATTTTCAGAATCGCCACTTCCTTATCGACAAACAGTTTACAAAGTTTAGTGCACTGTTTTCTACCATGACTGTAATTGGCCGCTGTCGAGGTGGAAGGGCTGGATTCAGAGTATGTGTGCTGCATAACTGTGGAATGGATATACAGATTCCTTGTTTCAATTGGATGAAATACATACATAGCAACAATACTATGAGACGTGTATGATGGTTTAATTTATTCATCTTGCTGCATCTGAAACAGTTTCTCACGGTTCATGGCTGACAAAGTGTTATTTTCTAAAATTATGCACGTAGAAGAAAGCTATACAAAGTTAGCACATACATGCTTCTCAGGCTAAGTGAGGATTTTAAATATACTGGATTCCAAATATTTGTTTCTGGTGTAATAATAGAAAATGCACCTAGCGTCCATGATAAGTTTCTCTCATTGGTAACTGTCACAGCTTCGACTACAAAACGATGGTTGTTACCTGTTTCATTGCAAAAGATCTACTAGTCAGATATTCCTGTGGAAGAATGCTACACTTTCCGGAATTAGGTAACATGAACCTGCACTACAGTCATCCGTTATTATTTCTCCACTGATGGAAGGTCGAAATGTCAGGTAGATGGAGCATTTATATTTCTGGTGCTTTGCATTTCGCCTAATTTGTCTCTCTGTTAAAGGTGCATCGATTGTCTGGATGATAGAGAACATCATGGGATCAGAAACATTCTACAGAGCACTCAACAAGTATCTCACACAGAAGTAAGTACCACACTGCAGATGCTGTAAGCTTGTCCTCCATGCAGACGTGTTTAATGGCTGTTTCTAAAAATTATTTGTTAGAACTGAAAATATAACATTTTACTTGCATGCTCTATTAAATAAAGCTTTTAACTCTTAGCGTTTATTTTATGTCAATGACTCAATCAAATTTTCTACTGAAACAGTGAAGAGACGTATCTGGAATACTAACAAGCCAAAAACGTACAATTTACATAGTCTCCTCTAAAAGACTACATCACAGTTCAGTTTGTCTCTTATATGTAGGTGCATTTGTTATGATACAAAACACAGTTCATGGGCATCTGGCAGCCACCACACAGAATTATTGAAGTGATGGTTATGTGGTCCCGATACCTCAGCTCTGCACATTAGAGCCATAATTGGACTTTCAATTAATACACTTAATACTGTTCTGTATCGTCAAAAATACATAAAATGATGTTGATAAAGGTGGCCTATATCACAACACTGGGACATAATTTGGTACTTAGAGAAGTTGAAACAATATGTAAAATGACCCCTGTGAATGCAGACAAAGTGACCAACTTACTTCGGGTAACATTAGTGGTGAAACCAAATACTTGATAGTGCAAAGGAAGGTGGTCATTACACTTTCTCTCACATAGAGTCTACCTTAAACTCCCCAATATTTTTGAACCCATTCTGTCTTTAAAAGGGTGCTCTCAGCCTGCGTCTCACCTACAAGGCGCTACGATCTGGAACCGCGCGACCGCTACGGTCGCAGGCTCGAATCCTGCCTCGCGCATGAATGTGTGAGATGTCCTTAGGTTAGTTAGGTTTAAGTAGTTCTAAGTTCTAAGTCCCATAGTGCTCAGAGCCATTTGAACCATTTCACCTACAAGGATAATTAACTCAGTTGAAGTGACCGTTTCAGTTTAGGGTTAAAATATACTCAAATAAACAGATTTTAGCTTTATTTTATCGTCTGTAGATGACAGAGCTAATGGCTTTCCCACAGCATGAATATGGACGTGTGGGAGGATCTGCTGTTGGCAGCCCTGGACTCAGAGTCACCTGCATCTTCCCTGCCAGAAGGCGGCTCCCTGTCCTCTGTGGTGCAGCCGTGGCTACAGCAGAGCGGCTTCCCACTCATCTCTGTCTCCAGGAACTACTCTGACGGGTCAGCTGTCATATCACAGGTGCTTTGACTTCCCCACCTCCTACAGAGGTCTACTCAGCTGTCCCTGTGGTGGTCCATTGCAGCCCTAATGTCACCTCCCATGTGATTTTGCAGGCACCGTACCTGTCACAAGTGGACGCCGTGTGGCCAGTGCCCATCAGATACACGTCCCGCTCTGAGGCGAACTACTCAGCGACTGCCCCACGGCTCTGGCTGCTGGACTCTGAGCTGCTGGTTCCCGCTGTGGCACAGCCAGATGACTGGCTACTTCTCAACATGAATGTGACTGGTGGGTGTCTTATACTCTCACCTCTTTAGTACATTAAAACTATTTATGTAATGTGCCAACTTTTGTATGCATTATCTCAAGACATCAATCTGCATCGTACATTGACAACTCATTGGTTGGTTATACAGAGCACACATTATGGCGATTCATTGGTGCCATTAATCTCATGAACTGTGATGAATCATATTGGTCATGTCCCCTATTGAACTCTTAGCTTTGCTTCTCAGAAATGCTATTTCCAAAGTGTTTCAATGGATCCTCCCACTGTTTTACAAGGAAGCTACAGAGTCTGTTCACTGAGATTTTGTTTGCTCTCCTCTTTGACTTAAGCTGTGTCTTTAAACAACATATCTAGCAGAAACTGTGCCATTTTCTATTATTATCAGACTTACAATTAACTTCTGAAAGTTCTATTTTGATACAACTTTGTTGAGAAGTGTTTGGTCTAGTATAATTATGTTTACTGTAGGTAAAAATTCATTCTATTGGTGTTCGGTCATACAGAAACAGTTTTGGGAAATCAGTCCCTCCTGTATTCATATAAGGTTTCTGGAAATATCAGATTGACAGAAGTCTGTATTGTGCGTATTGCCCATCTTGCCTGCATAAAACCATGTCACTGAAGGTGAGACGGACGTATGTTAACTCCATGAAGAAAGCTTTTCATCTTCATCGTTCGCATCATTACATCAAACAAATTGCAGAAAATGTAAATTTTTGTTCTGCACTGACTAACCGTGATGGTTGTTTCCACAATAGGGTAAATGCAAAAACAAATACAAAAACGGTGAAATCACGTTAGATACGGCGACAGGATCTAAGAGATCACAATTGAGCGATCATTTTGTGGCCTTATGAGAAGTGGGAACAGGGTTGTGGATGATGTTTATTAAATACAAACACTAGAAGAGAATGTAGTCACCCCTAGTATACTTCAAACGTATACTATGCAACAGTGCTTCTAGCCTTAGTAATGGCCTCAATTCAGTGAGGAAGTCCACAAAGTTCTTCTGGTGTAGCGCATCCAAATGAAACCACTTACTGATAATTATGTTACATAGAATATTATGTAGAATTACCAGATTGCTGGGTTGATAATAGCTGCATTCAACACACTGTTCCAAAACTGTGTCAGGTATTTTGTATGAGATTAAAATGTCAGACGTGTTGGTGTTGACATATTGTAAGGTAGTAGTATCCACAATATATTTATGAGGACGGTTTGATAAGTCTGGTTAATTTCCATGAAAAACTGGAACATTGTTGTTGCGTCTTCATGGTATGTAGGCTTGATTACTCCAAGAATTGCATGAAGAATTTCAACAATGATCAGCGGACAGTTCATTGTTGACAGATGTCTGAACTGAACAGTGCATCTATTGCAATTGAAAATGGAGAAGATACGGCTTTGTGCCGTTGTTAAACATTATATCTTGAAGGGTTGAACTGCCACACAAACCAAAACGAATTTCATGTGGACTCTACACCATCGCTGTAGACCATTTATTGTTCGATTCATCCATTTTATCATGGTGATAGAAACACCACAGCCGAACGCGCTCTGGCCATTCAAAGGAAACCATTGCAAAATCCATGATATCATAATGCAAGACCGCCAAATAAAAATTCGTGAACGCCCTGAGACTGTAGGCTTCTCAACTAAGCGAACGCATAAAGTCCTGCACAGAGTTTGGCTCTGGAGATGCTGTGTACAAAGTGGCTGCCGCGATTGCTCACACTCGACCGAAAGGCATCCGACAGAACATTTCAACACAATGCCTGGCGATGTTTAATCGCAATCCGCAAGACATTTTACAACGTTTTCTGGCCGTTGATGAAACTTGCATCCATCATAACACACCAGAGTTAAAATGGCAGTGAAAACAACTGGCAAAGGCTAGTGAAAGGGCACCAAAGACGGCAAAGACAATTTTAGCAGATGATAAGAGAATTGCCAATGTTTTTCTGGGGGGAGGGGGGGGGGGGAATTATAGGAGAAATCTTCACTGAGTACCTGGAAAGCCACAGAACCGTACCTGGACCCAATTATGTTTCATTGATGAATCGTTTGAAACTTGCGTTGGCTGAAAAGAGACCACGTTTGGCAAGGAAAAAGTGCTCTTTCATCAGGCTAATGCGTCATCCCACACATCAGCGACAACAATGGCTAAGTTGGATGAACTGGGCTTTGACTTGGTTCCTCATGCATACTATTCACCAGACATACCCCAGTAACTTTTTCCTGTTCGAAAACTTGAAACTTGGCCAATCTGGGGAGAAGTTTTCATCAAATGAGCAAATGATAGTTGCAGTCAACGAGTATTTTGAGAATTTGAGAAATCCTGTTTTTCGATGGGATGAAAAAGCTGGAGGATCACCGGTTAATGTGTATATTCCCCAAGCAGAGACTATGTCAAGAAGTAAGATGAGTTTACTAAATAAACTTTTTCTTCCTTTTTTTTACCAGACTTATAAAACCACTGTTGTATCATGACAGTATCCTTTTAGTCACGATGCATACTGTAGCAGCAATCCTGGTACCTACTCACTGCTTCTTTTGATATATGGACCCACGTTAAGGTAAGAAAAACACTTCTAAAACGTCATGAAATCACCACCAGCTTAAACAAAAACCTCAAGACACCACAGTTATTATGAGAAATCTATACTAATTTATTACATTTATTGAAAAACTGTAAACAACATATTAATACCATTGTTCTTAGATTTACGTAAATTACTTCACCATTGGGGACAGGCTCAAAGTTCTTATCTTCGTTGATCCATTATGGATCGTGGGACGGCGGCTGGCATGCACTTCTTGATGTAATAATTTACCAACAGCCGTGTGATTTGTAGAAGTTTATTTTATTTTACGAACTTCTTTGTGATACCAGTTCCGGCATTACTATGATGAGTGGGGTCTGAAGAGGGCATCAGTGTAATGCCGCACTGGTAGCACATAGAAGTTTATAAAATAAAATAAACTTCTACAGATCATACGGCTGTTGGTAAATTATTACATCAAGAAGTGGCTCAAAGTTGTTCCGATGGCCTCCCGCACCTGGAACAGCCACGTAGTGGGACACTTTCTTGCATTAAAAACCTTTCCTATCATACCTTAGCTTCTTCTTAAATTTGTAATTCTTTCTCGTTTCTTTCCCTCATTTATATCACTTTATTTGTTATTGTTACACTTGTTTTATTGTTTGAGGAAAAATGTTAGAAAATATGGAAGAATGGAAAATTGTAAAATGTGCAACCTACTTTTTAAAATAGGCAACAGGTCTTCCAATCTGCAATAAATGAATCAATAAAAAAAATCCACTGGAGTATTGGTGCCCTTGACACCTTACTTCATTTGAAAAAGAAGAAAATTCTCGACATGTTGGACCATATTACTTGCCTACAAAACAACGACAACAAGAAAAATAAGACCAATAACAACAAGTACAACAACACAAAACTACTACCACTGGTGCTATTAATACAACTAATTGAAAAGTATGCATGCTAAATACTAACATTTCTGAACTGCGGCTGACTGCTCTTGCGTGACGGAGTGTACCAGTGTGTGTGGTGTGCAGGCTACTACCGGGTGAACTACGACGAGCAGAACTGGGCGCTGGTGACGGCGCAGCTGCTGCGGGACCCCCTGGTGCTGCCAGCTGTGGCGCGCGCGCAGCTGCTGGACGACGCCGCCAGTCTGGCAGGTGCAGCGCAGCTGCTTTCTGCTGGCACAGCTCTGCAGCTCGCCTCCTACCTGCGCTTCGAGTACGGCTACATCCCGTGGAGGGCCGTACCGGGAGTCCTGCGGAATCTCGAGCTTCTGGTCGACGAAGACGTGGTGGAGGACTTCAAGGTGAGGCCTCACAACATGGCACCACTAACCTTTGAAACATTCTCTTTGCACTTACTGGTAGATTATTAACTCTGGCTTCACGAAATAATTTTTGTTCATACAGTGAAGGCTTTCACGACTGGGTGGTATTGTTGATGATTCTTCCGGGTTATATAGCCGTGGTCCATGGAATTCTTCTATTCCTAACATTTTGTCCAATACTACGTTGGACATCTTCAGAAGTATGGCTGGTCCTGCTCAGTCCTGCCGGCTGACGAGTTGGGCGTCAGAGAGCGGCCTAAATACCGAGGAAAGTCGGCGTGGTCTAGCTTGCACATAGTAGCAGAGAGAAAACTAGTCGAAGATAAAATGTAACTATCAATAATAGTCCGCCATAGATAAAAATCACTTAACGACTCTGTAACGCCATTGTCCATATGTCGCTTAACTTCAAGGCCTCTTCTTTTCTAGTAAAATTATCTTCATGTTTATAAATTTCAAAAGCCTCCCTATACAGTCGTGGATAATAGTTTGTGGTATCACTTAAAACTGTAGTTTCAGAAAACTCAACTACATGGTCACCTGACTGAAGTGCATGTTCTGCAACGACCGATTTATCTATTTTTCCCAGTCGGCAAAGACTTTTATGCTCCTTTACCCTCGTATTCACACTTCTTTTCGTAGTACCAATATAGACCTTGCCACAAGTACACGGAATTTTATACACACCGCTAGATGATAATGGTGGCCTTCTATCTTTAACAGAACGAAGTACTTGTCCTATTTTTCTGGTAGGTTTGAATATCAGTTTCACTATATGTTTCAGAAAAATTTTGCCGATTCGATCTGTAACCTTATTTGATGGAAGGTAACGACACCATGTTCTTCCATTGTTGTGTAGAGACGCTACTGAAATTTATAAACATGAAGATAGTTTTACTAGAAAAGTAGAGGCCTTGAAATTAAGCGAGTTATGGACAGTGGCATTACAAAATCGATAAGTGATTTTTATCTATGACGGACTATTATCGATAGTTACATTTTACCTTTGACTAGTTTTCTCTCTGCTACTATGTGCAAGCTAGACCATGCCCACTTTCCTTGGTATTTAGGCCGCTCTCCGACGCCCTACTCGACAGTCGGCAGGACTCAGCAGGACCAGCCATACCTCTGAAGATGTCCACCGTAGTATTGGACAAAACGCGAGAAATACAAGAATTCCATGGACCACGGCCATATAACCCGGAAGAATTATCAACAACAATTTTTGTTCAGCCTGTAGCTACAGTTCCTTGTGCATTGTTTTTCCTTGTGCTTCAAGTGTCTCCATTAGTTTTCATCTACTTGTAATAAAAACTGGTAGGAGTTTGTACTGTCCCTGATGCATCACATGGCGATCCTGCTGCGCTACCAAGAGCAACCTGGAGAGGACCACACGACTCGCATTCTGCGGGCCGTCATTGTCAGCATCGCCTGCAACTATGGTGAACCATCGTGTCTCAACTCCATGTACGAGCAGTTGCAACACTTCATGGCTGCCCCTGGCAACTCCAGCAACCAGTGAGTGACCTCCTCGAAGTTCTTTGTCCATTTGTGTCACAAATAGTGCACAGAATCTTGACTAGTACCAGAAGTTATCTCATGATAGATGTATCTCTCAACAAAGTACAATCTCTACGTGAAAATTCAAATAGTCTGTGAAACAGTCACCTACATTCAGCTACAGTAAAGCATGAATAATTTTACATGCTCTATTTCTTACCGAAATCCATTCTTCATGCTCTATTTCATACTGAAATCCATTCTTTAAGTGTATGCAACTTCATTTAAATAATTAGATAACCTTTTGCTGTAAGATAATTTCCACTGTAAAGGGCTCTCCATGATTTTCTAGCATTGAACATTAACACGAATTTTAAATTTTTTAAATCAGAAATAAGTACCTATCATTGTTGTCCTAACCATTTTTTAATTGTAAAATCAATAGGCAACCGGTGTTATAAACATTAAGCAAACTAACTCAGAGCGAGAAAAAAACCTGACATAGAACCATCAGATGTCACTTATCCATCAATGAAAAGCGGTATTTACCTTTCAATAGATAAATGCATTTTGCTTTACTGTATAATAGTAGGAATCTGCTGTAAAGGATTCCATATTCTACAAGATAGCGCTACTCAGACGTCTCTGGAGTATCATTTATACACCATGCGTCAGAGCATCAGAAGTGGTACAGCTACAAGACCACCTTACATGAAGGCTTTCAGCAACAATTATACGAGGACAATTCAATAAGTAATGCAACACAGTTTTTCTGAAAAACTAGTTAGCTTTATTCAGGATCCATTCATCATTTCATACTCCAATCTTTTTGCTACAAAACCCTATTTTTCTCTGTTTTCCCTATTCCATTCGATAGCCATACACCACCTTATTTGAAGGGCCAGTAACCCCGTATATTACCACTCTACTGGTTGACGTCAGAGCCAACTTGTTGCTGTATCAGTAGCCTCCCCATCACCAATGTAATTCTTTCTGTGGAGTGCAACCTTCATTAAGGCAAACAACTGGAAGTCAGAACATGCGTAATCCAGAGTGCATGGAAGAACAGTCTAATTAAGTTTTGTAAGCTCCTCTCGGGTACACAGATTTGTGTAAGGCTTTGCATTGTCATGGAGGTGTTTAATTGTCATCCATCCATCACCTCAAGTGAGATTGTCTGCTCGTTCCAACATTACAGGAGTCACAGCCTTAAATGACCGGCCGGCATGCAGGAGATCAGACAAGATGAGGCGACTTTGTTGCTATGATGACAGACGCCTCACCAGGTTTTCGTTCACTGCCAGATCGTAGACATTCTGCGAGCGCCTATGAGTATCTGCGATGCTGTAGAAACTTACAGACAGCTCTCTGCTTGGACTGCATCTCCATTACAGACGCCATTTTGAAGGCTACATACAGCGCTGCGACCTATCGGAAGTTCATGAAACTATAGGGCTGAAGCAGGACTATTCCACAATGTCTCAGAACAAATTCAGCAATTTTTCAACCGAAACTGGCCGAGAAAAAAATTGTGTTGTGTGACGTATTGAATGCCTCTCCCACTTGATAATATGTTCTAGACAGGGCCTCCAACATGAGTACTGAAATTCGTTCTTCCATGTAAGATGTTTCAGTTGTATCATCGTAATACGTACGATAGACCACAAATTTACCTAACTTACACTGCTACTGCTGAAACAGATTCCTAACGAAGATCTTTATTAGCAATACTGCATCAAGAAATTCAAGTTGCACCTTCAACCACCCTACATTTTTGCAGAGTGGGACCAGACTTGAAACGCGTCGTCTACTGCTACGGTGCACAGCAAGGTGGGGACGATGCGTACAGTTTCCTCATGGATCTGTACCAGACTACCGACATCGTCTCTGAGCTGAACGACATCGTGCTCGGCGCCACCTGCTCACACTTAGTCGACGGACTACGGTAGGTACAATGTCATACCATTATCTATGTAACGATGGGGTGCTACTGATTTATCTTCCAACCCAGTTCCAGCAATGTGCACTACAAGTTTAAATGGATCATACGCTGCGGACTTGAAAAGCTTATTGTTCTTCAGTTGGTGTTAAAACATTCACTGCATGCAATTTTTTCACAATCACGATTTGATCTTGGACTATTTCCTTTACTGTCGTTTCTCAGTTCAGAAATTATGAACGCCTGGAGCAAACTAATGAAGATTATTAGGAAGATGTCGTATGAGGACTGCACTTGAAGAGTTACAAAGTGTAGACCTATAAGGAATCGTGTGTCCTCAACTGCGAGACTGTGAGTGTAAAGTTCCCCCTTTGTGCAGGCTGCTGGAGCTGACCGCCACTGGAGCCAAGGGCGGCTTCCGGAGAGAGCACCTCCAGTGGCTGCTGGAGGGACTGCTGCAGCACCGACACACCCTTCCATCCGCTCTCCAGTTCCTCAGCAGCTGCGCCAATCTCCTCTCCAGGTGAGTACAGCCTCCTTCTTCCTCACCGGGCTTTCTGAGTCTCTCTCCAGAGAGACAGCATCAGCGCTGCATCATAATAACAAAAAATTCTAATGAGTAATGGTAATGTGAGATGAACTTTGATGACCAAATAAGGGGTGTGCCCTTCTCTTGAGATTACAGGGAATCTAATTAACTATTGTTGCAAGGCCATCTGCCTGTACGGTTTCTGTCTGTATGTTTCAATGTAGAAAGCTTTCCAACTTGTCCAACATCCATACACATTAGAAACTTAACTCGAGTAGAGTATCATGTCACTAGTATTTGCACTCACGAATGATCTGCATTGAAGTTGCCTATTAATCATCCTGCCTCTGGCATATAGAGTTTCGAATTGATCTCACAGTTGCGTGTAGTAAGATGCATGAGTACAATGTTATGTTGTATCGAAACGTCTGATCGAGAAATGATATGCAAAGTGATGTGAAATAAATCATTATAATACAGTTTTCTTATAAATGTACAATAATATTAGTAAAATTGTCATGAAAACATGCAGATAAGTTCTGTAATACAGAAATTGTTACACTGGAACATCTACTACATTTCAGCTTGGAAGTGTTTGACAGACAGTAAGCCGTTTATTTCCGCAGCCCCGCACTTCTCCTGTTGCCAAAATTTTGGCTAGGAACAGAAGCCACCACATTTAGAATAGAATGTCCATCATTGCCTGATAGAGTAACTGAATTGAATTTTCTCCTTCATATAAATGACTACATTCAGAACAAAGCAGTTTAAATAACTGAATATTTAAATGTCTTATAACTATCGGAAAGTAAAAGGTTCTATAACAGTGACTTAGTGGTTATATAATGCCCAATATTAACCAACGCTGCCAGTGGAAGACTAGAGATAAACTTCTGTCTCTCAGAATCATGGAGCACCCCAGTTTACCCAAGTTGTACATCAGCATTCATCCACCGCACTATGCCCGAATTTTGTTTCACCTAAACGGCATTATGCATATGTTCAAGTGATTCGTCCAACAAAATCGCATTCGATTATTTGCACAGTATTGTCCAACAGGGGCGTTATTCATGTATCTTGAGGCTGATACCGACATGACACTGAATTGCACAATGTTGTCGTGCTCGACCCATGACTGATATCACTGTTTTGTGTCTGCAGGCCAGGTGAGAAGCAGGCGGCCAGGAAGTTGCTGAGGCAGGCCATTCTAGATATGCGCGACGAGCAACTGCTGGAGAAGGTGAGTGTCGAGAGGGGATTTTACTGCTCATGCGTTCTTTATGTTTGGGAGAAAGAGCATTTATGAGCTGTACATAATTACGGCATCACCAACGTCACACACACACACACACACACACACACACACACACACACATACATGGATGGGGGAAAGGCAAACAAATTGGTCCTTTAAGAGGCAGAAATATTAAACTAGGTAGTTTTATGGAAAGACCATGACTGTCTATGCTGCAACCAACATGTTAAAAGACATCACGGCATTTCACATCAGTATAATTTAAAAAATATATATTGTTGCTATTATCTAAATGCTAGTTATTCTGAATTTCTATGAGCATACATCATACTCATAAATGTTTTGATAGTGTTGTAATTACATGTTCAAGAGTGTGAATAAGTTTAGCTGTAGAGGATATAGGTGTCGTAGCTCCAGCTGAGGGAGTCTACGCTGGTCTCTAAAGAGAAATTATTACTTTTCTACCTCAGTTTGATGTTTATATGTCATGTAGCATTCCATCAGTAATACAAAGAAACAAATGCAGCCATTTAGACATCGACATCATACAATCGTTTATTGAGAGAACGTATTTCATCCCCCCGTTTCCGTTGTACTCTTGCCTCACTGAGCTTTCACCCTGTCCTCATGGCCTTCATCAGGTGCAGCAGGCAGCCGTCGCCCTGGAGGACGAGTCGCTGGTCACAGTCGCACAGTGGCGCCGTGACGTCATCGTCAATGGAGCAGCCGCACGCCGCGATGCAGCTCGCTGGCTCAAAGGAAAACCATGGCGCCTCTGAAATAGGGGACGGCCTGAATCCCTGTACCATGCAGTCTACACATAGTGACCAGGCTGGCGAACTAACAGATAACAACATGTAGTGATATTTACGTAATAAAGGGGTATCAAAATCTGACTGGAATTTCTTTTGTATATTTCCCTTCCTTATTTCTGTAACTAAGTGTGTCGCCGCTACTCTACATATTAAGGCAACTGACTACAAAACAAATACTGTGATAATGACCTCTGCATATAATAGGCAATGACCTAACTGGCTGACTCAATGACTCATCGTCGCTCAGTCCAAACCATAAGGATATAAACTTAAACTGCAAAAGTTGTTAATATTATACTGTAGGCGTCGTTTCACAAGAGAGCTTTGGAAATTCCACAACTAAGGGGGTGAAAAGGGAATGAAAATTTTAAAGACAATATTTCGTTCTATTAAACATTTTTCGAAGCTAAATCTATGATAGCTGGTTTTCCCTTCTCATTTAGATATAAAGGGACGAGATTCTCTACGAAAATATCACCTTAGGAAAGCAAAATTCACGAATAATAAGAATATTGGGCTCCAGCTAACAGAATGTTTTCTTGATCAGAAGTACATTTGGAAAAGATCATGATTTTGTGCCCCTCATTAGAGTGAAGAGCTTAGGTGTTGTAATTTGTGACTAAAATAAAAATTCAATTAAAGGAAAACAAAAAAAATTTGAGCAGAGCTTACAGTTACGTGAGTAAAGCAGCAGGCTATAAGCAAGCAGATAATGTAGTGTTAAAGAGCTGTTAAAATATTCAGATGTTCAGAGGCTACAGTATTACTGTTGTTTTTGTTTTGTTTTGTTTTGTTTTGTTTTTTGGGTCTATATGCACGACCATAGCCTTCAGACCAGTTAAGTGCAGAGAATAGGGTACTTCCAGTTGTACTGTGTAGAAGAGTTTATTCCTATTTCATGGGGAGTGAGACGAGTGATTGGTTAAATGCTTCGTTCATATTGTAATTATTCTAATCTTGTTTCCACGGTCTCTACTGGAGCTATGTGTAGAAGGCTATAGAAAATTTCTATATTTCGCACATAACGCTGATTCCTGAAAACCTGGAAGTTGCTACTGTATAGTTAACAACTGTCTTCAAGTGTCTATCAGTTAACACTTATGGCGCTGGTCATCTTCGTAGCTGCCATTATCTGTAGACTGACAAAAATATCTGGTTTTTCTGGAAGTTATACCTCGTGTGTACAAATACGTAGTTTTTTTTGGACTTAATTCTTTAAACATATGTATTTTGAGATTGGTACTGCTGGATCTGAAACCACAGATGAAACCTCGATGTAATAGCAGTTACATACAAACGACTCAAAATTGAGATCGACAGAAGCAGTTACATACAAACGACTCAAAATTGAGATTGACAGGAAGTGCAAAATGGCTAGAGGACAAATGTAAGTATGTAGAGGCACATATCACTAAGGTT
Organism: Schistocerca gregaria; assembly: GCF_023897955.1. Classification (NCBI taxonomy): domain Eukaryota; kingdom Metazoa; phylum Arthropoda; class Insecta; order Orthoptera; family Acrididae; genus Schistocerca; species Schistocerca gregaria. The sequence goes on from NC_064922.1 coordinate 896,411,528, forward strand.
AAGATAGATACTGCCTACAGAAAAATTAGACCTTTCGAGAAAAGAGGAAGACTTGCACGAATATCAAGAGCACAGATGGAAACCCAGTACTAAGCAAAGAAGGGAAAGCAGAAAGGTGGAAGGAGTATATAGAGGGTCTATACAAGGGCGATATTCTTGAGGACAATATTATATAAATGGAAGAGGATGTAGATGAAGATGAAATAGGAGATATGATACTGCGTGAAAAGTTTGACAGAGCACTGAAAGACCTAAGTCGAAACAAGGCCCCGGCTGTAGAAAACATTCCAGTAGAAGTACTGATAGCCTTGGGAGAGCCAGCCCTGACAAAACTCTACCATCTGGTGAGCAAGATGTGTGAGACAGGCGAAATACCTTCAGACTTCAAGAAGAAAATAATAATTCCAACCCCAAAGAAACAGGTGTTGACAAATGTGAAAATTAGCGAACTATCAGTTTAATAAGCCACGGCTGCAAAATAGTAACACGAATTCTTTACAGACGAATGGAAAAACTGGTAGGAGCCAACCTCGGGGAAGATCAGTTTGGATTCTGCAGAAATGTTGGAACACGTGAGGTAATACTGACCCTACGACTTATCTTAGAAAATAGATTAAGGAAAGGCAAACCTATGTTTCTAGCATTTGTAGACTTAGAGAAAGCTTCTGACAATGTTGAGTGGAATACTCTCTTTCAAATTCTGAAGGTGACAGGGGTAAAATACAGAAACCAGATGGCAATTATAAGAGTCACATAATATGCAAAAAACTGGTGATTTTTCAAACTGGGGAACAAAGAATGGGATGCCGCAAGATTCGGTCTTGGGTCCTTTGCTGTTCTTGATATATGTTGATGACTTGCCATTCTATATTCACGAAGATGCAAAGCTGGTACTTTTAGCCGATGATACAAATATAGCTACCACACCCAACAGACAAGAATTAACTGGTGAAATTGTAAACAATGTTTTTGAGAAAATCATTAAGTGGTTCTCGGCAAATGGGCTCTCATTAAACTTTGACAAAACACCGTATATACAGTTCCACACAGCAAATGGAATGACGCCATTGATAAATATAAACTTCGATCAGAAATCGGTAGCTAAGGTAGAATATTCAAAATTTCTAGGTGTATGCATTGATGAGGGGTTGAACTGGAAAAAACATACTGAGGATCTGCTGAAACGTTTGATTTCAGCTACTTATGCTATTAGGGTCATTGCAAATTTTGGCGATATACATCTGAGTAAATTAGCTTACATGCCTATTTTCATTCTCTGCTTTCCTATGGCATCATATTCTGGGGTAACTAATCAGTGACTAAAAGAGTGTTCATTGCACAAAAGTGTGTAATCAGAATAATTGCTGGAGCTCATCCAAGATCATCCTGCAGACACTTATATAAAGAGCTTGAGATCTTCACTGTAGCCTCACTATACACACACACACACATATATATTCACTTATGAAATTTGTTATTAACAATCTGCACGAATTCAAAAGTAATAGCAGTGTACATGGCTACAACACTAGGAGAAGGGATGATCTTCACTACTCAAGGTTAAATCTAACTTTGGCTCAGAAGGGGGTAAATTATGCTGCCAAGAAAGTCTTTGGTCACTTACCTAATAGTATCAAAAGTCTGACAGATGGTCATATAGCATTTAAAAGGAAATAAAAAGAATTTATTAATGGCAACTGCTTCTAATCATTAGATGAATTTTTGGATATAATAAGTGGGTAATTTTTCCAACCCCACAAAAATAAATTAAAAATATTAAGTGTCATGTAATATTTTGTGTAATGTAATATCTTGTATAGACACCTTTTATTAACCTAACACGTTCCACATCATTACAAAGTGTTGTATTCATGATCTATGGAACAAGTACTAATCTAATCTAATCTAATGTGAGGGGCATGAAAGGGAAGCCTATCCCCGATGTTATTCAATCTGTATATTGAGCAAGAAGTAAAGGGAACAGAAGAAAAATTCGGAGTAGGTATTAAAATCCATGGAGAAGAAATAAAAACTTTGAGGTTAGCCGATGACATTGTATTTCTGTCAGAGACAGCAAAGGACTTGGAAGAGCAGTTGAACGGAATGGACAGTGTCTTGAAGGGAGGATATAAGATGAACACCAACAAAAGCAAAACGAGGATAATGGAATGTAGTCGAATTAAGTCGGGCTATGCTGAGAGAATTAGATTAGGGAGTGTGACACTTAAAGTAGTAAACGAGTTTTGCTATTTGGGGAGCAAAGTAACTGATGATGATAGAAGTAGAGAGGATGTAAAATGTAGATTGGCAATGGCAAGGAAAGCGTTTCTGAAGAAGAGAAATTTGTTAACATCGAGTATAGATTTAAATGTCAGGAAGTCGTTTCGAAAGTATTTGTATGGAGTGTAGCCATGTATGGAAGTGAAACGTGGACGATAAATAATTTAGAGATGAAGAGATTATAAGCTTTCGAAATGTGGTGCTACAGAAGAATGCTGAAGATTAGATGGGTAGATCACATAACTAATGAGGAGACATTGAACAGAATTGGAGAGAAGAGAAATTTCTGGCACAACTTGAATAGAAGAAGGGATCGGTTGGTAGGGCATATTCTGAGGCATCAAGGGATCACCGATTTAGTATTGGAGGGCAGCGTGGATGGTAAAAATCGTTGAGGAAGACCAAGGGATGAGTACACTTAACAGATTCAGAAGGATGTAGGGTGCAGTAGGTACTAGGAGATAAAGAAGCTTGCACAGGATAGAGCAGAATGGAGAGCTGCATCAAAGCAGTCTCTGGACTGAAGACCACAACAACAACATGAAACGTATTCGCATTTGTGAATACAAACAACCATCAGATGTGTAAATGAATGGCGACAGTGAAAATTGTGGCGCACCGGGACTCGATCCCGGATTTTCCGTTTCGCCCGAGCGGTAGTCCTCTGCTCTGGATATCCGTGCACGCCTCATGGCCATTCCATATGCCGTCGTTCGTGCGTCACAGGCTACACTCGTACACACATTATGTAATTGACGATGAGGGGAGGACACTTTAATTGAAAGTCACTGCCTGGTATCGGCGGATAAATACGGCACTGCAGTGCCTCTGTTGTTAAGAAGGGCGATACGGATGTATACCTTACGGAACAGTGCATCATTCTTCTTAACAACACGCGTATCTATAGTAATTATCGCAGAAAAAAATTGAAAAGGAATTGTTGTAATCAAATACGAGTAGATACCACTAAAAGCAAACGAGCGAACATTCTATTTAAATTTTTTCACATCCCAATTAAATCCAAAGAACCACACAAAACACCAAAACGAAACAAAATTTAGCGTTCATAGTGGAGTACAGTGTGATGTGAATTGAACATGGAGATATACATATTCCAACGTTACATTCACCGGAATCATATGCTTTGATTAATTTTCTGATTAACCTGCAGGCAAATCCTTCGTAATAACACTGACTGCAAAAAATAATACGATAAACGTGTAATCCGAAGCGTCATCAAATATTGCGTCCATATCATCTGCAGACTTTGTAAATCATTTGCTCCAGGCGTTTCTCCTCGCCATTGCGCATTCTGGACCCAAAATCAACACAAAAGCATAAAAAACGCACAGAACAGAGAGAATTTGGACGTCACGTAAAACTATGATACAGAGACGATAAAAAAGATTTCAAAAGCGACTACTACCATCTAGCGTAAACTACGAAATCTGCACACCTGACAGACGTTCGCGGGTCCGTCCCACATTCCCATTTCCCTCAAGAGCCTTAACATTATGGCTTCATCCTACATTATGGCCTCATGCTACATTCAAGGTTTTCCAAGATCTTTGTGAGGCTGTAACAAAGTTCAAACAAAAGTATGACCATTTCTGCTGGCCGTCTTTATATATGTTCAATATCCCTGTTCAGTCTTTCTGCAGTTATTACTTTACACTTAAGTGTTATTTGAATGTTTTGTCAACTGATTACATTTTCTCAATATCATGTCAATGAACTGGAGTTTGTGAGATAAATTGTTACAGTCAGTTAATTGTAGATTTTTCCATATTTCATTCTAAAATTGTAATTCACGTTTACTTTTGTAACCAATCAAATTAATTTTTTATTCTATTTTATTGGCGTTTCGTGGACGCACCATTACACACAATACATTACAAATACAGCTGATGTTACACTAATTTTTGATAGTGCCAGCAGACAAAACAGAATCTGATACTTGTGTTAATGTGCGTACTCATCAACCTCTTAGAAAATCCTCCAAGACTAATGTTGACTCGCATGAACTATTGATGAAATCTCTAATGCACTTCCTGTTGATGCTGCTAAATTTTCCATGACGTTAGACATCGTCTGCACCATGGCTAATTCGTATACCACGCCTTTTTGTTGGACATCACAGTCCTCACAGCCTCGCATACTTCGTGCTTCTTCCCACTATTCATTCCACAGGTTATATAAACTCGTCATAATTCCAGCGATGTCGTCGGATGGATTGAATTAGAGATAATGAAGTACTCATTGCATGTTACTGAATTTGTGACAATATCCAAGTGCTCGATTCGTATGTGGCTACCGTGGTATGCAATGCACAGAAAATTTATCGATGTTCCATACCACAGCAACTCTACGATAGGATTAGCAATTGTTAACCTTTCGTACTGATGGAATGTTGAGAGCTGATAGTACAATTACCGAATAGCTGTGATCGGGATCTCGTTTACAAGCCGATAGATATACTGGAGAGACTGCAGGACTGCCACTGCGGTAACAGTACTACCGTCCTTCTTGAAGGTGAACTAAAGGTGTCAGAAGCCGTGATCTGTCAGCGAATATTGTAATTGCATGCAGCTGCTACGTGTTGTTAATATGTGATCGTTTACTTTTTGGGCAGCTGATGGATTTTGTACGAGCCAAGAAAAAATACTTCGATGTGCTGTTTAGCCCAGTGAACTGTGTAGTAAGGAAATATTCTGGTAAGTGTTGTCTCTATTCAGCATTAATTGATCCGAGAACCTTCTTTAATTTATAAACAATGAGAAGATCGGGAGTTCTGATGCTCGGGAACAGCAGTTCACCCACTAGGAACAGGTGCACAGTATGAAGAACCACTTGCCCTACCTCCATAAACAGAAGGTTAATTGGCGATGGAGACACAAGCAATTGCTTGTTATAACACACAGTTACTATATTTTGCCGAAGTACATACTAGTAAGAAAGTAGGTCAATCTAGTTAGTTTCGCACCAGAACACAAGTCAGTTCACATCGCAATCTAACTGAGTTCCCGCTAGTGATCGGTGTGATGTGTGCTCCAACAACTACATGTGTACATGATGAAAAAGTTTATCTCCTGTTCTAGCTTCCACAGTTCATATATGATGCGATGATATCGCGTCACTCGTAAATTGTCGATTCGACCCATAAATCGTGCAGTTGAACATACTGATAGCGGATGGTCATTCACTTTCGATTTTCGAGCCAGTAACGCTATTAGATTTTGCACTAGCCAGTAGCAAAATATTATCGCACTATAATTTACATTATAGAAGGTATCCTGGGGAAACGGCCTTGAAACGTTGGCATATACTATCTGCAAATTGAAATATTTTAACAGCCGGTAGCAGAGAAGTTTCAAAACCAGCAGAATATATTTCAGGGTGACTGAGCATGGGATGTCCGAGGCTAATGGTAGGAGGGAGGGTGCTAATGGTATCTCATATTAAACAGGATGAATTTTCCTGAATAACACCTACCAGTTCCAGATGAGGTACGATACAGCTGAATACACCACTAGAAAGTAAATTAATAGAAAAAACATTAGGTGCAAAGGGTAACCGATCCAGTGAAAGCTTTAAATGCTATTCTTATTTCAAATTGCATAATTTGTTAATTCACTAGAATAATAACATCTGGCAAACAAACTTTGATACAGTGATCAACTAGTTCTTCCTAGATAACGTGTCTCAAGCACTGCTGGACGATGTCGAGATACTTGCAGCATGCTTCTTTATCTGCTAATGAGTTGTGGTCTACCACTAATAAACTTTAGTAATTAATTCACAAGTAACGCCGGTTGAAAGCATAATAACACATGCTGTAGGGTTAGTAAACAGTAATAATAATACAAGAGTAGCTCTACAGAACTGAATATTTGCTTTAGTCTGCAGGTCTTTGCTTTTTATTTCCAAATTACCGGTTTCAGGCAATTTTATCCATCTTCAGATGAAATGTAATTATAAAGTAAAGGAACTGTCAGTTCAGAGTTATAGAGCAGCGATCTGCAGACTGAAAAAAATAGATAATTTTGTTTAATTTTTTTACTAGCAAGTTTATTTCAAAAACGCTTATGTATAGTTATTTTATTTCATGTTTCAGTCCTAAGTAACAATATGCAGAGAATATATTCCGCCATTTCGTTTTACAAGGGGGCTGGGGGAAGAGTAGGACATAACACACAGTATTATTCGTAGTTACCTCCAGGGTTTCAGAAGACGACAGCGGAAAAACTACAAGACATACTGAAAATAGACACATATCAGTGGACAGAGGATATGTCCAAGTTGGTAACACACACTACAGACGCTCAGAACGGGCCTCGTTTGCGATGTGGCAAACGTCAATTCGTGGGTGCAAGTCGTTGACGCGCTGTGTCCGGGCATCTGCAAAAGCAGTCCACCTTGTGAATCTTGCAGCTGGGTTGCCCACATGCAGGCGCTAACTAATTCGATGCCGAGACGAGGGTTAGCAATAAATCTTGAGGTCAGCGTAACCTACATGTGCAGGCTGCAATTATAAGAATTCTGCTAAGCATTAGTAGGCTTCCCTTTGCCAGTGGGCAACTAACACATAGCAGTAACATGCATCAAAATCAAATTAACTCCAACTCGTTCTCTGATGACCTCTCGTGGGACACATATGCTCGGATGTTAGTCAAATGGTCAAACAAGGATCGTAGACAACCTATGGTGACGAATATGTTCAGCTTTAATAACCTATAGTTATACTATTGTTGACTTAGGCAACATTATATCGTTAATTATATTACAAGTAAAAATACGAAGTATGCAAATTCTGTAAGAGTATTCCAAAAAAGGTAGCGAAGAATTACGGGACGTGTTGGTTGAAATGAACCGTTTAGTGAGCAAGGAACATGAACTGAGAGTAAAACAAAGGTAGGTGACACTAATGAGGAATGCAGAAATGAGATTTGCGTCAAACTTATAGTCTTGCTAAAAGAAGCTTACTAGTATCAAGAGCAGGCCTTAATTTGAGGAAACGATTTCTGAGAAAGAGTATAACTTGGTCGTAAGGAAGTACAATGTGAACTGTGGTAAAGATAAAAGCAGAGAATTGAAGTGTTAGATATGTGAAGCTATAAAAGAATGTTTAAAATTATGCGGAGTGATTAGAAAAGAACTGAGACGAGGCCAATTGTATGTGGAAATCATTGAAAAGAAGAAGGAACAGAATAATAGAACTTGTATGAACACATCAGGGAATAACTTACGTGGCACCAGAGGGAGCTGCAGAGGATAAAACCTGTGGAGAAGACAGTGACTGGAAAACATGCAACAAGACCTCAAGCGCCAAATTCATTCGGCTGTTGCCATAAAAACAGATGGAGGTCACAACACATGTTTGTCCGCCTGGTGCAGACTTTTGTGTCTCCTGTGTAAATGCGCCTATCGCAGCCTTTCTGATGCAAGCACGATATTCACTTACACTTATCTGTTATTATCCAAACACAGAAGATAACTTGTTTTTTGATACTTGATTCATACTTCTAACGTAAACACGCGGACGCATAGTCAATCGGATCCACATTTTTAACAGCACCTTATCTATCTGCTATCTCGTATCATTTTAAGTACCATGATGCAAAATTCATTCTGTTAACACTTCGAGAAATTAAAAGCCTGACGAAACAAGGCAAGTATTAGAGTGAAGTATGATCTAATTTAGCGCACAAAGCTACATTTCATCCACAAGGGAATCTAGTAAAAATGACATTAAAACGAATGAGAAAATTAAAAACAGATTTCAATTCACTCTGATGGCGCACAAGATAATCACAAAAATAAAATTAGCTTCATGAAAGATAGGAATGAAAAGATGAAAAACGATTGCTGTTGTGAGAACCATCATGATTTCAGAATTTTATGAAAAAGTGGAAATTTCTCTGCATTACCTCTTAGCACTTATATCACGGAACTTGTGGAAATCAGTACTCTCCCGTGAGATGCCACTGTAACTTTCGTCCGCTAATGTTACTACACTGATAAATTAGTTACATTGCGAAGTTAAAAAATGTTAGAAAGTTCTTATCAGAATTGTCGCAAATGCCATCGGTTAAAATGATGTACAACTACTCTTTGTCCTTTGTTTTAACCGCTAACACTTACTGTTTTTAGCGTACGACAGAGTTTTAACTGATTCCAGACAATTTACGCAAAGAAATGAAGCCAATTTTGCACATAAGAGACTCTGTATTTTGGCAAACCTGCAAAATAGTTGCTTCTCCTCAGGATAAAATTAAGGTAAATAAGCTTTAATGCCAGAACTAATAGCATTATTAATTAAACATATAAGGAACAATCTGCAGAGGTCAGCAGCTACAGAGATTACAAAAAAGTCCTAACGACAGATACTCCATACGAGGATAAAAAGTTAACATTTACAGAGTTAAGCAGATTTCAGTCAAGTTACTCAAATTTGCGTAGGACGGACCACAACAGATTGTTGTTGTTACCTAGTGGTTACTAGAATAATGGAAAATTACTATAAACCCAAGAAATTAAAACAATTATCAGTGCCAATCACTTATTTGCTTTCATGACTCACTTCGATAATTTCCACTCTCATCTTCAAGTTGATTAGTGGATTACATTAATTTCAATTGTTGAATGTTGCGAGTTTGCTGTTTTCGAACATCATTTCAAAGATGTTACAGCAATAAAACCCTTCGTCATTACAAAATTTATATTTTCGTCATTAAACAGCACACAAAATAAATTGGGACAATCATTATCGTTAAATGACACACAAGACGAAATAACATCCCACACACAGGCCAATGATGAAAATATATTCATTACGATTCTGAGGGTTCTTTCGGCCGATACAATTTCGAATTTAAGTTCAAAACAGTCAAGTGGTTACATCCATCTGAAACCGCAATGTAACTCACTGGTCCACCTGAAGATAAGAGTGAAAGGACTCGAAATGCGCCGTAAAAGTAAATAAAAATTACTGTCACAGTTAATTGTTTAAAGTCATCCCTTATATGATAAACAGTCGCACTTTCCAAAAAAATAAAAAATAAACCCTTTATCGTTTCAAGGTGTTCAGCCTTGGCTCGTTCCAGTGATATTTCTTGCTTCTTTTGTTCGGCTCATCTTGGTTTTTTCGACGTGAATCATGTTCGTTACCGAGAAAGGCACCTCACTGAAATTGTGACAGTCAGGTACGGTTGAAGATGTCTGAATCTCATACAGTATCTGATCGCCAGCATCTTATCTCCGTCTTCGTTTTCTGTTGATTAATTAATTTCTTTTTTTCTTAATTTGAACAAAGCCGACTGCTTGGAAGCATCATATTCTTATTATTCTGTTCCATTCCCTTCGTCACTTCAGATGTCCTTCTGCATAATCTCTGAGACATACTCCAGTCTTCAGCAAACATCTTGAGAAATAATAATTCAGAAGAAGTTGATCAAACAGTTGTGAAGGAAGTAATGGATGACGTTCCGAGGTAACATCCCAAAGATGTTCGGGCTCACACGCGGTTATTCTTCGTCGAAATGTCTTGGCTCAAACTCGTCTAGGGATTGAACCGCTCATGTCGCTTTACACTCCCTAAATTAGACACTTGTGACCGTTTGGTTAAATTGCCTGACTGATGGCAAGTTTGTGAAATTGTATGAAACATACACAGTTAGTATAACTTATAATAACAGTAATAATAACATAGGGAACCAAATTACAGACCCATAAATGATGTAGGCCACACAGTTGCGATTTGGTTAGAATAATGTTTATTCAGAAAGCAAACTAATAGCGAAAGTTGTCGTATTTGAATTTACTGTTACATTCGAGGCCATATCCATTTGACACAGTTCGAGCATTCACAATTTATCGCGAAATACAAGTTCGATATTCCACCTCGTTAACTTTGTGAAAAGTTCACCAGGTGCGCGACTGCTCACCGCTCAGAGACTTATGGCCCGCGATTCCACACAACGCGAAATTCTCTAACTCGTTCCACTTCCTAGCTACCTGAGGACCGACAGTCCGCTTTCGCCTCTCCGCCAGCACTGTCCCTCTGCCCGTCTCCGGCCGCGTCTCCCGCGTGCCGAACATCGTCGCTCAACTGACTAGCGCAGTTCCCTTCCCTGAAGCCCTCCATCTGATTGGCTACAGCTTATTCTACATTATTTTACATTTTAACAAATATAAATAATCAAAGCTTGACCATTTTCACGTTCTAAATAAAGTAACAATAATGTCCATTACATAATAAACGTTAAATTCTTTTACATAACACCAATACAATTTCCTTCTCAGTTTTGAATGCCAAGGCCAGTAGCCTTGCACTGCACCAATGTGCTTTCTGATAAATAAATAAATAAATAAAGGCCAAAAGTAACTATTATGCACCAAACAACAAATATTCTATTACCTAATCATTCAATGTGCTTTGTGTGTAGGAAATGATGATCTAATGCTTAACTGGAAACACAGATAATTTATATTTACTATATCTTTTAAACAAACAAAATTACAGCGTTGATATTTACAACATTTGTTATTTTAGTGATGCACTTCTGTATGAAATGTCGATCGTCAAGGTCGCCCACAGCGTTCACATTTTAGCATTCAGGTCACTGTTACAAAACTTGTTAATTTCACTTTAACAGTAAATCCTAAACTATTATAGATATGGTCAATATTCAAGTTTTATTGGGATCACTATGAAAATTTAAGAAAGATAGTAGATTAGAATTACTGTGGCTTCGTTTCCTGAATTACTACAGAATTAAATAGTTTTCATAAATGTTTCCCTTTATGGCCGATCTTAGGTCCACCATATTTAACACTGCTACGCCTCCCTGGGCACAAACAGCTGCTATGGGGTTTTCCTATGACGTAGGTTCTCGTCTGTCTCACACACATACTACATGGCTTAGACCTGATCAGCCTGGCCTCATTCAGCACAATAGACGCCTGTCAATGTCCCCATCTCGTGGCGAATCTGCGCCCTTTGTGGCACACGGTCCTGGACGACAGGATTCGTCTCACAATTCCCACAATTCCTAGAAGGCTGTCTGTTTCGGCCATATACTTAAATGCGAACGAAATGCTCGTTAACTCACGACGTCAGAGCACAGCGCAAATGGAAAACCAGTCAGCTGTATAAATACCAGCTGATTATGAGGGCAATAAGACAGTTTCAGTGAAACGTTTCCAAATGAGAAATATCGTTTTAGACGATTCAGATTACTGACGTCGCCTGCATTATAGACATAGAACTTTTGAGTTCTGAAACCTGCTGGTGAAGGTGGAGAGAAACATCTCTCACGAAATATGAAAATTAGCCCATTCCTTTTATATATCAGAATGATGTGCCGTGTTTTTAAATGTATTTCATGCAACTTCTTTATATGCCTTGGTTATACTTTTTATATATTTTCATGTATGTTTCTCGCTGCTAGCTTGACATGTACACACAGCAGCTGTGATTCAATTATTGTAAACTGTCAATCTGTATTTATGATTATCACATGCAATATGTATATTTTTGGACATATTACATCACGTTATACTATGACGAAGATATTGACATCTGCCAAACCAATACTAAGTAAGTTTTTTTACCGTTCTTATACTTTACGTAAGTCTATAGCCATGTTCTAAACATTTATAATATCCCTATTTTTGTAGACTTCTGCAGATCACAAATTAATTTGTGGAAACCAGTAAAGCGAACTAAAAATATATTTGCACCTGACGGCCGAATTTTTATTCTGAAATATATACTGCAGTGGCTGCAAATTAAAACCATGATTAAAATCACAAAATAGAACATATATTACACCTACAGACCATCCTTGGAAGAAGGGCTCAACAAGAAATCAACAGTATAAAACGAAAAAAAATTCAAATCGACTTCACCTGAGCAGGTGGAATCAGTCTTGCCCGCGAAAGGCAAAGGTCACGAGTTCGAGTCTCGGTCGGGCACACAGTTTTAATCTGCCAGGAAGTTTCATATCAACGTACACTCCGCTGCAGAGTGAAAGCCTCATTCTGGAGTCAAATAATAGTTTACACTGATAGTTTACAATATCTGGCCGCTGGCCACAGCCAAAAAACTGACAATACAACTAACTATAAGACAGGTCTCTGCTTATATAGGGTTACTTACTTTAGCACACCATTGAATATTAGTCTTCTGTCAAGAGAGTTAATTTGGAGTTGGAATGGTTCCTTTTGTTGGGTGCAGGGTCACACATTGGTGTGGTTCCTGTTGATTCTCTCAATAGGTGGGATTATACTAGGCACGGCCTTCACCTCAACAGGAAGGGGAAGGGTAAACTGGGTGGGAAAATAGCAGGAAAGTTAAAGGGGGGAGACACTGTCATGAGTGATAAAATAGCAGTGGTTATAACGGTTAAGAAAAGACCCTTTTTCAGGGTAGTGAGGACAGAAAGAAACCAAATTTTAAGAGAGGTTAGGACTGAGACAAACCTTCTGTTTGAGAAAGAATCCAAAAAACATAATTCTAGCTTATTACATCAGCATAAGCAGCTATTGGTTAAGAATTTTCAACAGTCAGCAGATATTTTAACTCTACCCACCTTTAACGCAGTCAATCTGAAATGTCAGCTATCTTTATTGCATCAAAATATTCGAGGACTGAGAATAAAATTAATGAATTAATTATCTGCATAGATGAATTAGAGTCTTCAAACCCAGCTGACATAATCTGCTTCTCTGAACATCATGTGACCACTGGTATAGAACTTTTAAGTGTTAGAGGGCTTAGATTAGCATCTCACTTTTGTAGATAAGAAATGGAAAAAGGAGGAGTTGCCACATTCGTCAGAAACTGCCATAAATTTAAAAACATAGACATTCATAAACTTTGCCTAGAATAGCATGTGGAAGTATGTGCAACAGAAGTAGAATTTCACAAAAAATCCTTCATAATATTAAGAATATATCGAGAACCTGCAGGTAACTTTAATCTGTTTGTAAACCACCTTGAATCTGTACTGGCCCATTTAACAACCAAAAACAAAGAAATAGTGGTTGCTGATGATTTCAATGTAGATTTCCTTAAAGATTCTCCCAATAAGAATCTATTTGAGTTAGTAACATTATCATTCAATTTAATTCCCACTGTAAAGTTCCCCACTAGGGTAGCCAATTGCTCACAAACAGCCATTGATAATATCTTTATAGAGAAGTCCAATGAACAAAATTATATTAAAAAACCAATAGTCAATGGCCTCTCAGACCATGACATGTAGTTCCTTCTGTTAAATGTTAATACTGAACGGGATATAAAATCTGTTAAATCTGAGCTCAAGAGAGTAATCAATAAGCCAAAGATTGATTATTTTAGGACACTCCTCAGAGACAGTCACTGGACTGATGTTTACAGTCCTCATGGCATGAATGAAAAATGTAACACTTTTGCTAATAAAGTACTTACCTTATTCGAACACTGTTTTCCCCCAAAGCTTAGCAAGGTTAGGGCAAAGTCTACAAAGAAACCATAGATTACTCAAGGAATAAGGGTATCTTGTAAAACAAAAAGAAAACTGTATCTGTCAATCCGAAACAGTTCCAATGTTGATGCTATAGCACATTACAAGAAATACTGCAAAATATTAAAGACTGTAATATGGACATCAAAGCAAATATATTACAAGGAAAAGATAGTCATATCAGATAACAAAATAAAGACTATATGGGATATAGTGAGCCGGCCACGGTGGTCTCGCGGTTCTAGGCGCGCAGTCCGGAACCGTGCGACTGCTACGGTCGCAGGTTCGAATCCTGCCTCGGGCATGGATGTGTGTGATGTCCTTAGGTTTACGTAGTTCTAAGGTCTAGGGGACTAATGACCACAGCAGTTGAGTCCCATAGTTCTCAGAGCCATTTGAACCATTTTTTTTTTGGATATAGTGAAGGAGGAGACCGGTAGAACCAGACATGAAGAGGGAAAAATAGCACTAAGAGTAAATGATACATTGGTGACAGATGTGTATAGTGTTGCAGAACTTTTTAACAAACATTTTATAACTGTTACTGACAAGATGGGATTCTCAGTTTCTGTAGATGCTGCTATGGAATACCTCAGACCAGACATTTCAAGAAGCTTCCATAATATGAATTTGACCCTCACTACCCCAGCAGAATAATATCCACCACAAAATCTTTAAAATCGAAACATCCAGTGGGTATGATGAAATATCAACAGAGTTAATTAAAGAATGTGATTCTGAGGTTAGTAACATATTAAGCTATCTGTGTAACCACTCATTTATCAGTGGTATATTTCCTGAATGGTTGAAATATGCTGAAGTTAATCCACTGTTTAAGAAGAAAGATAAAGAAATAGCATCAAATTTCCGTCCAATTTCACTTTTTTAAGCATTCTCAAAAAATTTTGAAAAAGTAATGTACAGTAGGCTTTATAACCATCTTCTCTCAAATAACATACTATCGAAGTCACAGTTCGGATTTCTAAATGGTTCTGATGTTGAGAAGGCTATCTACACTTACAGTGAAAATGTGCTTAATTCATTAGACAAAAAACTGTAGGCAACTGGTATATTTTGTGATCTGTCAAAGGTATTTAACTGTGTAAATAACAATATCCTTTTAAGTAAATTAGAATATTATAGTGTAACACGAAATGCTGCAAAATGGTTCAAAACTTATATCTCTGGCAGGAAACAAAGGGTGTTATTAGGAAAGAGACATGTATCAAGCTATCAGGCATCATCCAACTGGGACTAATTACATGTGGGGTCCCACAAAGTTACATTTTAGGGCCCTTACATTTTTTTGTGTATATCAATGACCTTTCTTCAATAACATTACCAGAAGCCAAGTTCGTTTTGTTTGCCAATGACACAAACATTGCAATAAATAGAAAATGAAGTGTAGTCTTAGAAAGGTCAGCTAATAAAATATTTGTGGACATTAATCACTGGTTCCTAGCCAATTATTTATCACTAAAATTTGAAAAAAAAAGAACAGACTACATGCAGTTCAGAACTTGTAAGAGATGTCCCTCGAGTATGTGCCTAACATATGATGACAAGCAGATAGAAGAAGTGGACAGTGTTAAATTCTTGGGATTACAGCTTGATAATAAATTCAACTGGGAGGAGCACACCACAGAACTGCTGAAGCGTCTTAACAAATCTCTATTTGCAATGTGAATTGTGTCAAACATACGGGATATAAAAATGAAAAAGCTGGCATACTATGCTTACTTTCATTCCATAATGTCTTATGGGATTATTTTTTGGAGCAATTCATGAAGCCAAGCTAACGTTTTCCAGGCACAAAAACATGCAGTAAGAGTTATATGTGGTGTGAACTCAAGAACATCCTGCAGAAGCCTGTTTAGGGAACTAGGGATACTAACTACTGCTTCCCAATGTATTTATTCCTTAGTGAATTTTGTCATTAAAATATATCACTTTTTCAAACCAACACCTCAATTCATGGAATCAATACTAGAAATAAGAATAATCTTCACAAGGAGTTAAAGTCACTTAGTCTTCTATAAAAAGGTGTGCATTATTCAGGAACACACATTTTCAATAACTTGCCAGCAGCTATAAAATGATTAACAACCAATGAAATTCAATTTAAGAGAAGCCTAAAGGATTTATTGGTGGCCTAACCCTCCTACTCCATTGATGAATTTCTCAGTAGAACCAACTGATTCGTATATATATATAACTACAATATAACTTCTGCACAATTTCAGTGCAGTAATGTGTTCATTGTAAATAAAATGTGTGTGTATGTGTGTGTGTGTGTGTGTGTGTGTGTGTGTGTGTGTGTGTGTGTATGTGTGTAAGTACAATCTAACTTCTGCAGCAGTTCAGTGGAGTAGTGTGTTCATCGTAAATAAGTATTTAGTAGTTGTATTACACATTTATTATCTTATAAATAAATAAAAAAACTTTTTTATTTTAAATTCAGTGCATTAGTATTTGTAGAATGATTCTTTCATATAGTGTTCATTAAAAAATGAAGATCATACCACCTGGATCCTGTGGAATGGTACATTGGATTATTTGTTAGAGTTGTAAATATTTGTCATGTATTGTTGTTTTTCTGACATGTTCTAGATCCTGGAGGACCTCATCACTACAGATCAATTGGAATGAAAGTGAATCTAATCTATTCTAATCTACTAGCATTCCCATCATCCACCAGTTACTAGAGAAAAGCTACTATGGAACATCTAGAGAACTACCTAAACAAATTTCTCAGCATTATTTTTCGTGTAATATGGCATATAAAAAAAGATGACTTTTGGAGAAAACCACAACATAATCTCCAATACAATGGCATCAACAAAATCAATCACAGTCACAGCATAAGTACAAGATCAGCTTCTGTTCAGCAAGCGAAACTAGTACTTTTTGCAGATGACACGATTGTTATAATAAATCCCATTCCAGAAAAAGCAGCTGAAGATATTGTTAAGGGTGTCTTTCAAAGAATTATTAAGCAGTTCTCAAAAAATAGGCTGTCCCTTAATTTTGAAAACAACTCACTATATCCAGTTCTGTACACCGAATAGAGTGATACCAACAATTGATGTAGCATATGAACAGAGCTCAGTTAACAGGGTAGATTTCTCCAAATTTTTTGGTGTTCACATTGATGACAACTTGAACTGCAAGATGCATATCACTGAGCTTCTCAAACAACTAAGTTCAGCTTCTTTCGCTCTTTGTATAATCGCTAGTCTTAGTAATAAACAGATCAGCCTCCTAACGTGCTTTGCATATTTCCATTCAATAATGGCTTATGGAATAGTTTTCTGGGGTAACTCACCACTTAGACATAAAGTATTGATTGCACAAAAGAGAGCAGTGAGAATAATTAGTGGTTTTCACCCAAGGGCGTCATGTAGGCACCTTTTCAAGGAGTTAGGTATTTTAACTGCACCATAAGAGTACATATATTCGCTAATCCGTTATTGAAGCTGTCAGTTGCTCAAAAAGTAGTACATTATTCAGCAACAAATTTTTGATCATTTGCCCAACAACATAAAGTGTCTGGCAGGTAGCAGATCAAGTTTTAAATCTAGCTTAAAATGATTTTTTTTGGACAACTCCTTCTACTCCAGGGACGAGTTTCTGTTTCAGAAATGGTAAAAAAGGTACCTCTAAATGCAGTTGCATGTGTAGAACTAAAAATTTTAGTAATATTAATATTATTACTACTCATATATATATATATATATATATATATATATATATATATATATATATATATATAAATCTTGTAATCTGACTTGCTCCACATCATATCGATAAAATAATCGGGAAAATGATCTACGGAACATGGCATAACTAAAACTAAACTAAAACAAAGACATATACAACATCAATCACGCTTACAGCTTATAAATAATAAAAGAAATATAGCTCTCGTTTTCAGAGGAAAATTCACCCACCCAGCATGCTATCACATAACCATAGAATGCCACTCTGTGCCCAGGAACCTTCCATGTTTAGTATTACTGATCATCCAGTACACTCAATGCCCATTCTGTAGCCTTCACGGTACATTATGCTGCATCACTCGTCCGAACAAATTCCTGCTGTCGCTCACTAAATCATCCAGTTATCCCTCCTCTTCTAATCTGGAAGCTTCTGCCAGCGTCTCCACTGGAATCCCGTTCTTTTCGCTTGGGACATGACACTAGCCGCCCCAAAGTATTCTTTGTGGGCACAAATCGGATACAGCCCACACTGACCGCTGGTGAGAACACTGCGAGGTCCTTGGCTTACCAGTTTGAAGAAGACTTCCTATTTTAAGTTCTTAACCAGCTGACTGCAATCGTCCACAGCCCCTTTCAGTTTTGCCCCAGCGGTTCTCGTGTCAATATCATGCATGGGCAATGCGTCAATTCAGGGCACCAAGTTACCAAGCATAACTCTGGTCGCAGGTGAAGCAAATACGCCGTGTTCTCGACACAGCATAATCTCAACCCCCCCCCCCCCCCATGGAATTCGTGCCTCGTCCCACACTAGCTGTCAGAATGAGGCCCCAAAAACGAAAATACAGTAAATTACACAAATAACTGATGGTAACATCGAACGCCGCACACGTAACATACTAACTGACTATACGCTGGTTTGCATTAACAGACATGCGCCTTGTATTTCCTTGCGGAAGAAATGTTTTTAGCTAAAAAGTAACCGGGAAAAAACACCGAACAACGGCAAAGACTTTTTAAATCATAGCAGCTGTTTTCGTGTCAGCTTGGCCTCCGTTCTTCTTAGCTTCTCCAATTTGCTAATGTAGTTCTACATCTACATCCATCTACATCCATACTCCGCAAGCCACCTGACGGTGTGTGGCGGAGGGTACACTGAGTACCTCTATCGGTTCTCCCTTCTATTCCAGTCCCGTATTGTTCGTGGAAAGAAGGATTGTCGGTATGCCTCTGTGTGGGCTCTAATCTCTCTGATTTTATCCTCATGGTCTCTTCGCGAGATTTACGTAGGAGGGAGCAATATACTGCTTGACTCTTCGGTGAAGGTATGTTCTCGAAACTTTATCAAAAGCCCGTACCGAGCTACTGAGCGTCTTTCCTGCAGAGTGTTCCACTGGAGTTTATCTATCATCGCTGTAATGCTTTCGCAATTACTAAATGATCCTGTAATGAAGAGCGCTGCTCTCCGTTGGATCTTCTCTTATCTCTTCTATCAACCCTATCTGGTACGGATCCCACACTGCTGAGCAGTATTCAAGCAGTAGGAGAACAATCGTACTGTAACCTACTTCCTTTGTTTTCAGATTGCATTTCCTTAGTATTCTTCCAATGAATCTCAGTCTCGCATCTACTTTACGGACGATCAACTTTATATGATCATTCCATTTTAAATCACTCCTAATGCCTACTCCCAGATAATTTATAGAATTCACGGCTTCCAGTTGCTGACCTGCTATTTTGTAGCTAAATGATAAGGGATCATTCTTTTTATGTATTCGCAGAACACTACACTTGTCTACATTGTGATTCAATTGCTATTCCCTGCACCATGTGTCAATTCGCTGCAGATCCTCCTGCATTTCAGTGCAATTTTCCATTGTTGCAACCTCTCGATACACCACAGCATCATCTGAAAAAAGCCTCAGTGAACTTCCGATGTCATCCACAAGGTCATTTATGTATATTGTGAATAGCAACGGTCCTATGACACTCCCCTGCGGCACACCTGAAATCACTCTTACTTCGGAAGTCTTCTCTCCATTGAGAATGACATGCTGCATTCTGTTATCTAGGAACTCTTCAATCCAGTAACACAATTGGTCTGATAATCCATATGCTCTTACTTTGTTCATTAAACAACTGTGGGGGAACTGCATCGAACGCCTTGCGGAAGTCAAGAAACACGGCA
The DNA here is from genome assembly GCF_023897955.1 of Schistocerca gregaria. Taxonomy (NCBI): domain Eukaryota; kingdom Metazoa; phylum Arthropoda; class Insecta; order Orthoptera; family Acrididae; genus Schistocerca; species Schistocerca gregaria. Next base: position 896,431,219 of record NC_064922.1, read on the forward strand.
TCTACCTGTGAACCCGTGTGTATGGCCCTCTGAGTCTCGTGGATGAATAGCGCGAGCTGGATTTCACACAACCGTCTGTTTCGAAACCCATGCTGATTCCTACAGAGTAGATTTCTAGTCTCCAGAAAAGTCATTATACTCTAACATAATGCGTGTTCCATAATTCTACAACTGATTGACGTTAGAGATATATGTCTATAGTTCTGCACATCTGTTCGACGTCCCTTCTTGAAAACAGGGATGACCTGTGCTCTTTTCCATTCATTTGGAACGTTACGCCCTTCTGGTATCCCATCAGGTCCAGCGGCCTTTCCTCTTTTGAGCGATTTTAATTGTTTCTCTATCCCTCTGTCGTCTATTTCGATATCTACCATTTTGTCATCTGTGCGACAATCTAGAGAAGGAACTACAGTGCAGTCTTCCTCTGTGAAACAGCTTTGGAAAAAGACATTTAGTATTTCGGCCTTTAGTCTGTCATCCTCTGTTTCAGTACGATTATGGTCACAGAGTGTCTGGTCATTTTGTTTTGATCCACCTGCCGCTTTGACATAAGACGAAAATTTCTTAGGATTTTCTGCCAAGCAATACATAGTTCATGGGGAATCATCAGTCTTTTGACTTGTTTGAAGCAGCCCCCCCCCCCCCCCCCCCCAGAATTTCTGTCTTGTGCTATTCTCTTCCTCTCAGAGTAGCCCTTGAACCTACATCCTCAATTATTTGCTGACTGTAGTCCTGCTTCTTTCTTCCTGCACAGTTCTTACCCTCTACAGCTCACTCAGGACCGTGGAAGTTATTCCGTGATACGTCCTGCTCCTTCTTGTCAGTGATTTCCACATATTTCATTCCTCTCCAATTCTCGAAAGACTTTTGTCAGTCCACCTAATTTTCAAAATTCTTCTATACCACCAAATCTCTAATATTTCGATTCTTTTCTGTTCCGGTTTGACCGCAACCCTTGTCTCACTACAATACAATGCTAGGCTCCAAATGTACAAACTCAGAAATGTCCTCCTCAAATAAAAAACTGTCTTTGATACTAGTAGGCTTCTGTTGGCCATGAACGCCCTTATCGCCATCGCTAGTCTGCTTGCTCCGTCCGTCATTGGTTATTTTGCAACCTCGGTACTAGCTTCTTAATGTCATCTACTACGTGATAACCAATTCTAATGTTAAGTTTCTTGTTCTTCTGTTTCCTACTACTTGTCATTTCTCTCGTCTTTCTTCGATTTACTCTCAATACGTATCCTGCACTCACTGGACTGTTCATTCCATTCAACAGATACTGTTATTTTCCTTCATTTACAATAAGGATAACAATATCATCAGGGAATCTTATCATTCATATCCTTTCATCTTGAATTTTAATCCCACTCTTGAACTTTTCTTTTATTCCCGTCATGCGTTCTTCAGTGTACGGCCTGAATAGTAGGGCGGAAAGACTATATCCCTGTCTTATACCCTTTGTAATCCAAACACGTAGTTCCTGTTCTTTCACTCGTATTATTCCTTCTACGTTCTTGTACAAACTTTATTGTATAGTATCGGTCTACCCCATCGCTTACCCCTATTTTTCTCACAATTTCTAACATTTTGCGCCCTTTTACATTCTCAAATGATTTTTTCAAGTTGACGAATCCTATGAAAGTGTCTTGATTTTTCTCAGTCTTGCTTTCATTATCAACCGCAATACAGAATGAGATTTTCACTCTGCACTGGAGTGTGCGCTGATATGAAACTTCGTGGCAGATTAAAGCTATGTGATGGACCGAGATTCGAACTCGGGACCTTTGCTTTTCGCGAGCAAGTGCTCTACAAACTGAGCTACCCAAGCACGACTCATGCCCCGTCCTCGCAGCTTCAGTTCTGCAGTATCTCGTCTCCTACTTTCCAAACTTAACAGAAGCGCTCCTGCGACCCTTGCAGAACTACTGTGTTTCGTCATGACTCCTCTACTCCTCGTCATGACATTACAATTAAAAAGAAACGATGGTATGATTGATTTCCTGTAGTTGAAGGAGTGAGAAAGTTCGTTAGATTGCTTACCGTGACGGAAGGAGTGGTGGATTACTGTTGTCTGTTGTCCCATTGAGTGTGAGCTAAGATTCCCATCAGAAGTAATCTTATCGCATGATACGGCGCAATGCCCAGAAAAATTATGCTAGTAAAACATGTAATTGAGGCTCCGAATTTAGAAATAACTGATGACCAAGAAATACAGTTACTGGCAGTAACATACACTCCTGGAAATGGAAAAAAGAACACATTGATACCTGTGTGTCAGACCCACCATACTTGCTACTTGCTCCGGACACTGCGAGAGGGCTGTACAAGCAATGATCACACGCACGGCACAGCGGACACACCAGGAACCGCGGTGTTGGCCGTCGAATGGCGCTAGCTGCGCAGCATTTGTGCACCGCCGCCGTCAGTGTCAGCCAGTTTGCCGTGGCATACGGAGCTCCATCGCAGGCTTTAACACTGGTAAGCATGCCGCGACAGCGTGGACGTGAACCGTATGTGCAGTCGACGGACTTTGAGCGAGGGCGTATAGTGGGCATGCGGGAGGCCGGGTGCACGTACCGCCGAATTGCTCAACATGTGGGCGTGAGGTCTCCACAGTACATCGATGTTGTCGCCAGTGGTCGGCGGAAAGTGCACGTGCCCGTCGACCTGGGAGCGGACCGCAGCGACACACGGATGCACGCCAAGACCGTAGGATCCTACGCAGTGCCGTAGGGGACCGCACCGCCACTTCCCAGCAAATTAGGGACACTGTTGCTCCTGGGGTATCGGCGAGGACCATTCGCAACCGTCTCCATGAAGCTGGGCTGCGGTCCCGCACACCGTTAGGCCGTCTTCCGCTCACGCGCCAACATCGTGCAGCCCGCCTCCAGTGGTGTCGCGACAGGCGTGAATGGAGGGACGAATGGAGACGTGTCGTCTTCAGCGATGAGAGTCGCTTCTGCCTTGGTGCCAATGATGGTCGTATGCGTGTTTGGCGCCGTGCAGGTGAGCGCCACAATCAGGACTGCATACGACCGAGGCACACCGGGCCAACACCCAGCATCATGGTGTGGGGAGCGATCTCCTACACTGGCCGTACACCTCTGGTGATCGTCGAGGGGACACTGAATAGTGCACGGTGCATCCAAACCGTCATCGAACCCATCGTTCTACCATTCCTAGACCGGCAAGGGAACTTGCTGTTCCAACTGGACAATGCACGTCCGCATGTATCCCGTGCCACCCAACGTGCACTAGAAGGTGTAAGTCAACTACCCTGGCCAGCAAGATCTCCGGATCTGTCCCCCATTGAGCATGTTTGGGACTGGATGAAGCGTCGTCTCACGCGGTCTGCACGTCCAGCACGAACGCTGGTCCAACTGAGGCGCCAGGTGGAAATGGCATGGCAAGCCGTTCCACAGGACTACATCCAGCATCTCTACGATCGTCTCCATGGGAGAATAGCAGCCTGCATTGCTGCGAAAGGTGGATATACACTGTACTAGTGCCGACATTGTGCATGCTCTGATGCCTGCGTCTATGTGCCTGTGGTTCTGTCAGTGTGATCATGTGATGTATCTGACCCCAGGAATGTGTCAATAAAGTTTCCCCTTCCTGGGACAATGAATCCACGGTGTTCTTATTTCAATTTCCAGGAGTGTATTTCACTGTAATATGGGTACTATGAGAATGTTTTAGTTAATATTCGTCTTTGGTTCCATGACAGTGAAAATATAAACGAACTAGTGATCAAATTACAGCACAGTACCATAAATGAATAACCTGATGATATTGAATAAACAGAAGATAACTGAGGTATCACACACTTGATGCAGTTGTGCAAGGAGAATCAGCAGAATGCCAATCATTTTTCTCATATATTTAAAAGCTTCAAATGTTCTCTTACTTTGGGTAAGAGTTAAACCTTTTACCAATTGTTTTCGCACCTATTAAATTTTGGACACCCATTTCGTACACAGATCTACAGTGACCTTGGAAATATGGCAGCAAGAGCGGGTACTGTGAATAAACATCAGTGCTTCAGAAATAATACAGCATATAACGCACCCTGCTTACAGACGAAGGTTGTGGAAACAACAGTAGCTCTTCATGACCCAAAAATCAAAATATCACTTCAGGTCAATGTAAGGTAGCAGGAGACATCAGGGCTGCTTGTGGGGACCTTGAATAACGCTTTATCACATATCAGAATCTCAGCAGGTATCTGGAAACATACTACCTTTAATATGCTCATATCTGGCTGGATGTGCGTTACTATTGGAGCGTAATATTATGTTCTGTGACTGTTTTGGAAATACAGGGAAGAGTACGAGGATTAAACATGTGTACTCCTAAAAATTTACTCCTCTCCAATAGCACCCTTAAAACAGTCAGGCTTCACATTTCTATCCCAAGAAAAGGTGCCTCATCAGCCTTGGTTTATAATGTGACATTATGAAACTGTTGAGATTTAGACTTCATATCTGAGCGGTGTTGCACATCGCGGTGGTCAGGAACCAATTCTCTTTTCCATTAAAAAATCTGTACATTTCTTTCACAACCGGTATTATAAACAGTGAAAACACTTTTCGGTGGGTCGGGGTCGTTCTGTTGTTCTTTCGTCTCCATACTCTCTCTTAATCACTTTCATCGAACAGTTCACCTACGTCTATATTTCTTCCGTCTGACATCCCTTCACTCTTCATTAGTAGATACACGCTAGGCGGTGTAAAGCAGCGTTGATGAAACCACTAGTTAGTACCTGCCACACAGAGGCCGCGTAACTCAAGTTGCAAATCAGTTCCTGTAAGTTCACTTTCACAAATTTCGGGAGGTAGGAGAATGCAGTCTAATTGCAGTAAACTTGAAAATTCTATTAACGTCTTTTTATTCATAAGGAAGCATATGAAATGGCTATCAAGTGCGTATTTACTTTGGTAATAATCTATCATCCAAAGCTCGCTGTCTATCCAACATATTTCACACGTAAAAGCAGCCAGGATTCCTGCAAGTTCGACCTGGTTAACTTTGCCATCTAACAGTCACTGACCCACCACTATTATCGAGTTGAACATTCGGTAGTTTCAGTGATCTATATCAGAAGTGCTCGCCAAAGTATTCCATCAAGAACACGGAATATGCCACGCGGAATTGTCTCTACAACCAGAAGATCACGCGCTTAAAAAATTTCAACTAATTAATTCAGAAATATCACCCTTTCATCAAAAAGTTCGTAACTTAAGCCGTTTTAGTCACGACACGTTCTAAACACAATGAATTCCCTAGTTCTTTATTTTACATACTATTTTCACCGAGACATGGTGTTACTCGAAAACAGATTAGCGAGCGACTGTCTCATTGCTCCTTTCCTCTCTGCCTATCTATCTGCAGGCGGGAACCGCTTAATCCTGATTGGCTGTTGATCTGAATGGACAATCAGAATGATCCTTCCAGATTATTCTCGTGGAAAAACGTGCCTTAGCCAACCACTAATCAGTAGTCATTTACGTCATTACAATTTCAATTACTATAATAATGCTTAATAAAACAGTACGAAATGCAAAACATTCTTTAAATTAATACAGAAAATGTTTCCGCTTCAGACTTTTATTCTGGCTGCTCTCTTACAAAAGCAAGCACACATCGACATACGTTATAATCATAGTGGTTTCAACACAGTTTCCCACAGTTCAATTTGATAAAGTTTCACATAAAATGACATTAAATTGTAAGATATGTCTCGCATACACTCTCTCATTATTTTTGTATGAATACATGGAAATGAATAAGCAAATAATTTTGAATAATTTTTATCCTACATAATGTAGAGTAATTAAAGTTTTGATTTTATATACTGTGGAATGTCAGATCCCTTAATCGGGCAGGTAGGTTAAAAAATTTAAAAAGGGAAATGGATTGGTTAAAGTTAGATATAGTGGGAATTAGTGAAGTTCGGTGGCAGGAGGAACAAGACTTCTGGTCAGGTGACTACAGGGTTATAACACAAAATCAAATAGGGGTAATTCAGGAGTAGGTTTAATAATGAATAGGAAAATAGGAATGCGGGTAAGCTACTGCAAACAGCATAGTGAACGCATTATTGTGGCCAAGATAGATACGAAGCCCACACCTACTACAGTAGTACAAGTTTATATGTCAACTAGCTCTGCAGATGAAGAAATTGAAGAAATGTGTGATGAAATAAAAGAAATTATTCAGATAGTGAAGGGAGATGAAAATTTAATAGTCATGGGTGACTGGAATTCGGCAGTAGGAAAATGGAGAAAAGGAAACGTAGTAGGTGAATATGAACTGGGGAAAAGAAATGAAAGAGGAAGCCACCTGGTAGAATTTTGCACAGAGCACAACTTAATCATAGGTAACACTTGGTTCAAGAATCATAAAAGAAGGCTGTATACATGGAAGAAGCCTGGAGATACTGACAGGTTTCAGATAGATTATATAATGGGAAGACAGAGATTTAGGAACCAGGTTTTAAATTGTAAGACATTTCCAGGGGCAGATGTGGACTCTGACCACAATCTATTGGTTATGACCTGTAGATTAAAACTGAAGAAACTGCAAAAAGGTGGAAATTTAAGGACATGGGACATGGATAAACTAAAAGAACCAGAGGTTGTACACAGTTTCAGGGAGAGCATAAGGGAGAAATTGACAGGAATGGGGGAAAGAAATATAGTAGAAGAAGAATAAGTAGCTTTAAGGGATGAAGTTGTGAAGGCAGCAGAGGATCAAGTAGGTAAAAAGACGAGGGCTAGTAGAAATCCTTGGGTAACAGAAGAAATATTGAATTTAATTGATGAAAAGAGAAAATATAAAAATACAGTAAATGAAGCAGGCAAAAAGGAATACAGACGTCTCAAAAATGAGATCGACAGGAAGTGCAAAATGGCTAAGCAGGGATGACTAGAGGACAAATGTAAGGATGTAGAGGCTTATCTCACTAGGGGTAAGATAGATATTGCCTACAGGAAAATTAAAGAGACCTTTGGAGAGAAGAGAACCACGTGTATGAATATCAAGAGCTCAGATGGAAACCCAGTTCTAAGCAACGAAGGGAAAGCAGAAAGGTGGAAGGAGTATATAGAGGGTCTATAAAGGGCGATGTACTTGAGGACAATATTATAGAAATGGAAGAGGATGTGGATGAAGATGAAATGGGAGATACGATACTGCGTGAAGAGTTTGACAGAGCACTGAAAGACCTGAGTCGAAACAAGGCCCCCGGAATAGACAACATTCCATCGGAACTACTGACGGCCTTAGGAGAGCCAGTCCTGACAAAACTCTACCATCTGGTGAGCAAGATGTATAAAACAGGTGAAAAACCCTCAGACTTCAAGAAGAATATAATAATCCCAATCCCAAAGAAAGCAGGTGTTGACAGATGTGAAAATTACCGAACTATCAGTTTAATAAGTCACAACTGCAAAATACTAACGCGAATTCTTTTCAGACGAATGGAAAAACTGATAGAAGCCGTTCTAAGTTCTAGGGGACTGATGACCTCAGATGTTAAGTTCCATAGTGCTCAGAGCCATTTTGAACATCTTGCGCCACTTTAAACGACTGGGTGCTTTTTGCAGGTCCACAAATCCTGTGAAAGTGTTTTGATTTTTCTTCAGTCTTACTTCCACGATCAATCGGAACGTCAGAACTGAGTGTCTGGTGCCTTTACCTTTACCTAAAGCCAAAGGGATCGTCATCTAACAGATCCTCAGTTTTCTCTTCAGTTCTTCTGTATATTATGCATGTTAGCAACTTGGATACATGAACTGATAAGCTGACTGTGCAATAATTCTCGCAGGTGTCGGTTCCTGCTGTATTCAAAGTTATGTATATGATCTTTTTCCAAAAGTCCGATGGTATATCGTCAGTTTCATGTATTCTACACATCATTCTGAATAGTCGTTTAGTTGCCATGTTCCCCCCAGCGAGTTTAGAACCAGAATTTAAAAGAGCTCTGAAAGACTTAACATGAAACAAGGTAGAAGAGGTAGATAACAGTCCATCAGAATTTCTAATGCTGGATCCCGTATCTCTTCCCTGACAGCCACTGTTTCTTCTTCTATCACATTACCTGTCAGGGCCTTCCCTTCATAGAGGTCTTCAGTGTACTCTCCCACCTTTCGGGTTCTCTCCTCTACAGTTAACAGTCGAATTCGCATTGCACTCTTGATGTCACAGCCTTTGTTGTTAATTTTACCGACAGTTGTTTTGACTTTTCTGTACGCTGATTCCGTCCTCCCGACGATCTTTACGTTTTCCTTGCTGCCATTCCGCCTCAACTTCCCTGCACTTCCTATTTCGTATTCCAGAATTTCTCTGAACGTTTGTGTACTTTCTTCTTTCGTTAATCAGCTGTTGTATTTCTTCTGTTAACTATGGTTACCTTACAGCGTCCTTCCTTGTGCTGATATTTTTCTTTGCAACGCCTGTGACTGCTCTTTTTATAGATATCCATTCTTCTTCAACAGAACTACCTACTGGTCTATTCACTATCGCAGTATCTACAGCCTCATATAACTTCATGTGTATCTTGTCATTCCTTAGCACTTCCCTACCCCACTCCTTTGCGTATTGACTCTTTCCGACTAGCTCTTTAAATTTCAACCCACTCTTCATTACTAAATTGTGATCTGAGTCTATATCTGCTCTTGGGCACGCCTTACAGTCCAATACCTGATATTCGAATCTCGACCTAACCATGATGTAATCTAACTGAAATCTTCCAGTATCCTCCAGCCTTTTCCAAGTATACCTCCTTCTCTTGCGAATTTTGAACAGATTATACGCTATTACTAACTTAAAATTATTGCAGAACTTAATATCTTTCTCCTCTCTGATCCCTACTGCAAAGCCCATGTTCTCCCATAAAACTTTCTTTTACTCCTTCCGTATGACTATTAGATTTTCACCTCCCTTTACGTACAGAATTACCCGTTCATTATACTCATATGCCTTCTCCATCTCTTCATCTTATGCCTGCGACGTTGGCATGTATACCTAAACTATTGTCGGTGTTGGTTTGCTACTCTCAATCCTGATGGTAATAACCACATAACTGAATTGTTGACAGCGAATCATTCCACGTCCCGCCTTCCTGCTCATAATCATAATTATAATCCTGTCAAATCGTTTTCTGTTGCTGTTGATGCTACTCTACACTAAACTCACCAGAATTCCTTGTTTTCTTTCCATTGCACTTCACTAACACACACTACATTTAGATTAAGCCTTCCAGCCACGTTCAAATTTCTGACATTCCACGCCCAGATTCGTGGAACGTCACTTGTAAAGAAACGTAATAATTATTTTTATTAGCAAATGTGTAGATAATTATTCGACTCTCATACCAAAGATTCATTTATTCGTTTATTAGTTTTAGTACTAGTTGCCTATCTTTGTTTTCATGTCGTGGTGATGAGACGTATAAGCGAAGTGCTGTGCAATTTCAAGTGAAACTGAGATAAATTATAAAAACAACTTCTGAAACAACACTATTTTCTTATTTACCATATCTAGAATCCCAGCTCCTGTAACTCTGGAAGATTATTATTTTAATTTTGTGTGGAGAATTCAGATGGAGGCGACGATCTTCGCGACAGCACTGCTCAGTAATAGAGGTATATGAATGTATTCGTCTCTTTCTCTTCGTGGCCGCCAGTGTCAATTTCAATATTTCCCGCGACATTCAGAACCTGCAATCTTTCCTTTCATTTAATTACGAAGTCCGATTATTTTCTTTCTCAGGTGAAGAAATACATTTGAACCATAATTATTTTTACCAGGCCACGGGGAATGATTGTACTTCGAAATGTAGGTGTCGCCGGCCGCGGTGGTCTCGCGGTTCTAGGCGCGCAGTCCGGAACCGTGCGACTGCTACGGTCGCAGGTTCGAATCCTGCCTCGGGCTTGGATGTGTGTGATGTCCTTAGGTTAGTTAGGTTTAAGTAGTTCTAAGTTCTAGGGGACTAATGACCACAGCAGTTGAGTCCCATAGTGCTCAGAGCCATTTGAACCATGTAGGTGTCTCTATCCCGATCGCACGTTCGCAAACAACTGAGTGTGTACCGACGTAACTATACTTATAACCCATTTCCCTTACAGTATTAATTCTTATTTTAGACCACTCGTTGTCGAATGTACGTGCCCTCTTATTTTGTGTAGTCAGTCGGGTGTATTCCTTAAGGGGGGTAGGACGTCAAATCAAACGGGCCGACTTGGAGCAGGAGAGGCACCACAGAACATTTTAATTTCCACTGTCTATACTTTTCAAAATAAATTCATAAAACTTTGTCAGCATGACCAGGAAGGATTCCGAATTCACACTCTTAGCAGTGGAAGTTCGAAAACATTCGAAATAATTTTCTTTACATGTGAAATTTCTTCTTTTTTTCACTTACTAATGGCAGCATTTGTTGCCGTAGGTACTCTTTTCTTCATAAGTAAGAGAGATTCTTCGATGAATTTTGCACAGCATACAAACCATACTTAAAGGTGTATGAAACTAGAATTTGCCAAATCTATTAAAAACTGTGGTAAAAATTGAGGTAATTAACTATAAAATTTGTGTTTTTTCTAAACATGAAGTTTAAGATATAATAGTTCATTCGTTTTTTCATAAATTAAGTAAATTCTTGAGTTTCATACACCTGTGAGTATGGTATGTATGCTGTGCAAAATTTATCGAAGAATCTCTCTAACTTATGAAGAAAAGTGTACCTATAACAACAAATGCAGCGATTAATAAGTGAAAAAATGATGAAATTTCGCACGCAAAAACTTATTTTGTTTAGTTTTCGAACTTCCACTGCAATAGGTGTGAATCCTGAATCCTTCCTGGTGATGCTGACAAAGTTTGATGGATTTATTTGTAAAAGTATAGGCACTGGAAATTAAAATGTCCTGTGATGCCTCTCCTGCTCCAAGTCGGCCCGTTTGACGTCCTACCCCCCTTAATAACGTTATTTTTAACATTCAGTGGCCCTTTGCCTCTGTCGCAAAGGCGCCCCACCTGAAATAATAATCACGCGACATTCATACTCTCATTTCAAAATTCGATACAATTGCCCTTTGCCTCTGTTGCAGCGGCGCTCCACCTGAAATATTAATTACGCGACATTCATACTCTCATTTCAAAATTATCACACCGGCTGACTAAATTTCTAACAATTTAACAGGGCGATTACAATGGCGACCAAGTGACATGACTTTTGTTAAAAAAATAGTACAAATTTTAAGTTGAAAGATTTAAATAATTTTTCATCCATTATTGTGACTATAACCAATGGTTTCTGTTACATGTTACACCAGGTAACAAAATTATTACCGAAATCAGTCCATAAAATTTACAAATATTTATCCGAAAAATTTGCAAGTTTGGTTTGGAACATTAAATGTTAAACCTACTACCAAGGAAGCCGATCGGCAAAAGAAAATACTTAAGGTAAGAGCAACAGCACTACTACGCTTTTGGTTGATCGAAAATGTGGGACAGAATTGCATTTTTGCGATACCCACTTCGTAGCATGCACAGTTTTCTTTTTTTTTTTTTTCAAAATTTCATTTTCAGATAGTTGTGTAGATTTTTGTAAATATATTATACGTTAATGTATCACAAGATGGCCGATCATTTTCACTGACTGCGCGAGTGGAAGTCACTTATCAGTCTCCAGTTTCACCTGAGACATATTTTACAACATTTAATTTCAAGAACGACCGCGACTCATCTGTCATTGTTTATGTGTAGTACGAGCCGCAGTAGTAATGAAGTTCGGCTGCACGCTGATTTACGACTGTATACACGTATGGTGAAATTAAGATCACAAATCAAAACGATGGATAATTCATTCGACGAGCATATCAGTTGCTTACCCTATGCCTAACACAGAAGTAGAAAACGTTGCAAAAACAGATAATGCAGGCGCAGCGACTAGTTGTACTTAGTCGCAAGCGACAGACGATAATATGTCAACTTTGTACATCTGCGGAATCTGGTAAAGATTCCAAAGTCCAGCAGAGCCAGACATTATGCAGATGTATAGAGTAATGCAGACAGATCTGATGTCACAATTTGCAATTCAGATAACAGCCCAAATTAATACTCAGACAGGAAATGTCACAACACACACAGGGAATGTAACAACTCATAAGCAATGTAACTACACAGGTAAACAATGTCACAACACAGACAGAGAGTGTAACCACTCAAATGAACAAACTAGACAGTGATGTAAAAAACCTTACTGGTATGCACAATAACCTGCCAACACAACTGACACAACTAAAATGAGGGGCAGCGCACAGGTAAGAGAAGTGGTACGTGAAGATTTAAATTCCATAAATAAGGATATTGATAACTTGAAAACCACAGTTAAGGATGTGCCAGATCAGATACGTAAGTTGACTGAAAATTTCAATGCTATGGGTGTAAAGCAAACCGAGCTCAACACAAAAATGCAGGAAGTTGCGACTCAAGTTGAGGATATGACAAAACAGCAAAAACAGCAGTTTGAGAACTTTCTAGAAGAAAAGACACACGCATAAACCGTACTCTAGAAACAGAATTACAAAAAACAATAAGTAACACAAAGGAACAAGTATACACTACACGAAACACATCTGCAGTTAAACTGCAAACTGCATATAGTCGAGAAAAAAAAAAGGAAAAAAGGTTCAAATTGCTCTAAGCGCCATGGGACTTAACATTTGAGGTCATCAGTCCCCTAGTCGTAGAACTACTTAAATGTAACTAACCTAAGGACATCACACACATCCGTGCCAGAGGCAGGATTCGAACCTGCGACCGCAGCAGCAGCGCGGTTCCGGACTGAAGTGCTTAGGACCGCTCGGGCACAGCAGCCGGCATTGTCGAACAACGTAACAGGAAACTTAGTACCATGAAAGAAGAGTACGATGAAGAAGAGCTTGACAACATACCCACAGGTAAGAGCGATAGCGCAATTAGTGACTATCCTATCCCAAATGTACAAGTGTGTTCTCCAAATTATCAGATGAACGGTAACCAACGACACCATGATGAAAGAAAGAAACAACAGATAGCTGAACCCACTTTGTCATCAGTTTTGTTAGAGGACAGTCTTATAAAACACCGGCGATTTCAAGTGTTTATCCCTGAAAAGAAGTCTGTAAATCCGGCAATTTTTGTAAAGCCGTTCAAAAATTTATTCCCTAAAACGTGGTCGACACAACAAAAGATACAATATGTTGTGGGGTATATCCAAGGCAATGGAGTGTTATGGGTGATGGAAATATCAGAAACTTGTCAGACATTAGAAGAGTTTGAAAAAGTGTTTCTTTCATAGTACTGGTTACATGGCGTTCAACACAAATTGAGAAAAGCCCTATTCAACCCTGAACAATTTAATCCAAAATTTGGGTCATTGCGAAAATATTTTGAGAAATATTTCAATAAAACGAGAATCTCACGTCCTACGCATTCTGAAAGCTAAACTACAGCTTAATATCGTGAAAAGCTAGTACAAGTGCTCGAAAGCAATATGGTGTATTTTCTATCTGTTTCGGACACTATTGACTTAATCGATGAAGATACAAGACAGAGCCACACCAACCAAAATAATTTCTGTAAAAATGATGGCAACCAGCCTCTGCAGCGCCAACCGCAGTACGGCTCAGTCACGACCGGCTTTTGTCGATCCCGCCGCAGCAGCGCATATGCCAGGCCCGAGTTCCAGAGGCAATGTTAGTAATAACTATAACCAAAATTTTAATCCAGGGTAAAAAAGGAAAAAAATGGTGACAGAAACTACTCTGGCTACGCCGGTAACCTGATACGAACTGGAATAGAAACATTAAGTGGAATCAGTGCGGTAACGCATGCAGTAATTTTCAGCCTCAATTTAGCAACAACAACACGGCTGACCCACGAAATGTGCAGTTGCAGTTGCCGATTAGTAATCAACCCTATCAGTCCCAACTGCAAAGTAACGTTATGCTTATAAATTCAGGGCAGAACTATGATCGTAATGCGCAACAGAGGAACAACACATCGGGAGTGAATATTACAGGAGTGACAAACGAAACACGTACAAACAGTAATAATGTGGCCTTAAACTAAACGTGGCCTCGTTATGCTCCTCAATATTGGCCGTGGTAAGACAGCCCTATTACAGAACAAGCTCAAGTCGTAAGAAACACTTTGACAAACAGCTACATGGTGTTACCAGATTTGTGGTTGGAGAAAAAGTATTACTTTAATCTTCTGAGTCAAACAAGAAAAACGCTAAGTGGCAATTAAGGTACACTGGTCCATACATTATTGTACATATTCCGCATGACGGACGTTATATCTGAGCTCCCATCTTACTCTGTTACTCGCTCCTGTGAACGGGAACGCGTTATGCAGATCTTGGTGCCTCTCGCGTCCATCTAGGAAAGGCAACGATTTTACTATTTTATATTTCTAGTTTTTTTACTGAGTTTAACGAAGGTAATGTTGGCCTGATATATTCGACGATGCCCTTTGGCCACACTGACTAAAGGATTCTTCTAAGAAATACCAAATTAAGGTATTTGCTCTTTCAGTAGTTGATCTGTTTATACATGCTTATAGGTTATCCAAGTCTGCACAACGCGATCGAGATTCTTAAATAGATGTATTTGTTCTCTGTTTTCTATGTAGATAACCTGAAGATGCCTAAATAAGGCGAAACGCGTCGTTGAAAAATAAAAAACTAAAATTGAAACCAAGACTGTTTTTAACAAATACTATTTCCTTGAGTATTCTCACAATGGTAACATCAAAGGACTCTATGCACACAGAGACTTGAGATAATTCTACCATGCTTAATTATCACACTTCTCATCTATCTATGCACACGCATGAAATAAGTAACCTATGGTAAAAAGAAGGAACACAATAAGGATAAAGTAAGTATATTTTATGCAGCTACGTGAATCAGAGCATTTCATTATCTTTGTTTACATTTTTCAGTGACTGTGGACACAATACACAAGCAAGCTAGGAGATACACACCAATTGATGACTAGTAATGTTAGCACTGGGTGTACTTGGAAGGTCTGACTGAATAGTTCATGATCACAGTGGTATTTTAGTTTTAAGGTTATGTACAAAGGATTCTGGTGCGAACAATTAACACAGACATCGGAATAAAGTAGCTGTAGGCGTTTTTAATGCCATTTGTGCATCAAGATTGTAAGGTACAGGGTAGTTACAGAAAATATTGGACTTATAAGTATATGGTCACGCAAGTACATGTCATGTTGTAGAGAGAACATTTTTCTTATGACTTCACCACTATGCATTATCTATGAATACATCGTGCAAAACGGTATTAATTCTTTTTGTATGCTGCGACGATGAAATGATTTTCCCTGCTAATGAAAGTCTGGTGTAGTATATACCATACACAAGACAACCTAATCTAAGGAAAGTGCATCCAAAGATAACACCCATGAATAAAAACTAGCGTGATGTTACTGACACACAAATAATTTTTCAACTGTGTAGACACATTAGAATGCAAATACGCTGTTGAGATACGAGTTCTATACGATATCTGAGGCAAACTTCACACCATCTCTCATAATAATAATAAAAAAAAGAAATATGTACGAGGAAAGTTACAGGAAACTGACCAGCAGAGACATTAGGTAATGCAAAAACAAACATAATTCTTTACAGGTGCAGTTCATCGAGATTCTCCGAGACTTCAGTTGGCGATGAGAAGCAACTAAGCTACACTAATGTCACTAAGATTTACGATCGACGCTATAAAATATTATCAAGATCACTGACAAGTACTGTACTTGACGCTCAGTAACACAAGAAATTTTTAATCATTTGTCTTTTCTTCAGCATGAAAGTTCAGAAGAATACATACACCGATTTTCGTTTAAGTTTATAATATTTTATCCAATTCGAGTTGAAGATATTTTGTGGAAGAAGTAAAGTAAGGGGTTACTAAGTTCACGTTCAATAAGAAAAAATTGTGCACAGCCAGTGATACAATGATGAACACACGAACATGAAAACATGTACAAACACTGACTCAGACTTAGGAAGCAGAGTAACGTACAGCAGACACGCTTCATTATCAATCTGTTGTTCCTATTACCAAGCATTTTAATTTTTCATTTATGTGTGAATTTAAGCATGGTGATTTCTTTATATATCTGGTTTTTTTATTCCACTTGTTTTTTATGTGTGTACCATGCGTTGTTACAATGTTGGGTGACGTAAAGACGAAATTCCCCCCCACCGCCCACCCCACCCCACAATAAACTGCGGTTAGTTAATGCACAGATTTTGCCTCATTTGGAGACAATTTGTATGCACTTTCGGTGCATTCATTACTTGTATAGTCGTTTAGACGTATAAGTGAATTTGTAGCACGATCCTAAGTTAGGGAAGTGCTGTTGTTCTCGAAAACGTGTTCTCTTATGCCCTGTGAGGTGTAAGATAGTACAGTGATCGCGAACTGTAGAACTAGAGGCACGTATTTTCTGAGAGCCCATTCAATTACCAACTTGTGTAATGAAACATTTTGAGGAGTGTGTACACAGATAAGGTTTTGAAAGACGATACAGGAGCAAACAACGAACGTGGGCATAAATTACTACAAACTTGCTAGTAGTCTCATGAGCTACAATTTTTTGAACGGTAAAAAATGAATGGAACAGTTTATAGTTACCCAATGACAGTGATTTATTTAGTGTCATGTGAGTTATACGCATAGAAGCAAGAGAGAACACGTTTTGTACCATGAGCCTTCGAAATAAATGAGACTTGGGGAACAGAGGAAGCCTGATACGGTGCGGGTGTTTTGTGCACTAGGACAGTGTGCCGTTGGCGGACGCTGCTCTAAACTCTTCATAAAGATGTATTGACCGGCACGTGCCGCATCGCTACGCAGCGGTGGGTGCGCGGCTGCTGGACTCCAAACGGTGCGTAGCATGCTGCCAGACTGAATATTGCGTGTATCCTTGCTTGTAACTGATGCACTATTGAATGACGGCGTGATGCAGTAGAACAATATGAATGCAGAGCAAAATCTACCTTCTCATGGGTACCCACTGTAGTGCAAAGAGATGCAGAGACACGACTTCCTGAACCACCAAACAAAGTCTTACCACTACAGCTCATCATCTACGTCCCATGTTACGAAATAAAAACGACACCCATGTTCACTTAACTTAAGGCAGAAAAGCACCTGTTGTTTTTGTTGTTGTTGTTGTTGTTGTTTTGGTCTTCAGTCCAGAGACTGGTTTGATGCAGCTCTCCATGCTACTCTATCCTGCGCAAGTTTTTTCATCTCCCAGTACCTACTGCAAACTACATCCTTCTGAATCTGCTTAGTGTATTCATCTCTTGGTCTCCCTCTACGATTTTTACCCTCCACGCTGCCCTCCAAAACTAAATTGGCGATCTCACGATGCCTCATAACATGTCCTACCAACCGACCCCTTCTGCTACTCAAGTTGTGCCACAAACTCCTCTTCTCCCCAATTCTATTGAATACCTCCTCATTAGTTATGTGATCTACCCATCTAATCTTCAGCATTCTTCTGTAGCACCACATTTCAGAAGCTTCTATTCTCTTCTTGTCTAAGCTGTTTATCGTCCACGTTTCACTTCCATACATGGCTACACTCCATACGAATACTTTCAGGAACGACTTCCTCACACTTAAATCTATACTCGCTGTTAACAAATTTCTCTTCTCCAGAAACGCTTTCCTTGCCATTGCCAGTCTACATTTTATATCCTCTCTACTTCTATCATCATCAGTTATTTTGCTCCCCAAATAGCAAAACTCCTTCACAACTTTAAGTGTCTCATTTCCTAATCTAATTCCCTCAGCATCACCCGACTCAATTCGGCCTCATTCCATTATCCTCGTTTTGCTTTTGTTGATGTTCATCTTATATCCTCCTTTCAAGACACTGTCCATTCCGTTCAACTGCTCTTCCAAGTCCTTTGCCGTCTCTGACAGAATTACAATGTCATCGGCGAACCTCAAAGTTTTTACTTCGTCTCCATGAATTTTAATACCTACTCCGAATTTTTCTTTTGTTTCCTTTACTGCTTGCTCAATATACAGATTGAATAATATCGGGGATAGGCTACAACCCTGTCTCACTCCCTTCCCAACCACTGCTTCCCTTTCACTCCCCTCGAATCTTATAACTGCCATCTGGTTTCTGTACAATCTGTGAATAGCCTTTCGCTCCCTGTATTTTACCCATGCCACCTACAGAATTTGAAAGAAAGTATTCCAGTGAACATTGTCATAAGCTTTCTCTAAGTCTACAAATGCTAGAAATGTAGGTTTGCCTTTCCTTAGTCTATCTTGTAAGATAAGATGTAAATATTAGTGTTAAGTTAGGCTAAGTACTAATCTCTGTGAATTTTATTTGTTACATGTTTATCCTGTCCGTGATGAGACAACTATAAAACCCAGAAAGGAAATATACTGAGACGTTATCAAATAGCTCCTGGTATAAAAGAGGGAGGATGTGGAGATTATAAGCAGCTACAAGGAAGAATTTATCACACTTGCCACTCCAGATACCCTCGCTAACCCTACAGCCCGAATTGGCAAACAAAAATATACAACGTTCTTGTGATTTTTTTTAATTTTCTGGATTAATGTAATTGTAGAATCGTAGAAAAGATGTGAAATGCAATTTTGTTGTCAACGTGCTACTGAAAATGTTATTTTTGTACAGAAACAATGACGCTGCAAACCATCATATAGAACTGAACTATGGACTTGTATGGAATGTAATGTAATATTCATGTATTTCATGTAAAAGGTGATGCAGTAATTCTTGTGTGTAGTATGTAAGTTAATGTATATTTTGTGTACCCTGTTGTATATGTTTTCATTGCTAAAAGAAACCATAAATGTACAGTAAACGAGAGAAACGAATGTTACAACAAGTGCCAGGGCCGGCACCAGAACTGTATAAGCAAAGTGGTGATGAGAAATTCCTTAAAATGCAAGAACACTGTAATTCAAATACGTGTGTAAAGGAGTGAAAGAACTAGCAGTGTGTAAAGTGGTTGGGCTCATTTCTTTGTACAGTTCACCCAAAGGGGCAATGTACAGAAACTAAATAATTTTTTCTTATTGATAAATCTGTAGATAATTATTCCAATATCATACCAAAGATTCATTTAAATAGTATTCAAGATCGACGAACAAAAGACGATTTACGCTCTTCGTTTGTTAGTTTTAGTACCAGTTACCTTTCGTTGTTTTCGTGTTGTGGTGATGAGACGTAAAAGCGAAGTGCTGTGCAATTTCAAGTGTAATTGTGATAAATTATGAAAGCAACTTCTGAAACAACGCTATTTTCTCGTTTACCGTACCATGGATCCCAGCTTTTATAAGTCCGGAAGATGATTGTTATTTTAGTTTTGCGTGGATAATTTATATGGAGGCAACGATCTTCACGGTGGCACTGCTCAATAATAGAGGTTCATGAATGTGTTCATCTCTTTCCCTTCGTGACCTCCAGTGTCAATTTAAATATTTAGGTAGTATTTCCCGCGACATTCAGAACCTGCAATCTTTCTTTTCATTTAATTACGAAGACCGATTATTTTCTTTCTCAGGTGAATAAATGCATTTTAACCATAATTTTTTTAACCGGCCACGGGGGATGATAGAATGCATGCGCATCTACCCCTATCGTAAGTTCGCATACAACTGAGCATGTGCCAACGTAACTGTACTGAAAACCTATTTCCCTTACAGTATCAATTCTTATTTTGAACCACTCACACACGAATGTAGGTCCCCTCTTATTTTGTGCAGTCAGTCGAGTGTATTCCTTAATAACGTTCTTTTAATATTCAGTGGCTTAGTTTCCACAATTGCACTTTGCCTGTGTCGCAACGGCTCTTCATGCGAAATACTGATTACGCGCCGTTCATACTAACTCACATTTTAAAATTACGACACCGGCTGACTAAGTTTCTAACAACTTAACGGGGAGGTTACATACTCTTTCATTGGCTATTTGATCTTTTTCTCATGGTCACCATGCCCTGTGGATTCCTCTCCCAGAGATCCGAATGGGGGACTAGTCTGGATTCTTTTGCCAAGAATAACAGGCTACATGTCCTATGAGTACACATTATGTGTCATAATGCAGTGGTTTCCATTGCTCTCTACATCCTCATCCCGCTGACCACTGCTGATTCTTCCAGCTTTTAGATATATTTTCACACCCCAAGGGGAAGAGAGTGCCCTAAATTCTCCGCCCTCTTCGACCAGGTTGTAGGCAGAATAAGAGTGACTTCTTTTGTCAGAAGTCTCTGGCCACAATTACTGATGATTGTCATTCAGAATTTAAGCAGTTGTTGAATTCGAACCTGGACAGAGGACATTTTGATTACTAGTGAAAGACGCTAACCTCTACAGTTACAGAATTCCCATTATACAAGGGTTGGAACTTAAATAGTGGCAACTATTTATTCACAACCGATACAAAATAGTTAAATGTTTGCACCTGTTACTGTCCAAAGTAATCACCAGCGTTGTGCAGAACCCGTTGCCAGCGATGTGGAAGGCGTAGTATACCATTAGCAGAGCCTGTTCTGTTGATGGTACGAATGGAGCGGTCTACTGCCTGTCAGATCTCTGGAACAGTTCTGAAGCGAATGCCACGAAGTGGTTCCTTCATTTTCAGTATCAAATCAAGGTCACAAGGACTTAAGTCAGGGGAGTATGGTGGATGGTACAGTACCTCCCAGTCCCATCGACCGAAGAGAGCAGCCACAGCTTGCGCTGTGCGTACCCGCGCATTGTCTTGCAAAACGATGGGTGGGTTGCGCAGAAAGTACCGCCACTTCTTTCGCAAAGCTGGTCGCAGGTGATGGTCTAAACAAGAACAGTAATACTGTGCATTGACGGTCTGCCATGAAGGAAGGTAATGCGTTAGGATAACACCGTCGGAGTCGTACACGAGAATCACCGTAACTTTCACCATATTGGGGCTCTGACGCAGTTTCGACTTTCGCGGCGACCCATAATGAGGCCATTCGTCGGATTGGCGCTTCAGTTTTGGCTCGTGCGATGTGGCCCATGTCTCATCCAGTGTTACGAAACGGAGTAAGAAAGCCTCTCCTTAGCGCTCATAGAGCTCCAAGTACGTCTGAGCAGCGTCGTAACACATACATTTCTGCATTTCCATCAAGTCATGCGGAACCCATCGTGATGCAATTTTGCGGATTCCCAGGCGTTGCTTCAGGATACGAAGCACAGTCGTCTGCGCCAATCCGGTTTCGTGGGCGAGCTCACGAATTGTACGGCGTCGATTACTGTCCACTAACGCGGAAACAGCATGCACTTCTTCTTCAGAGACGATAGGACGACCTGCCCGATGCATCTCTGCCACAGTCTGCCGACTTTCGTTGAAGGCTTTTACCCAACGTGAGACTGTTCCGTACGGCAATGTCGATTCTCCGGACGCCTTTTGAACACTTTGATGACACTGTCGTGCTGTGCGACCTCTGGCACATACAGTCTTGATCCAAATCCGTTATTCCTGTTTCGGAAACATAGTGACACAGTTACTCGCTCACTCACAAGTGACTGCTTTTCCCTCGGTTGTGAGCACGCCGTTGACGTGAGATGGGCGTGTCCATTTGCTCGGAGGTAAGGAAGGCATGTCAACAACGTGTGCTATCAGCGACAATAGTAGATTCCATTGCATAGCGCCTCCACAGCAGTGTTGCCACTGTTTAAGTTCCAACCTACGTATAACTGAGTTTCAAAAATGACCAGTATATTTGAAACGGCAATAAAAACTAAACGAGCAGCGATAGAAATACACCGTTTGTTGCAATATGCTTGGGAGAACAGTACATTTTCAGGCGGACAAACTTTCGAAATAAACAGTAGTTACAATTTTCAACAACAGATGGCGCTGCAAGTGATGTGAAAGATATGCGCCATTCTGTAAGTCGTCTTTCTGCTGCAAGCCTGTGCTGTTCACAACGTGCAAGTGTGCTGTGGACAACATGGTTTATTCCTTAGAACAGAGGATTTTTCTGGTGTTGGAATTCCACCGCCTAGAACACAGTGTTGTTGCAACAAGACGAAGTTTTCAACGGAGGTTTAATGTAACCAAATGACCGAAAAGCGATACAATAAAGGATCTGTTTGAAAAATTTCAACGGACTGGGAACGTGACGGATGAACGTGCTCGAAAGGTAGTGCGACCGCATATGGCAACCACAGAGGGCAACGCGCAGCTAGTGCAGCAGGTGATCCAACAGCGGCCTCGGGTTTCCGTTCGCCGTGTTGCAGCTGCGGTCTAAATGACGCCAACGTCCACGTATCGTCTCATGCGCCAGAGTTTACACCTCTATCCATACAAAATTCAAACGCGGCAACCCCTCAGCGCCGCTACCATTGCTGCACGAGAGACATTCGCTAACGATATAGTGCACAGGATTGATGCATGTGGACAGCATTTGGTTTACTGACGAAGCTTATTTTTACCTGGTCGGCTTCGTCAATAAACAAAACTGGCGCATATGGGGAACCGAAAAGCCCCATGTTGCAGTCCCATCGTCCCTGCATCCTCAAAAAGTACTGGTCTGGGCCGCCATTTCTTCCAAAGGAATCATTGGTCCATTTTTCAGATCCGAAACGATTACTGCATCACGCTATCTGGACATTCTTCGTGAATTTGTGGCGGTACAAACTGCCTTAGACGACACTGCGAACACCTCATGGTTTATGCAAGATGGTGCCCGGCCACATCGCCGGGCGACGTCTTTAATTTCCTGAAGGCATATTTCGATGATCGTGTGATTGCTTTGGGCTATCCGAAACATACAGGAGGCGGCGTAGATTGGCCTCCCTATTCGCCAGACATGAACCCCTGTGACGTCTTTCTGTGGGGACACTTGAAAGACCAGGTGTACCGCCAGAATCCAGAAACAATTGAACAGCTGAAGCAGTACATCTCATCTGCATGTGAATCCATTCCGCCAGACACATTGTCAAAGGTTTCGGGTAATTTCATTCAGAGACTACGCCATATTATTGCTACGCGTGGTGGATATGTGGAAAATATCGTACTATAGAGTTTCCCAGACCGCAGCGCCATCTATTGTTGACAATTGCAACTACTGTAATTTCGAAAGTTTGTCTACCTGAAAATGTACTGTTGTCCCAAACATATTGCAACAAACGGTGTATTTCTATCGCCGCTCGTTTAGTTTGTATTGCCGTTCCAAATATACCGGTCATTTTTGAGTGTGAAGTTAGTGACCGCTCAACATCGCGGTCATCAACGCCCGTACGCCGACTGAGTGAGGCCAGTGGGGCAATAGCACACAAAATAGGAGAGCCTAAAATACCACATAAGACTACATACGCTCCTGCAGTTATCTGAGTATCAAGTTTCACTAGCCCCCTTTACGAAAGAAATTCTGTTGAATTTAACACATCATATCCCTGAAAGAGAGTTTAATCTGCCAGGAAGTTTCATATCAGTGCTCACTCCGCTGCATAGTTAAAACTGTATGCCGGACCGAGACTCGAACTCGGGACCTTTACCTTCGCGAGAAAGTGTATGAGCTTCTATGAAGTTTGGAAGATAGGAGACGAGGTACTGGCAGAATTGAAGCTGCGAGGAGGGGTCGTGAGTCATGCTTGGGTATCTCAGGTATTAGAGCACTTGCCTGCGACAGATAAAGGTCCCGAATTCGATTCTCGGTCCGGCACACAGTTTTAATCTGTCATATTCTTTCTGGCAAATGTATGAACTTGTTTAGGAACTGTTACATTGTCATTATAGCTTAAAAAGCAGTCCTTAATGTACCACAACTCTTAAGGCTCAACTCCACGTCTATGAATAATGGAACGATGTTAAACATTGGTATATTTTCTGTTACACCTTCCAAGCACACGTAATAAAACAAATATATTTTAATTGGGCCCTATAATAATAGATATCATAACGATTTTCCCATTCAAAACATATTCTACTATTGTGTCTGGCATGAAATATACAAGCACTATTTTGTAAGTTCGTAATATATCTTTATTTCCGTTCCAAGTATCATTTTAATACTGTAATTTTTGTAAAGGAAAAACAAAATAAAAATATGTTCTGTCGGTGAACATTGGGTTAACCCTGTTCGATTTCGTAGCCACACTTACAAATTTACCAACTGGTATTTATTGGATTAAATTCGCTTTATTCTCATCGTCAACCTAATATGAAACAACGTTGACAGGTTCAGCAGCATAGCTTGTAATCTTATTTTTAAAATAGTTGAATATTAAATTTTTTTAGTTACTTGGGTGTCGTAAACTTGAGCAATGTGACATTTTTTATAAATATGTGCAAGAGCAAAATTTAGAGATAATAATAAATCAACAAACAATCACATCATAACACAAGGAAGTTTTGAAAACACTACTAAATATTCATAGATCTGAGTAAAAAATCTTGGAATTGGCAACACACCCTTCCCTCTCGATACTACTGCATATTACAGCATCGTTGTTGCTGTTAGTTGTTCAATGAGTACTGAATCAGTTCATTGTACTAACGTCTCTCGCAACTTTTCACTTCGCCATATAGAAAGTACATTTCTCCCTCACGATGATGTTAATGTGGCATTGTGCAGCAAATTCAATAGGCCAAAACTCGACCTGTTAATAACTACTATAGCAAGGGCCTTCGTCCATGTGTTTCACTTGAACATTGATGTCAGAATTCTACTACCACCCTGTGTACTATTAGCCATCCTTCAGCGCATAATGACTCAGAAATTACACAAGTAATCAGGCTTGCAAGGATAATGACAAATATTTTAGAAACAATTGTACTTTATCTGTTACAGCTTGAACAAATGTTACACACTATGCGTTAACAGATGAATTAGAAATAATGGAACTTTCTCATTCATTGACTTTGATACACAGGCACCTCAGTATATTTCAGCCCTTTCAAATAGGATGGGACTGGTACAGCAATGCACAGTAGCTGGAATTCCAACAACAATACCATTCTTGGAGATCAATCCTCTGCAAAATATAAATACAAATTTCGCAAATCTCTTCTATCACAGCAGTAAATTTTGAGCATATATTTTGTAGAGGGTGTTCCATCTAACTTTGCTACCTCATACATCCCCGAAGTAAAAGAAAATGTGAAAAATTAAGTTGGCCAGAGATGCACTTATGTCAGGTGCTAACACAATGAGCGGGTATGCACTATCCATATAAGAAAACAATGATCACTTTCAACAAAAAGTCAGGTTTTTTTAAAATGGTACATATATGTTTCTTCTACCGAAATGAAAAGTGGAGGTAATGGCAGACTTGATCTCACTACTCTAAACGTTATGTCTTCTGGAATACTTAACTAAATAATGGAAACGGTGCCACAGTTTCTGCTGTAATGCCGTAACGCATGTTGCATGCATTGTTTTGAAGCCTGTTGTAGGCAATCCTTGCTCTGCACATTATGGTAGAGAATGTGGTGCCATTTCAGTCCGTTAAAGTCGTCTCAGAAGGTATGAGGTTTAGAACAGTGAAAACAAAGCTGCCGTCACTAAATCTATTTCTAGTTTTCATTTCCATAGAAAAACACACATGTGCCATTAAAAAAATGCAACTTCTTGTTGAAACTGGTGTTTGTTTACATTTACGGGTTGTGCATTCCTGCCCACTGTGTGGACCCCTGACAAAGGTGCATCCCTGCTCAATTGCTTTTTTCACATTTTCTTTCGTTTCGGAAATATATAATGTGGCAGGGTTAGATGGGAGACGACGAAAGGTGAAGAAATGAATTAAGGATGAGAGTAAGACAAAGAAAAGTAAGAGGAAACAAGAGAATGGTCCCACATGAAAAGGTAAGAAAGGGGGAGATATAATTGATGAAGGAGTGAGGGTAAGTAGTGGAAAGAGACGAGAGAGGTGCACGCGGCAGCACACGCCGTCCGTCCGTTGACGTGCGTGGCCGCCCACTGCGTTAACGGCCGCTGTGTTGGCTGCCTGGCAGGGAGTGGAGCTGCAGCTTCGAGGGCGACAAGACTGTGGAGGTGCAGGTGGTGCGTGACACGGCGCAGCTCATACTGCTCGCTGTGGTCAACGGCTTGGTACCAAGGCGGCGACGTCATCGACTCCAGCTATGAGCAGCCCCAAGATGGCCGGGACTTCCTCATCGTGTCACTTCAACAGCACGTGAGAGCCTCAACGCAACTTAGTCACATTTTATGCCACAATAGTTCTAGATTGCCACATATCTTAACCGTTATAAAAGGTAAGAGAGAGAGAGAGAGAGAGAGAGAGAGAGAGAGAGAGAGAGAGAGAATTGCCCTCTGACGGTTTCGTGCAGCGCAGCAGCAGGCCGCAGTGGCCGAGCGGTTCTACGCGCTTCAGTCTGGAACCACGCGACCGCTACGGTCGCAGGTTCGGATCCTGCCTCGGGCGTGGATGTGTGTGATGTCCTTAGGTTAGTTAGGTTTAAGTAGTTCCAAGTTCTAGGGGACTGATGACCTCAGATGTTAAGTCACATAGTGCTCAGAGCCATTTTAAACCATTTTTGCAGCGCAGCACCAATTCCTCCTTGTGCCAACCTCTTCATTTCGGAATATCATTTATTTTGCACCCTACGTCTTCTCTTATTTGTTGGGTGTATTCCAAACTCTGTTTTTGCCCTACAGTGTTTACCCTCTATAACTCCCGCCAGTGTCATGAAAGAAATTCCTTGATGTCTTAAAATACGTCCTTTCTCCCCCTCCCTTCTACTAGTCAGTGTTTCCATACGTTCCTCTTTCCGCCTGTTGTGCAGAGAACCTCATTCTTTTTCTTACCAGTCAACCTAATTTTCAATATCCTTCTATAGCACCACATCTCGGACCCTTCGATTTTCTTGTTTCCCGAATTTTCCACAGTCTAAGATTGACTTTCGTACAACTGAAGCTTGCCGAACTTCAGTTATGAAGAAAACCTCTCATGTTTAAATTATGAAAATGCTCTGCAATTTTATTACGAAAAAATGTCAAAAACGACACATTGTGTACTCTGTTTATTTCTGTTTTCTTCAGGGAGTTACCTATAGAAAAAATATCAATGTAATTTAATTCCATGCTGCTTATACATTGACGCCTTCTAGATTACATGTTATTGCATATTACTATTCATGTCTATTTGCCTTCACGGATTTGGGAATAAGTATATTGCGGTGGTGTAATGTACAACGTAAAAGCTAGAGCAAATGATCTATACAACAAAGAGTCGTCCAATTCGTTCACCTACAATTTTGCACTTGAAAGAGCCTCTTGCATCAGCACCAGTGAAGCATACCATGGTGCTACCCCATTGTTGCATCATGTATCCATATTGTGGGTGGCAGCAGGCAGGCTTCTGGTGTTGGACATCGCGTTCAGCCCCAACGTCGGCTACGGGGAGCCTGATTTCTCTCGGTACATCAAGGGCTTGGCGAAAAAGGGTGAATCACCATCCAGGCCATTGTGCTCTCACCATCAGACACTGCTCTTGATTTCCAGGAATCTCAATACCATCCAACGACGTTTATGAACTACAAAACATTGTAATGGATGCCATTATCTAATATTAACCCAGGATTTCCAAAGTAGTGTTCTGCAGAACACTAGTTTTCCAAGGGAAACGAATAAGTGCTCCACGAAAATTTATTAATCACACAGCCTTTTCTTTTTTCGACATTTTGATGACCCTAATTTTTTTAAATTTCGTTGTGAATTCTGTGTAATTACTTATTATTTAAAACTGAAGCAATCACTGAATGAAACACGTTTTTCTGTTCGTAAAATTCTAATAGCATTGAAAATAAACAAGATAAACAAGATGTTCTATCAAAGTACCACGGTCCTCAAATTGTTCCGCACAGGAAAAGTTTGAGGAACTTGAGTCAATCAAAGGCATACTTAGCATGAAATGCACGTCGGGCTGATGTAGGGGAGACGCGTGTAACTTGAAAGTTGGCTAGGTTTGAGTGTAGACCTCTAGCAAATATACCAACGACTGTCATTACTTTAGTTGAGTAACACTGTGTGTGCTGACGACAAGTAACGGAAGTAAAGGTTACAACACAGGGTGGTCATTTTAAGTGAAGACGTTAAAAAATCTCGAAAAGTAGACATCGGATCAAAAAAAGGTATAATTCCAACTTGTTTCTCTCGGAGGGGGACATTCAATGATACCTCCCTAGACCTTGCACCCCACCCCATGCATGGGTAGTGGAACGCAACTCTCGTCTTTTATTGGAGATTACGATTCTACAGCAAAATCTACGTACACTGTATCTGAAGCATCTTCTTCGTTACGCCACAGTTGGCGCTGTAGTGACAGGAACAGGAATGGATACACACTCATGCTGCTCAATAGCCCTTGAATAACCCATGGTATGTAGGACCCCACCTCCATAAAGCAAGGGTAGGAAAGGTCAGTATTTCATGGCTTCTAATTGAAAACCCCATTCGCAACGTTTTATTCCTCCGACATATTGAATAGGGGACTACACGACGCGCCACTGTGGCTGTGAATCGTGGTGAAGGCTACTCTAATTTTCCAATTAGAGTGAATGTTCAAACGCATTTTCGTCAACTTCAATACAGTTAGTGTTTCGCTTTTCAAATGACCTTATACAGGACAGAACACACCTGTGGGAATGTCAGCACGGGCATTCCTGATGCACTCGGCCGCGTCTTCACGGCCTGTTGGCACGTGCTGGTACACTTTCTCTTTTACATATCCCCACAGAAATAAATACGGTTATATCAAATCCGCCGACCTAGTGGGTCAATTAATAGGGCCACCTTTACGATCCACCAAAAATATGTGTGTGAATTCCTAAGGGACCAAGGGTCCCTACACGTACACACTACTTAAACTAACTTATGCTAAGAACAACACTTACACCCATGCGCGAGGGAGGACTCGAACCTCCAGTGGAACCGACCGCGCAGTCCGTGACATTGCGCCTCAAACCGCTCGGCCACTCCGCGCGGCACCGATCCACCGATGAATGCAAAGACTTTCTAATATCTCTCGTGCTTCAATTGCCTAACGCTCTAAGTAACCGCCATTCTGATACCACATATGTTGTCGAACGTCCAGGAGAACCTCTTGCAGTTGCACCGGTAGTTCCTGTTCCAAAAACGTTCGATGTTTTGCGTCCATTCAATATGCCGTCGATAAAATACGGGCCAATGAGTCTGTTCCCCATGATGTCACATCATATGTTAGTCGACCAAGGACTCTTAAGATCAGCTACCCGTAACCAGTGGGGGTTACCTACACTCTAGTAATTCATGTTATGCAGGTTAACGCTACCATGGTTTGTGAATGTAGATCCATCAGAGAGCAGTACCTCGACAAACAACGTAAGGGTCATTTCCATTTGTTGTCGTGCCCGTTCACAAATCGTGCTCCGTAAAGTTTTTGATTCAGTGACACCTGGTATGGATGATACTAATGACGAAGCAGTATTGTGACAATACTACCCACCGACACACGCGGTGTGATTGCCGGGCGCTTATCCATGGGTTCCGCACTGCCGCTAGTACAGCTATTTCATTAGCTTCTGTAACACGTCTGCTTCCTTTCCTTTTGCCGATCTGTACCGTGCCACCAGATATAATGGCATTCACAAACTTGTAAAAGAACCAACGAGAGCGAGCTTTCACTGGAAAAGGCTCGGCATACAAGGTAACAGCAGCCTCACCATTTCTCCCATGAGTACGTTCTCCGTAAATCAGGATCATTTCAGGTTTTTCTTCTGTGGTTGCAACATTCATCGTCCACCACTACCTCTTTTCTCCAAACGATAGGTATTTGTGCAAGCAATAAATACGGCGCAAGTATTTCAGTATTTAGAGCCGCTCTCTGTTCTACATTTGCATATTACGCGAGCTCCGGTCGCAGTGTACTGCTTGTTATGACATAGTTCGCTGCGCGGCCACCATGCCACGTTGGGCAACCCCTGTTCGATACGTCGGAGGAATACAACATTGCGAATGGGGTTTCCATGTAGACGTTATGAAATAACGGCCTGTTCTACCCACCATTGAGTAGCATATCGTAAATTACGATTGCGTACCCATTTCTGTTCCTCCGATTACAGCACCGTCTGTAGCTAAACGAGGAAAATGCATCCGACACAACGTGTGTAGATTCTGCAGTAGAGTTGTAATCTACAAAAATAAAGGGGAGTTAAAATTCAAGTTTTCAAGGTACACCCCCGCCACCGAGGCACGGGGTGAGGTAGACGAAAGGATCGAGTCTGGTATCGTCGGATATCCCCCTCCGAGACAAACAAATTGGAATTATACCTTTTTTGATCCAATGTGTAGTTTTCGAGATTTTCCAATGTCTTCAGTTAAAATGAGCACCCTGTGTGTTGGATCATCACTAATTCAAGCTGCAGCGAGGTGGTAGTTTCTATACACCCTTTTCAAAAATATATTTACTTGCGTGCCATCAGAATAAAACTTACCATGTACCACACAATTATTGAAAGTATCACAACATATGGTGCAGAGTTGTGGGAACTAACTCAGAGGCAGAAAGAGCACCTTCTGGCTGTCGAGATTGATTTCTGGAGACGGAGTTGTGGATATTCCAGGCTTGATCATATTAGAAATGATAGGATCAGAGAGGTTATGAATGTCGAAAGCACAATCCTAGACTGCATAGAAAGGAAGCGCCTACTCTGGTATGGTCACTTACAGCGTAAGCCAGACACAAGATGGCAAAAATGTGTATGCCAATGGAGCCTACACCAAAGAAGAAAGCGGGTTAGACTTGCGAGGTGCTGGAAAGACGACGTCAACGAAGCAATGGCAGCGAGAGGTCTTAATGAAGGAGACTGGAATGACGGCGAACGATCGAGATTGGAATTCGAGAGGGGGCGGCAGCTGTACAAACTTCACTCATATATATCCACTTGTGTCCCAACATCAAACATATGATTATGTCAGTTGCAATTGATAATTCCCATCCGGTCAATTAGATGTAAATAATTACAGTTCTCCATGTATATCCCGTGGCTTTACCACTTAGACCTCTTTTTCAAAAGATGAAGCATGGATTCAGACTTTTCTGTCGTCTCTGCGGAATGTGTTTCCACCATACCTTTAGAAGACGTTCTGTTTTTGATCTTGTCAAGCGTTAATCTCTTATGCATTCTAAGATATTGGCTATTAGTTGTTACCACCACTACCATCATTCAAATAATAACTACTATTAAGGTTACCATTTGAATCGTAATATCAACATATTGTGCATGATATGTACTTACTTTTAGACTGCCAAATTTTTCGGCATGAGATGTTATAAGACTGCTAAGTTTAAGCTCAATCTCGATGCTCCCATTGTAAACAGCCAGAAACAAAACAAACTCGAGGCTTGTTCAGTTTTCCTTCGTTGCCTGACTGGCAACTGCAGTAGATTACTCCCCCACTCCTGTGGATTCAAATTAAATGGTTCAAATCGCTCTGAGCACTATGGGTTCGTTGAATTTTGTAGTTCGAGTCGTCAACACGAATATCTTTTCCTGCTGCAATCATTTCACATATTACTTCATATCCTAACGTATCAAGCAGTCCATTTACCTCATTATGTCAACGTTGCTAGTCCTCCTGTGATTTCTCATAACCATTTTAATATTCGTAATCTGCGATGTAAGGTACAGCTCACGAGGAACTCATTTTATGCATATAATGCATAATTCACTAATTTACTAATTAAATTGTGAAGTGAGATTCATTTACAAAAAAAAAAAAAAAATGGTTCAAATGGCTCTGAGCACTATGCGACTTAACTTCTCAGGTTATCAGTCGCCTAGAACTTAGAACTAATTAAACCTAACTAACCTAAGGACATCACACACATCCATGCCCGAGGCAGGATTCGAACCTGCGACCGTAGCAGTTGCGCGGTTCCGGACTGCGCGCCTACAACCGCTAGACCACCGCGGCCGGCATTCATTTACACACGGACTTAAACTGAAAACCAATAAGGCTATTTCTTTTAGCAAGAAACATATTACTACGAACCTACGCTCACTGTAATCTCACAGTGTCCCACCGTCATTTCATGCATTCAGAATAGGAGTACCGAAACCACATTACTTCAAATGGTTCAAATGGCTCTGAGCACTATGGGACTTAACATCTATGGTCATCAGTCCCCAACAAATTAGAACTACTTAAACGTAACTAACCTAAGGACATCACACAACACCCAGTCATCACGAGACAGAGAAAATCCCTGATCCCGCCGGGAATCGAACCCGGGAACCCGGGCGCGGGAAGCGAGAACGCGACCGCACGACCACGAGCAATTGCACATTGCTTCCTTTTTGCATTTGTGCCTTGAGAATGGCAGGGTGTGCTCCTGTCGAAATATCGGCGGTGGTCGACAACGTCACCCGGCAGCAAACCCGTAAGTTATTTGAACATTCAATTCGCCGGGAAAAGTTAAGGTCTCACAGAATTCCAAATATTTACGTCTAACTATGTACGTTGAGGTTCAATTGTTACTAACTTGCTGACAAACCTAGAATTGCCAGGGTATTCAGTTTGCCAATTTCCTATTAGAAACAAAACCAAAAAAAATTAACTGTGTTTGTAGTGAAATATTAAAAACATTTCACTCCCGTGTATTCGCGAAAACACTTTTGAAATTATGAAATAGTCATACAAAGAAACATACATAATGTACAAATGTATGCATACAGTATCCAAATTAGGGAACATGATCCCGGATAGTTTCTGTGTGCTGGGGGCAGCTGCTTCGCGTGTCTACAACGTGATTTTATAGACGTGTCTACGGTAATGCCCCTTCATAGCTCTATGGGCTAGCACTTGGATGGGTGACGATCCGGTCTGCCGAGCGCTGTTGGCAAGCGGTGTGCACTCAGCCCTTGTGAGACAAACTGAGGAGCTACTAGACTGAGAAGTAGCGGCTCCGGTATCTTAAACTGACGTACGGGCGGGAGAGCGATGTGCCAACCACATGCCCCTCCATATCTGCATCCAGTGTCACATGTGGGGTAAGAATGACACGGCGGCTGGTCGATACCGTTGGGCCTTCCAAGGCCTTTTCGGACGGAGTAGAGTTTTAGCTCATTGTTTATATGGTTCTGGTTCCCACAGCGGTTGTTTCCTGACCATGTGCGATATGTTTAACAAGTTTGGTTGAAATCGGTTCAGTGCTTTAGGAGGGGATGTGGATCATAGATACACACACATACCTCCATTTTTATAGCATTTATAGATGGATTACAGATACTAATCACAAACGAGAAAAGCTTATTTTCAGTTTCATCTTGTGAATCGAGAGGGTTGCCAAATTACAGTTCATTTTACCTCTTGATACTGCGGACGCTAAGAGTGTAACGAAGAATAACATATTTGTTCAGTTACCGTTACACCAGACTGTTATTACTGTCTTGTATTTGTTTATGTTGGTCAGCGAGAATGTACGTGGTACCTTTCAATCCAGGAACGAATAATGTGGTAGAAATGTGGTCTAGTATTAAACAAAAAATGAAGGTTTGCCCACATGGATCAACAACAACAGTGTGAAATAAAATTACAAAATTTAAACTTTTACATTCAGTAGGACTGAACCGAAAGATGAAAGGAAGATATTAGGCCTTAAACTTCAGGATTCAATACGCCAAAAGCAGTTTCCCCACTGCGAAGACCCTCCAGAAGTCAGACTGCCATTAAAGAGTGTCTGGCAATTAAGTAAACATTACCTGCCTTGGATTAGTGCAGAATTACCGTTGCTGAGGTTGTTTTACTTCAGGAATTTTTGATAGTGCTGCGGTCCAATACTAAACCTACTTCTATTCGTCAAGTCACACGAAATTTAGTAAGTATTACACTGTCAGAAATTTCATTTTTCTCGACATTACCAGCAGACTTAAAGTTTCGGAACGATTTAACGAAGCTCACAGTTTCTGAAGTTGTCTGTAAATTAAAGAATTGCTGGATGCCTGGAGATTCTATGTAATTTTGGTAGCGTTTTCCTACGCGTGTAACTGTATTCAGAACAGTATTATTTCTTATTTGCGTGAATCACGTTTGTGCCTAAATTACAACACGTCTTTGTGATGATTAAACCATCCCAAAAAGATCCAGAGTGGTACAATGCATAACTTTCTGATGATTTTTGTAGGGAGGGCATTGTGCTGGTGGACGACGACTGCACATCAGAGGCGACCAAGGAGCGAGTGCTGGGCGTCATCCAGCATGAGGCGGCGCACCAGTGGTTTGTAGGCCTGGTCAGTCCCAGCTGGCGGAACGACCTCTGGCTGACCGAGGGCACCGCCTCATACTTCCAGTGGATCGCCGCGGCTCTGGTGAGTTCGAAGTCCACACAGCACACGGCCTCCCACTGCCACTGTAGGAGCCAGCGAGAGTGTAACGTGCGGCCTGTGTTAACAGGTGCAGCCCTAGTGGCAGATGCACTGTGCTGCAGGTAGCCATGCCGACAGACGTCGATCCTGGCAGTCAACCACTATCCAAGAGCCCCAACATCTCTGTTGAGCAGGCCTGTGACAAGTACTTCTACGAGAAAGGTGAGATTCAATCTAAGCAAGCGACCAATGAAAAATGAATATTGCTACAGCGTTACCAGGGACTGCTGGCAACACAAGTCAGCTAACGTGACATGAGCTCCAAGAGTGGTCAGATATAAGCTGCCTTCTGCATTTCTCAGATGCAGGAGTGCATCTTATCTTTGGGAGTCTTCCTTCTCTTTATTCATTGAGTGATGTATGGTTTTGTACATTGTGTGTTACAGGCCACATGTCTTACTTGTAAAATATTAGAATCAATGAGATAGCAGCCTCCCTATGAGCAATGAAACACACATTGTGATTCACGAATGGTTCAGTGTGAAAATTAAACAAAAAAATTCAATAATGTTTTAAACATGCCTCCTTTTTCCCAAAAACCACCAAATCCTTAATGAAATTCCTTCTTTTGGCCATTCAGCTTGCAAAAGTTCGTATACTGTTTACCATCATCACAATCAATGGCGCACCCAGAGACTGTGTACACAATGAGAGAAAAATAATGGGTGAGGGAAGAGTGAGTGCTGGGAAAGCAGAGAGTGAATGTAATATATATTCCTTTTTGTTTGGCTTGCAAGAGACATATATACCAACGATACCTAAGAGGCTCCACAGTCGATTTATTAATTAATCTTTTTATTAATTTACTCTTCTTTCTTATAGATTCTGTCAGTTCAGGCTGACAATATGTTAATTTCTAAACTTATGCACATAGAGACAATCCAGATACGGTTAGACATAAACGCTTCTCAGCCTAAGACTACATTTTCAATATTCGCTTTATCCTGTAAAAGAATTAGGACATGAAAGTATTCAACATGCAACTTCTCATATAGGTGTGGGACTATGATAGATCATTGAGAAGGTAGATGCATTTGAAGTTCCAAATATACAGTATACCACCAAAACCGGTAAACCTTCCTTTGTATGATATAATGGAGATACATGTTCTTTTCTGCTTTATGGTTGGTTTAATAATAGAAGATGCACCTAGACTACATGATAAACTTTTTGCACTAGCAACTAGCATTACTTCGACTCCAAAACGATGGTTGGTATCTGTTGCATTTCAAAAGATGTCATGAATGTATGCCCACGGAGTTGTTGATCATGTAGTTGGATACTCATGTGGGAGAGTATTACTCCTTCTGGACATAGGTATAATGGTCTCTTACTCCAATCGTCCACAGACATCTCTCCAGTGATGGAAGGTCAAAATGTAAGGAAGATGTAGCTTTTAAATTTCTGGTGCCTTGCATTTTGCCTGCTCTGTATTTCTGTTGCGGCTGCATCGATTGTCTGGACGGTAGAAAACATCATGGGATCTGAAGCTTTTCTACTAGACCTTCAGTAGGTACCTCATGGAGAAGTATGTATTCCACTACAGTATATGTAATCTTGTCTCCAGAAATGTTTAATGGCCTCCTCTGAAATTTATTAGAAGACAACGTTTTACTTTCATAGCCCATTAAATAGAACTTTTAACAATTAACGTTTATGGCCGAGCCCTCCTAGGCGCTTGAGTCTGGAACTGCGCGACCGCTACGGTCGCAGGTTCAAATCCTGCCTCGGGCATGGATGTGTGTGATGTCCTTAGGTTAGTTAGGTTTAAATAGTTCTAAGTCTAGGGGACTGATGACCTCAATTGTTAAGTCTCATAGTGCTTAGACCCATTTGAACCAAAATACGGTTCACAGGCATGTAAAAGTCACCATTTAGAATTAATAGGAGTAATCGACATGAGGTCTCGATACCTCAGTTCTCTATAGTGGAGTAGTAATGGTACTTCCAACGAATACACACAACATTGTTCTTTGTTGTCAAAAATTCATTACACGATGCTGATGAGGTGGACATATTTAAAAATATTAGGTCATATAGTTGGTAAATAGAGAAATCGATACAGTATGTAAAATTACCTCAATGAACAAACGTAGTGACCAAATTAGTTGTTCAAACATTAGTAATGGAACAAAATACTCGAGATGATAGTACAGAAGGAGATGGTAATTATACAGAGTGTATCAAGAAAAGAATCATCCGATTTGGCACGTCCATATTTCTGAAACCACAATCAATTTTGTTTTCATAGGTGTTCATTCTGCCCCCCCCCCCCCCCCCCCCTTGAGATGCACAGTATATCTCAATGGGGTATTCAAATTGTTCCCACACTGCAGCGAGCATGTCTCGAGTTACAACATCCACAGCTGCTGTTATATTATGTCTCAGTTCATTCATTGTTGTTGTTACGAAGGCACATAAACAGTCTTATATACCAGCACAAGAAATAATTACACACAGTTAGGTCCGGTGGCCTTGGAGATCAGTAATGTAAGGCTAAATCATTTGGTCGAATGCGACCGATCCATCGTTCAGTAATCCTTCGATTTAAAGAGTCCCATTTCCATATGCCAGTGTGGCGGTGCCCCATCATGTTGGCAAATGAAGATGTTCGAATCAGTCTCCAACTGAAAGAAAAGAAAGTTCTCAAGCATATCGAGATATTTTCTTCCTGTAACAGTGTCTCGGCAAACACCTCTTCCCGTCCACAAAACACATTAAATTTTGGAGAGCACCTCTCAAGTTGAACAACTTCGTGTGATTGCTCTGTACCCCATATTTTCACGTTATGATCGTTCACCTTTCCATTTAAGTGGAATGTTGCCTGGTCACTAAACGCTAAGCATGGAAGAAAACATCTTCCATCTTGCCAAGAATGAAATCACAGAACTCCACACGTTGTTGTTTATCACCTTCACGAAGAGCTTGCAGCAGCTGAATTTTGTATTGTTTCGTGTGTAAACGTCGACTTAACACACGCCAGACGGACATCGGGAGCATGGTGAACTGTCGAGCTGTACGGCGAACGAATTTCTGCCGACTCCTTGTGAAACTGTGGCGGATGCATTCGACGTCTGTACCAGACACTCGGGGGATGGCCCGCGATTTGCCTTTACTCGAGCAACCTGTTTCTCGGAATTGTTCATGTCATCGTCTAATGCCCTGTGCTGTAGGAGGATCCAAGCCATACCTAGTACGAAAGTCACACTTAACAGTTATTGAACCTCACTTCGCAAAATATAGAATACAAAACGCTTTCTGTTGTACCGACATCATTTTTACTAGAACTGAAGTGGGAGCACACTGCTGCTACGTTGCGAGAATCATGTAAAACTCGAAAGTTTGTTCTTTCCAACACTACGTTGATCAAGCACATCCCTTAAACAACATAATAGTTTTGATTTTTTTTAGCCGGATGCTTCTTTTTGATACATCGTTTACTGTGTGTCTCAGAATCTTTCTGAAACTTTCCAATACTTTTTGAACTTATCTTTTTAACTTGAAAAGTGTGCTTTCAGTGCAAGGCTCACCTACATGTGGTCTCACCTACATAAGGAATTAACTCTAACAGAGTCACCAGTTCAGTTTAGTGTTAAAAAGATTTACTCAAATAAACAGATTTAAGCCTTATCTTATCATCTGTAGATGATAGAACTAACGGTGTTCCCAGCATGTATGTGGACGATTGGTGCTGCTGTTGGCAGCTCTGGACTCTGAAACCCCCGATGTCCTCCCTGCCAGAGGGTGGCCCCCTGCCCTCCGTGGTGCTGTCCTGCCTGCAACAGAGCGACTTTCCACTCAACTTCGACGGGTCAGCTCTCACATCACAGGTGCCTTGCCTTTCCCACCTTCTTCCATTGCAGTCCTGACAGCATCTCCTAGTGTTTTTGCAGGCACCGTGCCTGTAGCAGGCGGACACCTTGTGACCCGTGCCGTGACCTACACAACCCGCTCTGAGGCGAACTTCTCGGCCTCTCCTCCACAGCTCTGGCTTCTCGACGCTGTTGGTGCCGGCTGTGACTCACAGTCAGCCAAACGACTGGCTACTCCTCAACTTAAACATGACCAGTAAGTGGCCATTGTGCTCCATTCGTTAGAAACTCTTCCTTTCTTTCTCTGTTCACATGTGCTTAGTACTGCAATGTGCTACATTAACAAATACATCCAAAGTAAATTTTATGGTAGAGATCTCGGAACCATTCATAATCAAGACAAGAGTGAGGAACGGAGATGGCCTGCCACACAATCTATTTAACTCGGTATTAGAGAAAATAATCAGGACATGGGACAAAGGAGAAATGTGTGTGAAATCTTATGGGACTTAACTGCTAAGGTCATTAGTCCCTAAGCATACACACTACTTAACCTAAATTATCCTAAGGACAAACACACACACCCATGCCCGAGAGAGGTCTCGAACCTCCGCCGGTCCCAGTCGCACAGTCCATGACTGCAGCACCTTAAACCGCTCGGCTAATCCCGCGCGGCATGGGACAAAGGAGTCAATGGCGTAAAGATGAAGAGACACAGGTATAGAACCGTCAACATAAAATGCCTGGCCCTTGCCACTGATACAGCCATCAGCATAAATAACTCAAAAGAAGCCAAGGAAGCTCTAGAGACACTACACGAAAGCTCAGCTAAAATAGGACTACAAATCTCATACGAAAAATGCAATACATGGACACGAAATTCACAGACAGACATCCACTCGTAACAACGTATGGAAAGATAACACAAATAGAAAGTGTCAACTACCTGAGGGAGATTATACAGGAAACAGGACTGAGCTACCCAAGCACGACTCACGCCCCGTAGAGCACTTACCTACGAAAGGCAAAGGCCCCGAGTTCGAATCTCGGTCCGGCACACAGTTTTAATTTGCCAGGAAGTTTTACATGGGTACTGATTTCTCAGGATCTATGCACCTAAACTGCGTGAAAGTGTAATCACATGCCAGTTCTAGTATAATATATTTGTCCAGTGAATACTCGTTTATCATCTGCATTTCTTCTTGGTGTAGCAATTTTAATGGCCAGTAGTGTAAAAAAGAAGTGGACAGAATACAGTAAGAAGAAACACAATGAAGAGATGTTTTTGGGAAGAAAAAGAAAGGCACATAAAATGTCATGTAGATTAAGTGTGTTTAGTGCTCCCCTTAACGGGAAATTGACGTTAATAATAACAACGTGCTAACTTTTATATGCGATTCGGTCAGAGACACATACCGAGCGAGGTGGCGCAGTGGTTAGCACACTGGACTCGCATTCGGGAGGACGACGGTTCAATCCCGTCTCCAGCCATCCTGATTTAGGTTTTCCGTGATTTCCCTAAATCGTTTCAGGCAAATGCCGGGATGGTTCCTTTGAAAGGGCACGGCCGATTTCCTTCCCAATCCTTCCCTAACACGAGCTTGCGCTCCGTCTCTAATGACCTCATTGTCGACGGGACGTTAAACACTGACCACCACCATCTGTCAGAGACAGCAAAGGACTTGGAATGGACAGTGTCTTGAAAGGAGGATATGAGATGAACATCAACAAAAACAAAACGAGGATAATGGAATGTAGTCGAATTAAGTCGGGTGATGTTGAGGGAATTAGATTAGGAAATGAGGCACTTAAAGTAGTAAAGGAGTTTTGCTATTTGGGGAGCAAGATAACTGTTGATGAACGAAGTAGGGGGGATATAAAATGTAGCCTGGCAATGGGAAGGAAAGCGTTCCTGAAGAAGAAAAATTTGTTAACATCAAGTACAGATTTAAGTGTTAGGAAGTCGTTTCTTAAAGTATTTGTATGGAGTGTTGTCATGTATGGAAGTGAAACGTGGACGATAAATAGCTTAGATAAGAATAGAATAGAAGCTTTCGAAATGTGGTGCTACAGAAGAATGCTGAAGATCAGATGGGTAGATCACATAACTAATGAGGACGAGCTGAATAGGATTGGGGAGAAGAGGAGTTTGTGGCACAACTTGACTAGAAGAAGGGATCGGTTGGTAGGACACGTTTTGAGGCATCAAGGGATCACCAACTTAGTATTGGAGGGCAGCGTGGAGGGTAAAAGTCGTAGAGGGAGACCAAGAGATGAATACACCAAGCAGATTCAGAAGGATGTAGGTTGCATTAGGTACTGGGAGATGAAGCAGCTTGCACAGGATAGAGTAGCATGGAGAGCTGCATCAAACCAGTCTCAGGACTGAAGACCACAACAAGAACAACAACAACATCTGAGGATATCAATCTGTATATCACACTGACAACTATATTGGCTGGTAGTACAGAGTACATATTGCTATCATTAATTGCTGCCATTAATCTTATGGAATATGATGAATCACACTGGCTTTGCCCCTTACCTATGGTCATAGGCTATGACCGGTGCTTTGTTACTGCACAGTGATACTACCAAAGCTTTTCCTAATAGAGTCTCCCACAGTTATACAGGGAGGTTAGTTACAGATTTCGTTGGCCGAGATTTTGGTTTTGCCTGCTCTTAGCCGTCCTCTGTGTCTTTATTTCACATTATAGTGCTCCTATTGCCTGTACAGTAGTGATATTTTTAGCCCATTACGTTTTGTCCTCTCTGGTGCCAGTCTTTTCATCGTCATCCATTATCTTATGAAGGAATTATTAGAACGCTGTATTGATTCATGGTAGGAGTTAGACGTTTGTAAACTAAGGCAAGGAGAATGCCATCGTCATTATTTAAAATGAAATTGAAGATACCATAAAAGTGTGCTCTACCTTATTTGAGAATTAACCCTGTATGACAGTGTCTGCAGAGTTATTCTTAGATTGGAAGATTATCATTTTTTTCTTTCAGGATTAAAATTGTGGCATGTTTCGTAGTGCCAGTTAATGATGCGGCGATACTGAAGCCTGTTCTCAGTGACGAGTTTAATTGTCTTATTCGCACTAACTATTTCGAAATTTTTATCGACGCCAACTATTATTTGGACAATCGAGCAAGCATCGCACTACACTCCGCTTCACCTACACCAGCCGCTCAAAGGAGTTCGCTTAACCTAAAGAATAGAGAAAAAGTCTTTACATATCCAGTAGAGACAGTATCATCTCCTATTTTCAGTCCCAGACTTTACTTCTGGTAGGTATAATTTAAAAGAAGTGTGTTCATCAATACTTTGTTTAGAACAAATACGTCTATTGTAGATAAAACTGCATCGTATTGGTGATCTGTCAAACAGAAATAGTTCTTCTGCTTTCATATACTACTCTGGAAATTTCAGCACCTTGAAAGAAATTCTGCACAGAGAAGGAAATTGTTGTGCACATTGTCCATTTTCCCTGTTCAGAATCATTTCATTGGTAGACGACATGTGTATGTCACTTCTATCACCAGACATAGCTGTGACATGAACAGATGTAGGAGATATGCGACCATGTTGAAAAAGATGTGCACCCCGCAACATGCTGTCTGCGTCGCTGAGGAAGAAACCATTGACTCGTTGCAAGCTGGTTTATTATTCCAAGAAGTCCGAAAAGCCTAATACTGGAGTAACAAAGTCCGCTTGAATCCAGTCACTTTTCTCTGTGACAATATCACCATTTTGCAGACTGTACGCATCTATCATCAGAGTTGTTTATCTACCTGAAAGACACATTGCAGTGCTGCTACGGTCGTAGATTCTAATCCTGCCTCGGGCATGGATGTGTGTGAAGCCCTTAGGTTAGTTAGGTTTAAGTAGTCCGAAGTCTAGGGGACTGATGACCTCAGATGTTAAGTCCCATAGTGCCTAGAGCCATTTGAACCATTTTGACACATTGTAGAAAGTGTTCTGAAAGTCTTACTCTACACTGAT
Source organism: Schistocerca gregaria (assembly GCF_023897955.1). Classification (NCBI taxonomy): domain Eukaryota; kingdom Metazoa; phylum Arthropoda; class Insecta; order Orthoptera; family Acrididae; genus Schistocerca; species Schistocerca gregaria. The sequence goes on from NC_064922.1 coordinate 896,473,521, forward strand.
GTGATGCTCGCTGCTTTCATCATCTCAGCCTGGAACAACTTTAGGAACGAGAAAATGGAAAATGAAATGAGCATAAGGCGTTGGCCGGGAGGCTCCATCCGGGGAAGTTCGGCCGCCAAGTGCAAGTCTTATTTCAGTCGACGCCACATTGGGCGACTTGCACACCAGTGATGAGGATGAAATAATGATGAGGACAACACAACACCCAGTCCCCGAGCTCAGAAAATCCCCAACCCGGCCGGGAATCTAACCCGGACCTGGTTGGATGGGAGGCGAGCACGTTACCACCCAGCTGAGCAGGCGGACAGGAACGAGCAAAACATGTTCGATTCGATGAGAGGATTTCAGAGGTCACAACTGAGCGATTATTTTGTAGCCTTTTTTTGGGTCATCAGTCTTCTGACTGGTTTGATGCGGCCCGCCAAAAATTCCTCTCCTGCTCCAACCTCTTCAGCACAGAGTAACACTTACAGACTACGTCCTCAATTATTTGCTGGTTGTATTCCAATCCTCCACAGTTTTTGTCCTTTACAGCTCCATGGAATTCATTATCTGATATCTTAACAGATGTCCTATCATCCTGTCCCTTCTCGTTATCAGTGTTTTCCACATATTACTTTCCTCTCCGATTCAGTGTAGAACCTCCTCATTGCTTACCTTATCAGTCCACCTAGTTTTCAACATTCGTCAGTAGCAGCACATCTCAAATGCTTCAATTCTCTTCTGTTCTGGTTTTCCTGTAGACCACGTTTCACTAACATACAATACTGTGCTCCAGATGTACATTATCATAAGTTTCTTCCTCACACTAAGGCTTATGTTTGATACTAGTAGAATTCTCTTGGCCAGGAACGCCGTTTTTGCGATTGATACTCTGGTTTTGACGTCCTCCTTGTTCCGTCCGTCATTGGTTAGTTTGCTCCCTAGGTAGCAGAATTCCTTAACTTCATCTACTTCGCGGCCATCAATCCTGATGTAAATTTCTCGCTGTTCTCATTTCTGCGATTTCTCATTACTTTCGTCTTTTTTCCATTTACCCTCATATTCTGTACTCATACATTCATTCCAGTCAGTAAATCACGTAATTCTGCTTCACTTTCACTCAGGATAGGATTGCCATCAGCAATTACTTCTCGTGATCACCTCCCCTTGACAGTCCTCTCCCAAAGATCCGAAGGGGGAGTATTCCGGAAATTTTTGCCAATGGAGAGATCATCATGACACTTTTCAATTACAGGCCACATGTCCAGGGGATACACGTTATGTGTCGTTACTGGAGTTTCCATTGAATTCTGGATCCTCACTCCGATGATAATTGCTGATTCTTCCACCTTTAGGGTCACTTTCTCACCCCAAAGAGCAAGAGAATGCCTTGAACCTCTGTCCGCTCCGCCGTCATCTTTGACAAGGCCATTGGAAGAATGAGGATGTCTTATGCCGGAAGTCTTCGGCCACTAATGCTGACTATTAATCGAATTTTAAGCGCTGGCGGGTTTAGAACATGGGACCGAGGACGTTTTCATTATTAATCAAAGGCGCTATCCCTAAACTTTTTTGGCCTAAGGAGAATTGAAAACGCGTGTGATGTTGAAACGTCCCCTTAAAGCAATTATACATAACTGTGCTTAAACTGACACACAATATTTTTAGCGCATCGCAATCTGACTTTCAAAAATCCCTACAAAAGAATGGCCCTGACTAACATTAACCTATACCTTTCACAAATCACTTACCTCACAAAAATCTTCGTTACTCGAACTACTGCAATACAGCGAGCGCCACTACTGCCAGCTAAATAAAAGATTCAAACTACGGAAGGCACTAACTACTGATAGGCATAGTTAGCAAATGAAAGATTTTAATAGAGAAGAAACAATGTATTTACCTTAATAGTCATAATATCAGTTCGTGACATCCAGTCTTACAAATTTCAAAACTCCGCCATCTCTCTCCCCACATCCACCACTGCTGGCGGCTCACCTCCAACTGCGCAACGCTACGCGCTGTTAACAGCCAACTGCCCAACACTACAATGGCGAGTATTACAACAATGCCAACCAGCCACTGACTGCACACAGCATAGCCAGTGATTTTTCATACAGAGCGCTATGTGGCGTTACCAATAAAAAAAAAACCTAAACAGCCTACTTACAATGCTTATCAAGTGTAAATGCTACACTAGAATGTCGTCACTCCTAGGAGAGTTCCCGCTAAACCTACAAACATTCCTCCACCCAACTGAGACAGTTTGCCAGAATGTTTGTCAAACCAGTAACGTCTATGCGCAGCCCTGTGAACACCGCTGTTTTATCTTGGACGATGAGAGTCTCCGCAGCTTACTTACCACTAATATGGTGAAGAAATGGGATCACTTAAATAATGTTGGAATAAACATTATGGTACACGTGATGTAGTGCCTCAATCGTTTCGAATTACTATGCAAAGCAGCGATCACAGTCTGTATGAAATATGTGAAATACATCGATTATGTATATTCCTAGCCGGCCGCGGTGGTCTCGCGGTTAAGGCGCTCAGTCCGGAACCGCGTGACTGCTACGGTCGCAGGTTCGAATCCTGCCTCGGGCATGGATGTGTGTGATGTCTTTAGGTTAGTTAGGTTTAAGTAGTTCTAAGTTCTAGGGGACTGATGACCACAGCAGTTGAGTCCCATAGTGCTCAGAGCCATTTGAACCATATTGTATACTCCTGCATATGGGAGACATTTTAATTGAAAGTTGCTTTCCTGGTGGCGGGAAGATACACTATGTGATCAAAAGTATCCGAACACCCCCAAAAACATACGTGTTTCATATTAGGTGCATTGTGCTACCACCTACTGCCAGGTATTCCATATGAGCGACCTCAGTAGTCATTCGACATCGTAGAGAGCAGAATGGGGCGCTCCGCGGAACTCAGAGACTTCGAACGTGGTCAGGTGATAAGGTGTCCCTTGTGTCTTATGTCTGTACCCGAGATTTCCACACTCCTGAACATTCCTAAGTTCTCTGTTTCCGATGTATTAGTGAAGTGGAAACGTGAAGGGACACGTATAGCACAAAAGCGTACAGACCGTCCTCGCCTGTTGACTGACACAGACTGCCGACAGTTGAAGAGGGTTGTAATGTGTAATAGGCAAAGATATATCCAGACCATCACACAGGAACTCCAAATTGCGTCAGGATACACAGCAAGTACTATGACAGTTTGGTGGGAGGTGAGAAAACTGGGATCTCACGGTCGAGTGGTTGCTCATTAGCCACACATCACGCCGGTAAACGCCAAACGACGCCTCGCTTGGTGTAAGGAGCGTAAACATTGGACAATTTAACAGTGGAAAAACATTGTACGGAGTGACGGTACACAATGGCGATCTGACTGCATTGTATGGGTATGGCGAACGTCATGTGCCAGCGTGTGTAGTGCCAACAGCAAAATTCGGAGGCGGTGGTGTTATGGAGTGGTCGTGTTTTTCATGGAGGGGCTTGCACCCCTTGTTTTGCGCGGCACTATCACAGCACAGGCCTACGTTGATATTTTAAGCACTTTCTAGCTTTCCACTGTTGAAGAGGTATTCGAGGTTGGCGACTGTATTTTTCAGCACGATCGAGCACCTGTTCATAATGCATGGCCTGTGATGGAGTTATTACACAACAATAACAATCCTGTAATGGACTGGCCTGCACAAAGTCCTGACCTGAATCCTACAGAACACCTTTGGTATGTTTTGGAACGCCGACTTCGTGCCAGGCCTCACCGACCGATATCGATAACTCTCCTCAGTGCAGCATTACGTGGAGAAGGGGCTGTCGTTCCCGAAGAAACGTACGAGCACCTGATTGAACGTATGCCTGCGAGTGTGGAAGCTGTCAGCAAGGCTAAGGTTGGGCCAACACCATATTAATTCCAGCAATTCCGATGGAGGGCGCCACGAACTTTTAAGTCATTTTCAGCCAGGTGTCCGGATACTTTTGATCACATAGTGTAAATACCATCTTGCAGTGTCTGTCTTATGAATTATGATGCAATGCAAGTTTGGGTCTGGCAGTTAAATGGGTTCGGACAGCGCAATAGTAAGGTGATCGCTATAAGCGAGAAATCTGGGTTCGAGTCAGGGTCTAGCACAAATTTTAATTGCTGTTACTCCATTACACAGTTGATGTTGGCCACAATCGCCACTGCGTGGGTTTTGTTGACAAATAAGTCCCTGTCATGGTACCATGTCCAGCCTGAATGACAACCTCCACACACAGCAGTCAGGAGTTCTCGTTATGCCATCAGTGCCCTCGATGCCTTGCATCATATGATAAAGAAGAAAAATACGACTGAACAACAACAATAACACAAAACTACTACTACTACTGCTGTTAATACTATCAAAGAAAAAATATCCATACGAAATACTACAGTTTTTGGACTTTTTTAGGTTTTAGGGCGCAAAATATCTAAGGTCATAAGCGCCCAGTATAGAACCATAGAATGCTGGGACCGTGAGGGTAAAAAACGGTTGCGAGGTCCAATACAGAAAGGAAGAAAACTAAAATGTAAAGACGTTACGGAAGAGTATTTAAAAGACGTCGACAAGACACCGGAGTCACCAGGCAGAAATCAAATCTTGTCATAATACGGTTTTTAAAATACTTAAAACACGAGCCACAGCTCGCACGTCATCCGCTAAAATGTTCGGCAAAGCCGGCGGCAGCCCGACCATGAGACGTAAGTGGTTAAAATAGGGGCAGAGGATCAGGAAATGTCTGGCTTAATGGCTGGCTACAGAAAGGTCAGCTGGGTGCAGGGTCGCCACTCAACAAGTGGCGATGACTAAAGCAGCAGTGCCCTATTCGCAACGGAGCTAACATTACTTCCTCTCGGCGAGACGACCAGGAGGTAATGGACCAGGCTGTTGGAAGAGGTTTGACTCCTCTGAGTTTGTTCCCATGAAGGGAGCACCAACGGTCATGCCAAAGTGACGTGATCCGTCGATAGAGAAAAGTACAGATATCTTGCGAGGGAACAGAGTAAGCGGCGGGCCGTCCGAGATTGACTTTGGCCTTGGCTGCAGCATCAGCAGCGTCATCCCCAGGCACACCAACATGGCCAGGAACCCACATGAACGACACTTGGGCTCCCCCATCCGGGAACAAATGGAGGCAGTCCCGGATCCGTCGAACGATGGTGTGGACTGGATCATCCAGACTCTGAAGGGCACTGAAGGAGTCAGAGCAGATCACACAGCGAGTGAGCTAGTGCCTCCAGACGTAGTGAACATCCTGATAGAGGGCAAAAATCTCTGCGGTAAAAATTGTGCACTGATCGAGAAGCCGGTATTAAAACTTATCAGCCCCGACGACAAAAGCACAGCCAACACTGTGGCGGACTTGGAACCACCAGTGTACAAAAATATGCTATCGGCAAGTTGTGAGCAAAGTTCGAGAAATTTGTAGCGATAGGTCAGCTCGAGAGTCGAATCCTTCTGGAACGAGCTGAGGTCAAAATGAACACTAAACTGTGCCTGAAGCGAAGCTGGTGAAGGACTCTCCCCCATTCGGAAAGTGTCAGGAAGTGTGAACTGCAGCTGCTGAAGCAGGTGACGAAAGGAGACGCCGGGAGGCCGCAGAGAAGAAACGTACATCTCGTACTGGCCGTCAAGAACGTCATCAAAAAAGGGTCAAAGGTTGGGTGGCCTGGCATGGACGAAAGCTGACACGCATACCTACTGAGTGATGTCGCGCCGGTATGACAGTGGTAGTTCACCGGCTTCTTCATAGAGACTCTCAACTGGGCTGGTACGAAAGGCACCAGTGGCGAGACAGATCCCCATATGGTGGATTGTATTCATACGGCGTAAGATAGGCTGTCGTGTAGAGGAGTAGACGATGTATCCACAGTCAAGCTTCGAGTGGACAAGAGCTCAACAGAGGCGGAGGAGGACAGTCTGGTCAGCTCTCCAAGAGGTACCACTCAATACACGAAGGACATTGAGGGACCGGGTGCAGAGTGCATCCAGGTAGGACGCGTGGGGAGACCAACTGAGTTTTTGGACTGTAGGTGACCGCACTTGCGTGTTGGGGTATCAGTGTTTGCTGTGTGCAGGCTAATACCAGGTGAACTACGAAGGCTACATCCCGCAGAGGGCCGTCCCTGGCGTCCTGCGTAACTCCGAACTTCTGGTGGACGAAGACACGATGGAGGACATCAGGGTGAGGCCTCACAAGATGACATCACTAATCGTTGAAACATTCTCTCTCACTTACTGGTCTATTATTAACTCTGGCATCAAATAATTTTTGTTCTGTCTGCAGCTACAGCTTCCCATATATGGGATCCATCACATAGCGGTCCTGCTGCGCTACGACGAGCAACCGGGAGAGTACCACACGGTTTGCGTCTTGCGGGCCATCATTGTCAATATAGCTTGCAACTGTGGTGATCCCTCATGTCGTAACTCCATGTACCAACGGTTGCAGCACTTCATGGCCGCCCCTTGCAACTCCAGCAACCAGTGAATCACCTCAAACTGATTTTTCCCTTCATCCCTGACCTCGTGTTAGAGGACTCCTTCAACGAAGGACAGTCTGTCTTAACAATTCATTGTGGCCGCTGAACTAAACATAATTTAAAATTTATGACATTCATGTTCTTCAACAATAAAGAAAACGATATTTATGAAACTGGCTCCTGAGTACATGAACTATTATTTTACATTGTCAAACCCATTCTACTGTGTCACAAGTTATGTAATTAGATAAATTGTTCAATGTTAATTATCACACTGGAAACGCACTTCCATTATTTACACCCTTAAACACTAATAAGAATTTTTATGCTTTTTGAATAATAGAAAGTAGTTACAACCATTGTCCAAAATAATTATTTGCGTTTTTAATAGCAATAAATGGCCAGTGATATAAACCAAACGCAAAGTAACTCATAGGCGAGAATGGCACGTGTTTTGTAGTCATGAGGACTTATTTTCTTAACAACGATAAGCGCTATTTATCTTTCGATATGCAGAGAAGTTTAAGAGGATTTCTTCAGTTTAATTTATTGTACAATACAAGGAATCAGCAAGAAAGTACTCCATGTGCTACAAGACATCTGTGCTGGAGCACCAAGTATAGGGTTCAGGAGGAGCAGCAAAGGGGTCCTTTGAAAGCCTTCAACAAACATTCGGTACACATGCGACAGCATGCCCTACCATCATGTTCCAAAACCCCTCGGATAAAAACTGGACTCTTCCGGGGCACATACTTTGTGTTCTATTGGTGACAAAGGCAAGGTAAATTATTTCGGATATTTCTTGGCCTGGCGACCAATTGCAAACCAACAGAAGAATCTTCTTCATGTCCCACTACAGTACAGGATCAAAGTATGAATATTACACACTTCCTCCTGCTTAGGCAAATGAAGAAAATCTGTTGGTTCTTTTTGCGCCTGGTGTGGTCTACTGCCTGCTTCAAGAAGATTATGGAGGTGCCATTAGTTCATGGGTGACTGGCGATTCCTTAGAATAATCCCAAAAATTGTTTACCCCTTTTTCGCACAAAAACCGAGCCGCGGATTCTAAGCCGGCTAAACGTAGCAAATGGCGGAAATTTTTGTGATGTATTCCAAAGATCCCGACCCCAAATAACACCGAAATTTTTATTGATATCTTTACCAGTTTCGGAAATACGGAAGTTGAAATTACACCTACCTGTACACTTAAAATACACACGTAAGATCCGGCCTGAGAAGAAAAGGGTTTTAGAAAGTAATGTAGTACGGAAAAATTTGCTATAAACTGCCTGTGTTACATCATAATGTTTCTGGAAATCCCATGTAGTACTGAAGCCTACCCAAAATTTTTGTACGCAAAAATTCCGGTCTGACGTGTAAAATTAATTGTGCGTAATTTCTGTTTCTTCTGACCCATAAAGTTCTTTTAACGTGAGTGACATGCCCTTACGTGACAAGGAAAAGAGGGAAGCAGCTGATAAATACACCTATTTGAGCACAAAAATGCAAATGTGTCCAGTATAAAAGACTGACTGAAAAGCGAGGTACCAGCTGCCTCATTCTACCTTCCTCAGCACCTTCAAAAATTTTCACGAATATTTTTGTATGCAAACATATCCGCGCTTTTTTTATGCTGTGAGGAAAAGATACAGTGTCAATCCTACCCCTGATGTTTCAGTGGCAAATAAATCTTTACTATATTTTGAAGTAAATGGAATACAACAATAACATTTTATCATCAGATCAAATACCGATAAATAATATGTTTCCAGAATGAGATTTTCACTCTGCAGCGGAGTGTGCGCTGATATGAAACTTCCTGGCAGATTAATACTGTGTGCCCGACCGAGACTCGAACTCGGGACCTTTGCCTTTCGCGGGCAAGTGCTCTACCAACTGAGCTACCGAAGCACGACTCACGTCCGGTACTCACAGCTTTACTTCTGCCAGTATCCGTCTCCTACCTTCCAAACTTTACAGAAGCTCTTCTGCGAACCTTGCAGAAACTTCCTGGCAGATTAAAACTGTGTGCCCGACCGAGACTCGAACTCGCATATCAGCGCACACTCCGCTGCAGAGTGAAAATCTCATTCTGGAAACATCCCCCAGGCTGTGGCTAAGCCATGTCTCCGCAGTATCCTTTCTTTCAGGAGTGCTAGTTCTGCAAGGTTCGCAGAAGAGCTTCTGTAAAGTTTGGAAGGTAGGAGACGGATACTGGCAGAAGTAAAGCTGTGAGTACCGGACGTGAGTCGTGCTTCGGTAGCTCAGTTGGTAGAGCACTTGCCCGCGAAAGGCAAAGGTCCCGAGTTCGAGTCTCGGTCGGGCACACAGTTTTAATCTGCCAGGAAGTTTCAAATAATATGTTGTTATGTACTATGCACATAGAACCTGTTTGAATTTTAAATAAAACGTGTAACCTCATCTCCAGCTCTTCTCATTTTCCTTGCGGCAAATTTAGACATAATTAGATAAAACTATTTCTACTGTTGTTAACAGAAGTATTGTGTCCTATTAGTCCTCAGCGACCGGCATAGGAACACTCACACAAAAAAATGCAGGTACCGCCAAACTACAAGATGTTGTACAACAATAATCAACCCACAAGAAAGCAACCTCCACTCTAACGGCTCGTATCAAATGCACTGTAAGAAAAGTATATACACTGTAGAAGGAATCAACAACTGTAATGATAGACTTACAAAATTAAATTTGGTATCCATTAATTAATTTCTTATTGTTAATCAATAAAACCCTATTCTAATTGATCGGTTCATTACGACTAGGCTGGACACTTTTAGGCAATTCTCCTGCAAGTAGAGCGGCGTTGTCAACATAATGTGTGGTGTAACCAGCGCTTACTTATAGAAATGAGAAATTTTTTCCACTCATTGCAGATTTAAACGCCACCGTCTTTCCATTGAACAGTAGGTAAAAACCACTTACATCTAACCTAATAGATTTTTATTTTTCTTCACGGGTGCGGAGCCCCCTAACACGCAGGGCCCGTAGCATTTGGTAACTCTTGCGACGTGACTAGTTCGGCACTGCAGCACAGGCACTCTGTTTAACCACTGGATCTGGATCAAGTGATTGTATGGTTTACCGCGGGAAGCTACTCATGTTGGCCAACATCTACGCAGATTAGGCTCTACTGAAGCACACACCCATGCACCAGCATTAGCAGTCACGAATGGTCGGCCACTTAAATTGCTTTTCAATTATCACGTCTCTGGCATATGCAATTTCGAATTGGTAACAAACATGCATAGTGGAATGATGTTACCTTGTTTCAGCCAAGCGCCAAATGAAAATATCACAGCTACATGACAGAAATAGTTCTAGTATATCATTCTCAAATATGTAATACTAAATTGCAGTAGGTATATGCTCATGTAATGCACCATATCAAGACACCGTCGATTTCTTGTCCCAACTTTGTCCAACAGAGACAGTGACCCTCGTATCGTGACATCGATACTGATGTGGCACTGAATTCCAGTGAATTCCAGTGTTTGTCCTACTCAACCCCTGTCTGTTATCACTGCTGTGTGTCTGTAGAGCAGGTGAGAAGCAGACATCCAGGAAGTTGCTGAGGTAGGCCACACTTGAGATATGCGACGAGCAGATGGCGGAGGACTCATACACACTAAGTTTGGGAGAGAGAATATGGGAGCCGTACTTAATGATAAGACACCCCCCCCCACACACACACACACACACACAAAGACAGCCACACACACAAAGACAGCCACACACAGAGACACAGACAGCCACACACACACACAGACAGCCACACACACACACACACACAGACAGCCACACACACACACACACACACAGACAGCCACACACACACACACACACACACACACACACACACACACACACACACACACACACAGCCACAGCCACACACACACACACACACACAAACAGCCACACACAGACACACACACACACACACACACACACACACACACACACACACCAGAGGAAAGACAGGGAGAGAGGGAGGGAAGGAAGCAGAGAGAGAGAGAGAGAGAGAGAGAGAGAGAGAGAGAGAGAGACGTTATAGCAGACAGAATTCTTACACAAGAGGTCATATTTGTGCTGCAAATAACATATTAAATGGTCTCATAATCAGAATAATAAAATAATATTTTTCAGTAATGTGGTTGGTTAGCCAGAAAATATAAACGTGAAAATATTGGTATAAAGATATAATACTTAATGCATCACACTCATGTATGTTTTGATAACAATGTAATTTTCTGTCCACGATTAGGAATAAATTTGACTTTAGACGATACAGCTGTAGTAGCGCCAGGAGGGGTAAGTATGGGGGAGCTAAGCTGCTTTATATGAAAAATAGTTGTTAGGAACACTTTGTCATGTTTGATGTTTGTATGTCAGGTGCCACAGAATCAGTAATACGAAGAACCTAAGCTATCATTTAGACACACACTTCTTATCATCGTTTACCAAGTTAACGTCATTCGATTGCCCTTTTCCGGTGTACGTTTTCACACAGAACTTTCATAGTATGCTTGTAACCTCCATGAGGTGGAGCGCGCAGCCGTCGCCCAGGAGGAAGAGTCACAGGTCGCAGCCGCACAGTGGCACAGAGACGTCATCGTCAATGGAGCATCTGCACGGCGCGATGTAGCTCGGTGACTGATCCGGGAGTCAGCCTGAGTCCCTGTTTGCGGCAGTATTACGAGTGGTAGCCAAACGTTCAAGTTAGCAGCAGAAAAATGTAGCGACAGTCATGTAAAAAACTCATAAGCTCCTGATAATTAATGTTTATTTCCCTTCTTGAATTATATAATTAAGGGCGTGATGATACGCACAATCTACTTTTGGGGCGGCCATCGACCTATTTTATGGTCATTACAGGTCTTGTGGTGTAAAAGAGCATTTAAAAATTTTTCAACAGTTGTTGTTGTCTTCAGTCCTGAGACTGGTTTGATGCAGCTCTTCATACTACTCTGTCCTGTGCAAGCTTCTTCATCTCCCAGTACCTACTGCAACCTACTTCCTTCTGAATCTGCTTAGTGTATTCATCTCTTGGTCTCTGTCTACGATTTTTACCCTCCACGCTGCCCTCCAATGCTAAATTTGTGATTCCTTGATGCCTCAAAACATGTCCTGCCAACCGATCCCTTCTTCTAGTCAAGTTGTGCCACAAACTACACTTCTCCCCAATCCTATTCAATGCCTCCTCATTAGTTATGCGCTCTTTCCACCTTATCTTCAGCATTCTTCTGTAGCACCACATTTCAAAAGCTTCTGTTCTCTTCTTGTCCAAACTATTTATCGTCCATATTTCACTTCCATACATGGCTACGCTCCATACAAATACTTTCAGAAATGACTTCCTGACACTTAAATCTATACTCGATGTTAACAAATTTCTCTTCTTCAGAAGCGCTTTCCTTGCCATTGCCAGTCTACATTTTATATCCTCTCTACTTCGACCATCATCAGTTATTTGCTCCCCAAATAGCAACACTCATTTACTACTTTAAGTGTCTCATTTCCTAATTTAATTCCCTCAGCATCACCCGACATAATTCGACTTCATTCCATTACCCTCGTTTTGCTTTAGTTGATGTTCGTCTTATATCCTCCTTTCAAGACTGTCCATTCCGTTGAACTGCTCTTCCAGGTTCTTTGCTGTCTCTGACGGAATTACAATGTCATGGGCGAACCTCAAAGTTTTTACTGCTTCTCCATGAATTTTAATACCTACTCCGATTTTTTTTGTTTCCTTTACTGCTTGCTCAATATACAGATTGAATAACATCGAGGAGAGGCTACAACCCTGTCTCACTTCTTTCCCAACCACTGCTTCCCTTTCATGCCCCTCGACTCTTATAACTGCCATCTGGTTTCTGTACAAATTGTAAATAGCCTTTCGCTCCCTGTATTTTACCCCTGCCACCTTCAGAATTTGAAAGAGAGTATTCCAATCAACATTGTCAAAAGCTTTCTCCAAGTCTACAAATGCTAGAAACGTAGGTTTGCCTTTTCTTAATCTTTCTTCTAAGATAAGTCGTAAGGTCAGAATTGCCTCACGTGTTCCAACATTTCTTCGGAATCCAAACTGATCCTCCCCGAGGTCCGCATCTATCAGTTTTTCCATTCGTCTGTAAAGAATTCGCGTTAGTATTTTGCAGCTGTGACTTACTAAACTGATAGTTAGGTAATTTTCACATCTGTCAAAACCTGCTTTCTTTGGGATTGGAATTATTATATTCTTCTTGAAGTCTGAGGGTATTTCGCCTGTCTCATACATCTTGCTCACCAGCTGGTAGAGAGTTGTCATGACTGGCTCTCCCAAGGCCGTCAGTAGTTCTAATGGAATGTTGTCTACTCCGGGGGCCTTGTTTCGACTCAGGTCTTTCAGTGCTCTGTCAAACTATTCACGCAGTATCTTATCTCCCATTTCGTCTTCATCTACATCCTCTTCCAATTCCATAATATTGTCCTCAAGTACATCGCCTTTGTATAAACCCTCTATACACTCCTTCCACCTTTCTGCCTTCCCTTCTTTGCTTAGAACTGGGTTGCCATCTGTTCTCTTGATATTCATACAAGTGGTTCTCTTCTCTCCAAAGGTCTCTTTAATTTTCCTGTATGCAGTATCTATCTTACCCCTAGTGAGATAAGCTTCTACATCTTTACATTTATCCTCTAGCCATCCCTGTTTAGCCATTTTGCACTTCCTGTCGATCTCATTTTTGAGACGTTTGTATTCCTTTTTGCCTGCTTCATTTACTGACTTTTTATATTTTCTCCTTTCATCAATTAAATTCAATATTTCTTCTGTTACCCAAGGATTTCTAGCAGCCCTCGTCTTTTTACCTACTTTATCCTCTGCTGCCTTCACTACTTCATCCCTCAGAGCTACCCATTCTTCTTCTACTGTGTTTTTTTCTCCCATTCCTGTCAATTGTTCCCTTATGCTCTCCTTGAAACTCTGTACAACCTCTGGTTCTTTCAGCTTATCCAGATCCCATGTCCTTAAATTCCCACCTTCTTTCAACTGTTAGGAGGCTACAAAGTTCTGATTGTTTTCTACATCTACGTCCCTGCAGGGACCAGAGTACTGCACAATGTACCACGCATTTCAGTTTATTTCTATTTCACGGAGAGCCAGATTAATAATTCTATTCTTGTTGTATTTAGTCTCACCCTGTATTGAGTCATGCATAGAAGGCTACAGTATATTCCTCCACTGTGCAACTAATACTTGTGTAACAAACGCCACTCAACCAAAGGTTAGTCTCCGCTGTAGTCTCGATACTAAATCACGTAATATAAACAGCATCCATCGTCAAACGTTTTATTTGATTTCGTTAGCATTTGGTGCACACAACTTCACAAATGTTACAGTACAAATGCATTTCATCTTTTTGTTGATGGGTACAGAGGAAATATTAATTACTTATTTTACTCATATGTTTACTTAATAACCTCTTGGAAAATCTGTCCACGCATGTCCGAAGGTTCAAGTGGCTCTGAACACTATGGGACTTAACATCTGAGGTCATCAGTCCTCTAGAACTCAGAACTACTTAAACCTAACTAATCTAAGGACGACACACTGATCCATGCCCGACGCAGGATTCAAACCTGCGACCGTAGCGATCGCTCGGTTCCAGACTGAAGCGGCATGTCCGAAGGAACATGACGTTGTGATTCTCAACAACACAAGCGCTGCAATATCGTACTTTTCGCCGACACCTAGCAAGGTACTTTCGATTAAAATGTCTCCCTGTGTGGCAAAATACATAATGAATGTACGAGTACAAATTGCAGACACGTGGTTGACGACACATGAAGCTTGTGTCTGGCTGTGGGTCATCCTCTGGTAGCCTGATGGTAAGGTACCGCTTGTGATAAGGGGGAAATCTTGGCACCGATTTTCATTGTCGTCATTCCATCATACAGCTGATGCTTGTCCATATCATGTCTTTCGTTTTGAGATGACTGGGAGATTTCTCATGACGTTAGACACCGTCTACATATAGCTTGAATAATCCGTAAACAAGGACTTTTTGAGGATGAGATTGCACTCTACAGCCTTCACAGCCTCTCTGACGTGGTGTCTCTTTCCACTATTCATTGCATGGGTATTTGTGTTCGTTTCAACTCCAGCGATGTTCTGGGATGGATTGAAATCAGAGACAATGAAGTATCCACCGCGTGTTGCGGTATTTGTGAGAAGGTCCAAGTACTCATTTTGTAGGAGGTTTCGATGCAATGGAATCCAGAGGAAGTTCATCGATGTTCCATACGATTGTTATCCTTCCGTACTGCTAGGGTCTTGAAACCTGATAGTACACGTACGTTATCAGCTATTATCAGGATCTCGTTTAGTCCAAGCACCCCTACGCAGTAGAGCGATTGCTAGTCGGCACCTACACCTGCAGGAAACACCGACGTATTGTGAGGGAAGGAGCATGACCGACCTTCTTGAAGTTGAATAAAAGATGGCACAAGCCACAATCTGTCAGTGAACTTTTTTTTAATCTCATCTGGCTGCTACCTTTGTAGGTTTCTTTGAATATGTTTCTAGTATCTGATGTTTTACTTTAAGGGCAGCTGATGGATGTCGTACGAGGTGAGAAAACAGTGTTTCGTAGTGCCGGTCAGTCCAGTGAACTGGTTTGTAAGAAAATGTTCGGTCATAGCGTTGTTGCTATTGAACCACTAGCTTTTTGTTTCAACTGAGAAATGAAAATTGGTAAGTGAAGCCTCCGACAGACAAGTTAATTTAAAAAGTGTGTGAGACACGAGTTAGGATTTTCTGCAACATCGGTTTACTTGGGCTCATTTCTTCTTGGTCTGCGCCAGTTCCGAGGATAAAGACCATTAGTCAGTATTGAAGACATCACTAACACACATTATAACTAACAGTTACTGTATTTTGACGAATTTGGCGAGTGTTAACTTGATACAACTAAGCTAGTAGCTCATACCGTAATCCAGTTTGGTTCTCATCACAGTTCTAACTGGTGGGGACCAGAGATCGGTGTAATACACTCCCCAACAAGTATTAGGCGATAGTATGGGAAAGGTCTATCGCTTGTCTAGCTTCGGAAACAGATCTATGAAACGAAGTTTCCACGTTCTTCGTGAATAGTCGATTGTTCCAGAAAACCGTGCAGTTGAATGTATTGATATCGATATTGTATGGTCTCAGATTTGCGAGTTGACATCGCTACCTAATTTTTTATTACGCAGTCGTGAAATCTACGCTTTAGCAAATACCCTGGAGAGACTGTTATGAGATAAGGCTTATATCGTATGCATATCTATACAGTTGAAGAGTCAGTAACAGACAAGTGAAATAGAAATTTACTCCGTGATCTATGGGTAGCGCCATTGACTAGTAATCAAAAACCGCCTGGGTTCCGATTTTGGACACAGCTACGTCTTAAATTATGAATTAAAGCATTGGCAATGGCAGTCTATAACGTACAGTATAGGAAATCAATTTCGTTCTTCCAACGGTCTTGACAAAGGGGATGAAGTAGCAGACAGTTCCAGGGCAATCTTTTGCTCTTGGGAATGGGAACCTTCCCCCAAAAGGCGATACAGTGAGCAGTGATCAACAGCACGAAGGTGAAGAGGGCAACAGCAACCACTTCAAAACGAATACCCAATATATATCCATAGAACATGCAGCCTGTAATTTAAAAAGTGACATTATAATCTCACCACTGCGAAAAGATTCCGCTTTAGTCCTCTATTCGTCAAATCTCCGGGAGGGGACTGCCAAGGGGGGAGGCAACCATTGAATCACCAACGAAATGCAACATTACACGAGTCGTACCGTGGAATGTCAGAAGTCTCAGCGCGTTATAGAAGCTACAAAATCTGAAAAGGGGAAATGGTAAGGTTTAATCTAAATATAGTCGGTGTCCGTGAAGTGGAATGGGAAGGAGATAAGGATTTCTCGCAACCAAGTATGCGAAATATCAACAGCAGCAGAGAATGGCGTTAACATGAGTATATATAGGGCGGAGAATGAGTCAGCGCAAACGGTTCAGTGATACGGTGGGTCTCATAAAAATCTATTGTTAAGGTGCTTGCTGACGTCACAAGCAAAACATGAAGAGACAGAAAGTATATAAGGGTACTTAACGAAGATTGTAATCTAATATTCACGGAGGATTGAAATGCTGTCGGTATGAAGGGAAGGAATAGAACACAGAGTCACGAGAGAATATGGGCTTGGTTGTAGGAGTTAAAGAAGAGTCAAACTAATTCAGTTTTTCGATAAATATCAATTGGTAATAACCACACTTGCAGGAGGTATACTTGGAAAATATCCAAAAATGCAGAAAGATTCCAACTAGATTATATCATGGCCAGACAAAGATTCCAAAATCAGATATTGTGTAGTAAGACGTACCTAGTAGCAGATGCGGACTCGGATCACATTTTAGTGATGATGAAGGTTAGACAAACTTCAGACAAGCATTCAGAAGAAACAATACGGAAAAAGTGGGATACCGAAGTGCTGAGGAGTGATGAGATGCGTTCGAAGTTCTCTAATACCGTAGTTACTGAGACAAATGATGAACGAGACTTAACGTTGTGCAACAGCAGAAATACTTCAGTCGATCGCCGAAAGAGGAAAGTACAAAAATGTTCAGGTAAGGAAAAAGGTACATCAGTTACACTACTGGCCATTAAAATTGCTATACCACGAAGATGACGTGCTACAGACGCGAAATTTAAACGACAGGAAGAAGATGCTGTGATATGCAAATGATTAGCTTATCAGAGCATTCACACAAGGTTGGTGTCAGTGGCGACGCCTACAACGTGCTGACACGAGAAAAGTTTCCAATCGATTTCTCATACGCAAACAGCAGTTGACCGGCGTTCGGGTGAAACGTTGTTGTGATGCCTCGTCTGAGGAGGAGAAATGCGTACCATCACGTTTCCGACTTTGATAAAGGTCGGATTGTAGCCTATTGCGATTGCGGTTTATCGTATCGCAACATTGCTGCTCGCGTTGGTCGAGATCCAATGACTGTTAGCAGAATATGGAATCGATGGGTTCAGGAGGGTAATACTAAACGCCGTGCTGGATCCCAACGGCCTTTTATAAATAGCAGTCGAGATGACAGGCATTTTATCCGCATTCCTGTAACGGATCGTGCAGCCACGTCTCAATCCCTGAATCAACAGATGGGGACGTTTGCAAGGCCACAATCATCTGCAGGAACAGTTCGACGACGTTTGTAGCAGCATGGACTATCAACTCTGAGACCATGGTTGCGGTTACCCTTGACGCTGCATCACAGACAGGAGCGCCTGCGATGGTGTACGAACCTGGGTGCACGAATGGCAAAACGTCATTTTTTTCGGATGAATCCAGGTTCTGTTTACAGCATCGTGATGGTCGCATCCGTGTCTGGCGACATCGCGGTGAACGCACATTGGAAGCGTGTATTCGTCATCGCCATACTGGCGTATCACCCGGCGTGATGGTATGGGGTGCCATTGGTTACACGTCTCGGTCACCTGTTGTACTCATTGACGGCACTTTGAACAGTGGACGTTACATTTCAGATGTGTTACGACCCGTGGCTCTACCCTTCATTCGATCCCTGCGAAACCCTACATTTCAGCAGGAAAATGCACGACCGCATGTTGCAGGTCCAGTACGGGCCTTTCTGGATACATAAAATGTTCGACTGCTGCCCTGGCCAGCACATTCTCCAGATCTCTCACCATTTGAAAACGTCTGGTCAATGGTGGCCAAGCAACTGGCTCGTCACAATAGGCCCGTCACTACACTTGATGAACTGTGGTATCGTGTTGAAGCTGCATAGGCAGCTGTACCTGTACGCCATCCAAGCTCTGACTCAATGCCCAGGCGTATCAAGGCCAGAGGTGATTGTTCTGGGTACTGATTTCTCAAGATCTATGCACCCAAATTGCGTGAAAATGTAATCACATGTCAGTTCTAGTATAATATATTTGTCCAATGAATACTTGTTTATCATCTGCATTTCTTCTTGGTGTAGCAATTTTAATGGTCAGTAGTGTAAATGCACCGTATGGCTGGTGCCTGGTGATCTAGCCACACGCCACTCAACGTAGTACTGCGGGTTGCCACCGTATCAGACTTCTGCAGACGACGAGCCTCTGCTTCAATGAGACATCCGCTGCAGTAAGCGCGACGCGAACAGCTAACAGTCGGTACAAGCTCGCCTCCACGAACCAGTTGACTCGGCCAACTTCCTGGTATTCATATGCCGGGCGGCCTTTATAGGACTGCCGCCTGCAGCTCTTCACCAAAGCTAATCCGAGGGTAAATTCAGCCTCTACTACCATGGGTCTCCTTAGCGATACAGCACATCACTACCAAAACAACGATAGTGCTGCCGATTCCAGCCCTGTCTACGCAGTGCCAAAAATTGTGACAGACCGAGTGTTGTACAGGGTATCTGGCACCTATATGGAATTGTAACGTATAAGTGACATTTTTTCTAATAGTTCAGGGTGATCTTTACGTCCTTTTCACTGAGAAACTTTCTGTTGCACATGATCTCGTTTGCTTCTTTATAGAAATAAACTTCCATTGATCGTTACTACCCGGGGACCTTCTTACATTCTCCGTGCACCATCCCAGAATGGTACATATCAGTAAGTCACGTAGGGACAAAATAAATCGGAAATATAGGGAAACTAAGGCGAAATAAGTACAGGAAAAATGTGAGGCAACCAGAAAAGGAATGGTCGACGGAAAGACGACATAGGGTCCAAGCGCTGCTCTCATCGAACAGCTCCATCGAACCAGTGAGAAGGCTAATGACACAAAGAAAAAGGAGCACATAAATTTTTAAAATCAGCAGTATACATAATTAGCCTGATTGAGCATGCGACGTATTGAGCCTAGCTTTAGGTAATAATATAATAATGGCATATCGTGTTAAGAACGATAACTTTTTATGAATAGTACCTGCCAGCATCAAATGAGCTACGATAAAACCGAATACACCACTGGAAACGAAATTTCAAACAGAAACGTTGTATTCAAACGGCTAATCGATCCAGTGATACCAATAGTCGTTATTCTTGTTTCAAAATACACACTTCAGCAATTTAGTAGTAATTTATTAGTACAGTAATATCGGCCAAACAAAATTTGATTCAGTGATCAACTACTTGTTGATCACTAACTCATCTCAAGAGCTACAGAACGATGTAATGATATTTGCATTGTTGTTGTTGTTGTCTTCAGTCCTGAGACTGGTTTGATGCAGCTCTCCATGCTACTCTATCCTGTGCAAGCTTCATCTCCCAGTACCTACTGCAACCTACATCCTTCTGAATCTGCTTGGTGTATTCATCTCTTGGTCTCCCTCTACGATTTTTACCCTCCAAGCTGCCCTCCAATACTAAATTGGTGATCCCTTGATGCCTCAGAACATGTCCTATCAATCGATCCCTTCTTCTGGTCAAGTTGTGCCACAAACCTCTTCTCCCCAATCCTATTCAATACTTCCTCAGTAGTTATGTGATCTACCCATCTAATCTTCAGCATTCTTCTGTAGCACCACATTTCGGAAGCTTCTGTTCTCTTCTTGTCCAAACTATTTATCGTCCATGTTTCACTTCCATACATGGCTACACTCCATACAAATACTTTCAGAAAAGACTTCCTGGCATTTAAAACTATACTCGATGTTAACAAATTCCTCTTCTTCAGAAACGTTTTTCTTGCCATTGCCAATCTACATTTTACATCCCCTCTACTTCGACCATCATCAGTTATTTTGCTCCCCAAATAGCAAAACTCCTTTACTACTTTAAGTGTCTCATTTCCTAATATAATTCCCTCAGCATCACCCGATTTAATTTGACTACATTCCATTATCCTCGTTTTGCTTTTGTTGATGTTCATCTTACATACTCCTCTCAAGACACTGTCCATTCCGTTCAACTGCTCTTCCACGTTCTTTGCTGTCTCTGACAGAATTACAATGTCATCGGCGAACCTCAAAGTTTTTTCTTCTTCTCCATGAATTTTAATACCTACTTTTGTTTCCTTTACTGCTTGCTCAATATACAGATTGAATAACATCGGGGAGAGGCTACAACCCTGTCTCACTCCTTTCCCAACCACTGCTTCCCTTTCATGCCCCTCGACTCTTATGACTGCCATCTGGTTTCTGTACAAATTGTAAATAGCCTTTCGCTCCCTGTATTTTACCCCTGCCACCTTCAGAATTTGAAAGAGAGTATCCCAGTCAACATTGTCTAAAGCTTTCTCCAAGTCTACAAATGCTAGAAACGTAGGTTTGCCTTTTCTTAATCTTTCTTCTAAGATAAGTCGTAAGGTCAGAATTGCCTCACGTGTTCCAACATTTCGACGGAATCCAAACTGATCCTCCCCGAGGTCCGCATCTACCAGTTTTACCATTCGTCTGTAAAGAATTCGCGTTAGTATTTTGCAGCTGTGACTTATTAAACTGATAGTTAGGTAAGTTTCACATCTGTCAAAACCTGCTTTCTTTGGGATTTGAATTATTATATTCTTCTTGAAGTCTGAGGGTATTTCGCCTGTCTAATACATCTTGCTCACCAGATGGTAGAGTTTTGTCATGACTGGCTCTCCCAAGGCCGTCAGTAGTTCTAATGGAATGTTGTCTACTCCCGGGGCCTTGTTTCGACTCAGGTCTTTCAGTGCTCTGTCAAACTCTTCACGCAGTATCGTATCTCCCATTTCGTCTTCATCTACATCCTCTTCCATTTCCATAATATTGTCCTCAAGTACATCACCCTTGTATAAACGTTCTATATACTCCTTCCACCTTTCTGCCTTCCCTTCTTTGCTTAGAACTGGGTTGCCATCTGAGCTCTTGATATTCATACACATGGTTCTCCTCTCTCCAAAGGTCTCTTTAATTTTCCTGTATGCAGTATCTATCTTACCCCTAGTGAGATAAGCTTCTACATCCTTACATTTGTCCTCTAGCCATCCCTGTTTAGCCATTTTGCACTTCCTGTCGATCTCATTTTTGAGACGTTTGTATTCCTTTTTGCCTGCTTCATTTACTGCATTTTTATATTTTCTCCTTTCATCAATTAAATTCAATATTTCTTCTGTTACCCAAGGATTTCTAGCAGCCCTCGTCTTTTTACCTACTTTATCCTCTGCTGCCTTCACTACTTCATCCCTCAGAGCTACCCATTCTTCTTCTACTGTATTTCTTTCCCCTATTCCTGTCAATTGTTCCCTTATGCTCTCCCTGAAACACTGTACAACCTCTGGTTCTTTCAGTTTATCCAGGTTCAATCTCCTTAATTTTCCACATTTTTGCAGTTTCTTCAGTTTTAATCTACAGGTCATAACCAATAGATTGTGGTCAGAGTCCACATCTGCCCCTGGAAATGTCTTACAACTTAAAACCTGGTTCCTATATCTCTGTCTTACCATTATATAATCTATCTGATACTTTTTAGTATCTCCAGGGTTGTTCCACGTATACAACCTTCTTTCATGATTCTTAAACCAAGTGTTACCTATGATTAAGTTGTGCTCTGTACAAAATTCTACTAGGCGGCTTCCTCTTTCATTTCTTAGCCCCAATCCATATTCACCTACTATGTTTCCTTCTCTCCCTTTTCCTACACTCGAATTCCAGTCACCCATTACTATTAAATTTTCGTCTCCCTTCACTATCTGAATAATTTCTTTTATTTCATCGTACATTTCTTCAATTTCTTCGTCATCTGCAGAGCTAGTTGGCATATAAACTTGTACTACTGTAGTAGGTGTGGGCTTCGTATCTATCTTGGCCACAATAATGCGTTCACTATGCTGTTTGTAGTAGCTTACCCGCATTCCAATTTTTTTATTCATTATTAAACCTACTCCTGCATTACCCCTATTTGATTTTGTGTTTATAACCCTGTAGTCACCTGACCAGAAGTCAGGTTCCTCCTGCCACCGAACTTCACTAATTCCCACTATATCTAACTTTAACCTATCCATTTCCCTTTTTAAATTTTTTAACCTACCTGCCCGATTAAGGGATCTGACATTCCACGCTCCGATCCGTAGAACACCAGTTTTCTTTCTCCTGATAACGACATCCTCTTGAGTAGTCCCCGCCTGGAGATCCGAATGGGGGATTATTTTACCTCCGGAATATTTTACTCAAGAGGATGCCATCATCATTTAATCATACAGTAAAGCTGCATGCTCTCGGAAAAAATTACGGCCGTAGTTTCCCCTTGCTTTCAGCCGTTCGCGGTACCAGCACAGCAAGACCGTTTTGGTTATTGTTACAAGGCCAGATCATTCAATCATCCAGACTGTTGCCATTGCAACTACTGAAAAGGCTGCTGCCCCTCTTCAGGAACCACACGTTTGTCTGGCCTCTCAACAGATACCCCTCCGTTGTGGTTGCACCTACGGTACGGCTATCTGTATCGCTGAGGCACGCAAGCCTCCTCACCAACGGCAAGGTCCATGGTTCACGGGGGGGGGGGGGGGGGGGGGGGGGACATTTGCATTATACTACCTAATAACAATAATTTCATTTCGCTCAAACGTCGAGAGCATATCTTTTAATTAGATGCCACTTTGTCGAATTGTTTGCCCCTAATTCATCCCAGTTACTCGTTCCGGGAAAGGGAATATGCAGGAACCACGCAATGTTTTTAATGACTCCCCACGTCGTTGAGAGGTGCAGGCTAGATTATATGGGAACTGAAAATTTCCGCTGTCCGTCTGGAATTCAATACCGCTACCTGTCGATTTCCAGGTACGTGGCTTTACTGCTTATCCTCCTGGCCCGATTAATACGGTACATTGTGTGATCCGCCGAAAATTAATTTTAGGCATTAATTCCCATGTAATTAAGGTCAGAAACGTAATCAAACGCCAAACACGTGATAGCGTTAGTAAACAGTAATGATATTACGGCTTTATTTACAGCATTACTGACTTGGAAAGCCAGTCGCTGTGTCCGAACGGTTCTAGGCGCTTCAGTCCGTAACCGCGCTGCTGCTACGGTCACAGGTTCGAATCCTGCCTCGGGCATGGATGCGTGTGGTGTTCTTGGGTTAGTTAGATTTAAGTAGTTCTAAGTATAGATTACTTATGACCTCAGATGTTAAGTCCCATAGTGCTTAAAGAAAAGACTTGGAAAATTTGTGACACTAATTATCTTAATTGCAGTAAACAAGTTGTTGTATGTAACTTCTACAAGAAAGGGAACGAAAAGTTACTTTCAACCTTCCACATGATAGTCAAATATTAACTTTAAATAATTTCACTTTATTACAAAGCAATCAAAGAGTAGTTTTTAGGCGTTTTGTTGGAATCAATGGGCGACAACTTCATGTTGTTGTGGTGACTCAGCTGAGCCTGACGCACCACGTTAACCTACCGTGCCCGCCTCAATGTTCCCACCACCTGTGCGCCGCGTGCTATATACAGGATGACAATAATTGAAATATAAGAAAAAACTTAAAAACGACGGCGTGCACACATTATTCAACATGTAAACGCCACTACAGATATCCGGGTTTAGGTTATGACTTGTTCGATATACCTGCCATGACATACGATGATGTGGTGCGGACGAATAGCGAAATTCTGAAAAACCCGATAAAATGTTGGAACACCGACGCTGTCGATGACCTCCTGAATGCTGTTTTCAGTTCATTAATGGTTTTGGGGTTATTGCTGTACACCTCGTTTAATACAGCCCTACAAGGAGGAGTCACATGTGTTCAGAACTGAAAAATGTGGCGGTCAACCGAGGCCCACGCCAGTGGCCTCTGGGTACCCCAGAACCAAAATGAGGTCCCCAAAGCGCTCCTCCAGGACATCAAACACTCTCTTGCCTGCTCGACATCTCGTCGATATCGCGGTATTAATCAGTTATCCGCAAATAAATACACTCACACATGCATTACATTTTAATACAGTTTCTGTAATAAAGCCTACCGATTCAGAAATAGCAATACATTACAAGTTATCAATGAATATTAAACGGCTAAACATTTTGCATGATGCAGAGGGTATTTTATCTGCATTTTCGGTGTTCCAGACTGTGCCATATTTCAATGCGTATTTCGCCGTTAATCCATGGAAACGTTCACTGTCCATCAGTGATATTAGATAATCAAATAATCTCTTCAGTGGGCTTCTTTCGAACAATTGCGGTATTTAACAACACAGAGTGCATGCATATACAGGAGCAAACTTTTAATATAATGTATACCAGCTATGTAATACAGCAGAACCTAGAGTGTCTACTAAGTTGCCAGCCATATGTCCACTGATTCTATGGGACACAATGGAATACTGTGTTGGAGCTATCTCGCCAAACTATCCACCTACCAGATGATGAGGTTTGGTTTGTGGGACACTCAACTGCGTGGTCGTTAGCGCCCATACAACGTCCCAGTTGTTACACAGTCCAATCTAGCCACTGGCATGAATGATGATGATGATGAAATGATGAAGACAACACAGACACCCAGTCCCTGGTCAGAGAAAAACTCAACGCAGCCGGGAATCGAACCTGGGACCCCATGATCCAGAGGCAGAAACTCTAGCCACTAGACCACGAACTGCCGACCCCCCCATCAGAGGAAAGTATAGTTCAACTCTACAGGTCTTGCTGTGCATCGGCGGAGATAGAAATGCATGGATCAACTTTGCTATATGTGGGCACAGAACTACAATTTTATTTAAAAACGAACAGTTACCATCATGAGCGGGTGGACAGAACGGCCTCAACACAAGGGTCCTAGTAGTAAGCGACTGGCCGGTAATGATAATGAAAACTAGGAGAAATAGAAGATTGGTTCACTACTCCCTGATAGCACATTTAGCTGAAGGAAGACTAATCTTATTCTCTTGCTGTTAACACATGTTGAAGATTTTCGCATAGAGCATGTACACTTATTTTCAAGCCTGCCGGAGTGGCCGAGCGGTTCTAGGCGCTTCAGTCTGGATCCGCGCGACCGCTACGGCCACAGGTTCGAATCCTGCCTCGGGCATGGATGTGTGTGTTGTCCTTAGGTTAGTTAGGTTTAAGTAGTTCTGAGTTCTAGGGGACTGATGACCTCAGATGTTAAGTCCCATAGTGCTCAGAGCCACTTGAACCATATTTTCAAAAACCTTCTTTCAACCCGAGTATCAGCCACTACAGGAAATTTGAGGGTAGTGTTGATGGAGCAACTTGGCAGAAATTTAGCAAAAGCAGTGAGATTCTACCACCTGAGGAAGTAAAACCAAGAAGTGCACTAGTAATTGGTGACGAAGTGGAAAACCAGAATCCGATTCCCAGATATTTATCTTCGGCCTTCATATGAATGCCAATGTCTTTTTTTTTTTTTTTTTTTTTTGAGCCAGACATATTCCATGATTCCAAAGCAGTTGGTAATGGATAAAGCGAACTCTATTATCTCATCAATTAAGACAATATAAATTTAAAACATATTTATCAAGCGCATGTAGAAGCCAACATGATATTGAATGAATTTATTAACATACGTTGGAACTGCTGGAATCACAGGCAGTATGGCTTCTTGGTTATAGGTAACTCAATGAAATTGAATCATGGTCGATATAAACGAAACTTCCAGGAATTTCTGCTCAAAAGATACAGTGTCGACACGCTAATGTGTCAGTATACTGTAGACTAATTTGAATGGGTGTTGCTCACTCGTCCCAACGACGCGCGATGCGAAGAACATGTATCTACACATTTACAGAAAAACTGAGACAATCAGTGATAGATTAATGGAACTGTAAACTCTCATTGTGGTGTCAGCTAGAAATGGTGAGATGGAGCGGTTGAATACTAGAATCCAATAATGTCAACTATATGTCAGTGAGGAAATGAAGTCAACACAAACCTAACGGATATGTGTGGATACATCAAGGTGACAGTTAAGACACTTGACCCCTATCACCACGAGCAACCCAGACTATATACAAAGGTGCGTTTACACCTGTGGTCCTTGCGACTGGTAGCCGTGAGGCTGTAGTTTGCCCACCACGCAAACTACATATATGCCTCTACCTGTGTGTGGACCAAGCACAATCGCACAGCGAAGAGGAGCAAGGTTCATGGTGTGAACGCACCTTTAGTTGTACGCTATCTCAAAAAAGGTTTAGTGTACAGCAGCATATCGTCGCCAAAGTGTTAAGTTATTGCAGAGTAGAAAACTAATCGACATAAATTACGTTGGTTAAAACGGTGGACTGCTCACAAAAAAATCATAGCAATGCTACTGGACGGATAGCTTATAAACACACACTTGCTTAAGCACTTCATATACTTCAAAATCGCAAGATTTTACGGTTTGTTTATATGGGATACATTGACAAAGACTATGCGTTAATCCAAAAACTGTCGGATTGTCAAGTTAGATATCTGCTGGGAGGGGGGATATGAAACTCACTGAATTGCGTATGTTAAAAAAACGGAATACCATCTACTATTTTGCTGCATTCAGTGATTTAAGGCCATCAGAAGAATTGTGCCACTACTCCACCGACAGGAACGAAGTGTTCTACAATTTTCGACGCTACCGAAACTGCACTTCATATCTCAGGAGTCAGCTGTTTCCTATGTTTCTCCCGACGATTACGAAAAAACAAGCAGTACTACACTTCAGTGCATCAATGTCGTACACTAACTTTAAAAGAACGTTTGTCTACATTACAGGGAAACTTCTTTCCTCCAATAGATCCAAGCAAGGAGGAGCTGAGTACTGCAGTGATTGGTCCAGAAACAAGTAATAGCATACACAGTGTCACCGACACAAAAAATAAATTGAATCTAGGAAGAGGAGTGGTGGTGGTAAAACCTCCTGGCTGCAACGACTTAAATGCGTACATAAAACGATTTGTAAAAGGGTTTCAGTAACGTCCAGAAGTTGAGTCATTTAAAACGTAACTATAAACAACAATAAACACATATGCCTTTACCCGTGAAGGATAAATAGGATTGCTACTACGTTTCTTGAAGGATCAAGTGCTGGAACATAACACTGATAAAATTTACAAGAGGAAGATATGTTGATACACTACCAGTCATACGATTCATGTTGAATGAAATCATGACAAATTCGTACCTTAACTACAATTAGTCCATACTATAAAAAGATCGTTTGCCTACAATGTGTCAACTGTGTCCAGGTTATAAAAGTGTGGTGGTTCCCAGCAATCCACTATACCTCCCAATGACTGTTCAGACGTTAGACCATCTCGAGCTGAATATCACAGATCAAATGCAAATCTAGTAAGCTTTCGCTCTGAGTAAATTACTGTACGTGTCCATCTGACCAGCATCAGGGATATAAAATATCAACATAGCACATATAACCATCAGAAGACCACTTTGCAGCGGACTCAGAATGTGATAACATGCGAGAAACGCGTGTTTCTTAAATCCATAGCATTGAATCTTCGCAATGACCACTCAGTATAACAACTCCAATTCAGTATGACGAGAGTATCATTAATCGGGAATATTTTCCCCACAAATATTATGCTTCAGCAACATTTAATGACAATGATGAGATAATAATTCTTATTCAACATTAACATGGTTTAACGTGTCCAAGCGAGAGCGTCTTATATTTGGAATGGGTGTGAAGATTCCAGCAGCAAAAGTAACATCACATCTCACACATAATGCATTCACCTTTACACTTCAAGAAATAACGTACTGTAGCACCACCACAGTTTAAGATAGGAAAGTTAGATCCGGTGCAACATTTCTGAGTGCACAAGTTACAACTAGGTGCAGGCTGGATTGCAGTGAGTTACACATACCAACGGTTGCGAAGTAGAATGGAGGCCACAGCGCCGTTGAACCACTGAAAAGAGTAAACGCAGCAGTTTGCATGGCGCAAGCTACAGGCAGAAGGGGCCCACAGGCGCAACCGGGGTGTGGTGTGTATGTGACTCGGAGCGACACGTTAACTAAACAGAGGCACACAGCTGAGTACAAATGGTGCCATTTTCTAACGAGATTCAAGTGTGGCAGCTCTCCTGGATGGCGAGGCGTGTCACACCACCGGCTACAAGCAGCAACAGATGGGGCGCCAGCGTCCCAGTCCATGCCGGGCCGTTGGTTTGACTCTCAGAGGCTGATGCGGGGTCCGCAGCCAGCCAGGATGGGCCACTCTTCGACTCGCTACTGTGGGCAGTCGTCCCGTCTCCCAACACACGCTGGAGACGTCCCGAGGCGAGGGCCGCAGATTCGGACGTTGGATCGTGGGTGGTCGTTGCAGCCGCGTTCCGAGCTACGCCAGCAAGGGAAAAGCAGCAGGGGGGCCGGCCTGTGGCTCCCGGCGGAGCAGTGCAGAGACAACAAGGACAGTGGGCGCTGAGCCGGCTGCTAGTGCAGCCATCCTGTTGTAATCTGAACTCTGCAGCTGGCGTTCAGGGCCGGCTCGACACAGCGTGTTGCACCGCGGCGGTTACCTCAGCATTTCAGGGCCCTGTGACGTGGACCAAGGTGAATGGGGCACTGCAGTGGAAATGAATAAATCATTTGGAAACCTCGGGCGAGTTTTAATATGGCACCTCCTGGCACACACCCACTACAATTGGTGTCTTACCACTACATTTGGTCATCCTCATACTTTCGGTGGCAGAAGTCTCCATTACAATACAAACTTAATGTCATTGAAATCGACTGCACCAGAAATGGTGGAATCATACAGACCCTCAAAGCATACATCTCTGCGTCTACATCAGATCTGAATACCTCACAAAACGCAGGCATATCGACAGAGGGCCCCTTTAAAGTGTGCTTCTTGCTCAAAATGTTAGTAGGCCTCTTCGAAGATAATAATCATGTTTGTATGAACGCTGAACAAGAGATGATTCTAGTTTGAAGAACTACAGATGATAGCTTGTACAT
The DNA here is from genome assembly GCF_023897955.1 of Schistocerca gregaria. NCBI lineage: Eukaryota > Metazoa > Arthropoda > Insecta > Orthoptera > Acrididae > Schistocerca > Schistocerca gregaria. Next base: position 896,502,956 of record NC_064922.1, read on the forward strand.
TCTAGGAGATGGAGAAAGAGCACAAAATTATGATTGCAAAATACGTATCTACCAGTCAAGGAGAATTTGAAACGAAACTTCCTGACAGATAAAACTGTGTTCCGGACCCGAACAAACGCAGGATCTTTGCCATTCGTGGATAAGTGCTTTACCGACTTTTTTAACGCTATGAAACAAGTAAAGCATCTTCTTTTAATTACTTTATTTTTTATTAGGGTCATAGCTACAGGCTGGAGGATACGGGGTCGAATCCCAACACCAGGCCACTACGCCTCTACTCCCATCGCTGAGCTGCGCCCTCACAAAACGGTTTTTCTCGCATATACATTGGAAAAACGGATTAAAACTAGGTGACCCACCCAGAGGCCTGACAATCCCGCAAGGCGATAAAGGATGGTGGGCGGACGGTGTCCAAGGTCAGGCGTGTCATGTTTCATTCTGAATCAGACGGGCCCCTCTACGCCGGGGACATGCCAACTTAGTGGGGATGTGGTAAAAACACTGTTAAGATAATTGGCAAAATACGTGCGACAGTGGGAACAGTGTGGAGCCTGTGCATGTGCAGTCTGCAAGTACTGCCACAACTCGAGGCGCGAGTGGTCGCATCGCCACTCAGATATGCCTTTATCCAGAGAACTAACCGAGGCTTTGTGGCAGGAAAATATTTTACCGCTGGTTCAAAAAAGGACTGTGGATCAATAACATGCGGCAGTACTAGCAGAAAACACGCAACCAGTTGCCGCCGTAACAACCAAACGACTAGACATCCGCAACAGCTACACAGTTGAAGCGGTGGTGACCATCGCCGACACTACGGCAGACGGTGCAGTGGGGGGAGTCCACTAGTCCTATGGCTTGAAGCTGCAGATTAATTGGTACTTAGCACAGCCCGCGTAATAGCAAGTCGGTCTGGTATGCGACGGAAAGAAGCTAATGAATGCATTCGTGGGAGTTCGGCGCAAGCGTAACTGCGTTTCACAATGAAAACTGTGACGTGTGGAAACGCGGACGTGATGCTACCAACTGTGACTGGCACATGGACGGCAACTAAATGATGTGTAATGGAGGCCTCGACACCACGCTGTTGTTTATGCATTGTGGCCATGCATAGTGCCGCCCTAGGATAGCAAACGTTCGGAAGACCAAGCCCTCTTGCATGTGGAGGGCGAGCAAGTGTGTCACCAAGGACTTTGAAGATGGACCCAGCCGTCAGAAAATATCCTCGTCCTCTCATAATCGGCATCGGTAGAATCTGCACAGTATGAACCATTCTGGATGCCACATAGGCATTCAGATAGTTAACGCACTGCAGAGGATCGAGGTGACATAGGGAGTTGTGAATGGCCATCATTCGGGTAATTCTCAAAACTTGAGGATAGCTGAATGCCGCTATCGCAAGATAGCGATGACGTTGGACATATGGCGGGGGACCAGATCGTCTGGGCGTAGCCCGCAACCAATAGACAGCCCTTGGATTTGGGCGTATTCGTTGAACTTCCAGCCGCCCTCCCATTAGCGGAAATCTTATCGAGGATTTGTGCGACTTCCTCTCAAGAACGAACCAGTAGCAGGAGATCATCGGCGTTTGCTCGACATCGAAAGGTGTAACTGCGTAAGGAGAGGCCAGACAACTGCGCCATCAGCGGGCCTACGAGCGGCTCGATGTCCATGGAAAGGGGACAGTCTTGTCAGACTGGCCGCTGGAACGGCATCCGACCTGGCAAACTCCACTTCACCTGGACCAACGAATGCACGCAGCTATAGAGTCCGCGAAGGATGGTGATGAATTGGGCAGGGAGCCCCATCCGTTGTAACACAGGATATAAAAATATATGGCGCACCCTGCGAAACGCGCTGTCAGAATCTACGGCTTCGATCACCACACGAAGTCTGCACACCTCTGCCAGTGCAGTCACGCCACGACAGTCTTCAGTTGCATAGACCAAAGAAACTTTTTCTAAGTATTCTACTGTACAAAATTACATGAAAGTCAAAGAGAGTGTTCCTGATTCACTTATAAACTACAGATAGAATACGAGAAGAGTTTGACTGCCTGAGGAAACATGAAAAATGAAACAGGCAGCTGGGGTAAGCACTAACGCCACATAATGACTCCAATACAGAGTGTTGAACCCCCTACTTGCTAATTGCACAAGAAATTAGTTCCAAATAGTACATCAATGCCGAGATATTTTGAATCACCAGGAAATTGCACTCCAAAAGCTGTCTATTGTTAATAGTATCTCTTGTTTCACACTCTGATAGCTTACCAGTAGCACCAATATTTTTTAATCCAGTCACATGTATCACTACTATACCCTCTGTGTTCTTAATAGATTCAAAAAATGCCTGTGAAATGTTCAAATCACTGCCACTATCCAATAAATACTTAACCTGTATACACTGTACACTTGCTGTAATTACAGGATGCCATACTTTCTTTTTACTTACCGTGTGATGTTCTTCATACAACAAATCCTCATTAATCCTTTCCCTGGAACAACTATCATCCTGCTTACCAAACTGATCATCAGACACAGTCAAATGACAGATAGGATGGTCCTCTTCCTCATTACCTCTCTCTAACTCCTCATTCCTCCTTTATTCTTTCTTTACTTAACACATTGCCCACATTATTAATTATAGATTCAAATACCCCGTTGTCATCACTACTGGATTTTTCATTGCTATCATTACACTTACAGTCAGAATTATACACTTTCATTTACGCTATGCTCTAGATTTTGTACTACTTCCACTCTTTTCTCAATTTCAGCCAATTTCGAATCTACTTTTTCGTTTACTTTTACTGGTTTTTACTCTACCACTAGTGCACACTTGATTTGTGCCTCAGTTTCTGAATCATTTTTAATGTGATCTATTTGGTTCTCAAGTTTGACCCTGTTTTCAGCACCTTGTTTCTCGGAAACCTCCGCCTTCCTACTATTGTCATCACAAAGTTTCTCTCTCTCTTCTACACATTTATTACTCAATGTTAATTTCTCATTAGCATTATGTACTACTTTATACTATTTTCCACCCTATTCATGGCTTTTTCCATGTCTTCTTTCGCATCTATATTATTCATAATATACCTTAACATCGCTCCTACTTTTCCGTAGGTCAAAAACTTTTGCCCTTGCTGACTTTCCCTACTAGATTCCTCCTCCTCAACCTTAACGACAACTTCAGTACTGTTTTCGTCCATTTCGCTTCTGACAAAAGAACTTTCGCCCCCTTCCTCAAAGTTACATTCATGTCTGATTTATAACTTCTTATGCCCTTCTGTTCATTTAACAGCTCAGCCTCTACAGCTTTGTTCTTTGCCACACTGTCTTGTTCATTAAGGTCACTCATTACGTATCCCCTACTACAAAACAGCTTTTGGAATGAATTACCTCGTTGGCTGCTGCTCTTCTGCTGCTGCTGTTGTGGTTGTCCTCTTGGTCCATCGTCTGTGTGGATGCTGCAAGTTGTAATTCTCTAGGCGAGGCGTCTCGTTTACCACCGGCCAGCTGTGTCCACCTGCGTGCTGATTGGTTGCTCCTCTGTTGAATACCTGCTTCCACAGAACATGCTCGCTGATTGACTGCTGCACCTTTTTCATTATGAAAACCCAGCGCTGATTTGCGATTGCACGGCTGCACTGTAAACTGCTCTTTATTTCACTTTTCAAAGTTCACGACTCCTTGTTTTACTGTGGTTACATACAATAATCCTTACACATGTAGCGGTTCTACCTGCTTTTATTTTTCTTCTTTTGTTGTCCTCGGTGTCGACGTACTGTGTTGCTACACTGGCTGAAGAATGAATTGTGGGTTCCGACACTGACTACTGTAAATAATGTAGCCAACAGATGCACAATTACGTTTCATAGTCTTACTTTTGCTATTCACAACTCCCCATATACACATTTAATTTGTCCAGTGCACTATCGGTCACCTTTCCGTAAACCTCATTAATAGTTAGTAGGCGAACTTGCACATACTGCTACAATAGTTTATTGTTGAACATCTATGAGCAGTAGAAACATAACCACCAAGTTCAAGGTCCACAGTTCTAACTACGACTAGTCAAAATAAATTAGAAAATCAGATACATACCTAAAAATAAGCACAAAATTAGATCTGATGTTATATTCTTTAAAACCAAGGGCCAGTCATTCTTCTCTCTTATGAAAATGCAGGTTATATTCACGAATGTTAGTGATAATTAGTTCAAAAATGAAAAAAAACGAATTTAAGTAGGTAGATGGCAAAACAAGTGGGGAATTAAAATTATCCCAGCTTCCTTCGTCACATCCTGAACTAAGTGGTTTGGGTGAAATGATGATTGTGGAATACTTCGTTAATACTTGTGTGACGTCAGAGAATGTAATGAGTGCATCTTTAAACACACATTCTCCCCACTCATCATAAAACTTTTGTGTCTATGATGATCTCGCCCTTTGAGGCACTTTCGTAAAATACCCCAAATGTTGTGTAATACCTCTACATTTCTATTACACTTTGCACAATTCCTGATAGAGGTAAGTAGTGTATGAGAGATTCATGCAATAATAATGCATATACTGCAGCGCTTACAGGCAACTTTTGTCATGATTCGAATTCAGTGCATATGTCCACAGTTCCAACCTTCACTGTTTCTCATTTCTTTGAACGATCTCGCACCATTGTGGGTTATACTTCCTTAACCTTCTGTGGGCTGCGTGTGAATTTCAAACCACTGTCAGTCCATAGTAAGACGGCTAAAACATTGCATACATGTCATACAATAGTCTGTATTATTTTTTCGCCAGTCAAACTCTCAGTTATATGGAAAAAACTGGGAGTGTGGTTGAACTCTAGCATTGTTTAATTTACAGTTGTCAAATGTGCTCTCATCCTTTTTCAGATTCCTCTTCCTGGCTGATTGCAGCGCTAGAATAAGAAAGTGAGGCGTTTCAAGCTGAATGGAAGACTTAATCGTCCACGTTTGGCGAGATCACTCTGGAAGGATTCGATAGTCAAACAGCTGCCATGATCAGAAACTTAATGGCGGCTGTACGCCAGAATTGATTAGACTTAAACGTTTCAGACGCTTTATCTGATAGAGAAATATGTAGTACTTAACATGAGGAACATTAAATTACACACACTTGTTTCAGCAATAAAAATTTATTACATATTTCCAAAAATATCCCCATTACAATTCCTAGAGCACTACAACGACAGCACAGTGTGTCAGTTAAATACCATGATGACCATTTATTTTGAACTGTAAACAAAAAGTACGAATAGATCGTTCAACATATATATTTTGATATCCTTAAGTATTAACGCATATCATTTGTTTACGTTCACTATTAGCACCGCAAGTTTTATTTAAGTTGCCTGCACATCCAAGTCGCGCAATGGAATGCTTAACAGGGCATACTGAGAACAGTGGATTTGAGTTTTCAGGTACATACGGCTGACATCTCCAACAATTATGGTTATTGTGAAGACACAAATGAAGCTGTGGATGGAAACTTGAAACCCACAATCAACGATGTTGGTCATCTGTTACCGATAATAATCATGTGAAAATCCTGAATGGACACTGCAAGGAAAAAAAAATCGTAATACCGAAAGGTAACAAATGTAGAGTTCTGAATTTTGGAAATACGTTTGTCTAGGCAACATACTTAAGCGATAAGCAAGGTGACACTTAAATGTAAGCACAATACAAGCATTTCAAATGTTAAATCCTGGTACATTAATAACCAGTGTAACAACCAGAATGAATGCATAGAAAAGCTCATGCATTGTGTTTTACAGGTCCCAGGTGTCAGTTTGTGGAATGGAGTTCCATGCCTGTTGCACTGGGTAAGTCAATACAGGGACAGTGTATGCTGTTTGTGAATGAAGCTGGAGCTGTCCTATACATACTCAAGTGAAGACGGATCTGGTGTTCGAGAAGCCAAGGCAATATGTCGACATTCTGTAGAGCATGTTGGGTTACAACAGCGGTTGTGGGCGGCGTTATCCTGTTGGAAAACATTTTCTGAAATGCTATTTATGAATGGCAGCGTAACAGGCCGAATCACCAGACTGACGTCTAATTTTGTAATCAGGGTGCGTGGGATAAGCACGAGAGTGCTCCTGCTATCATACAAAATCGCACTGCAGACCATAACTCCAGGTGTAAATCTTCTAACAAACACACAGCCATCACTGACACTGAGGCAGGACCAGCTTATATTAGAAAACAAAACAGACAACTATCCAGCGCTTGGGAAAAGGAACACCTAAATCTTTCCGTTCGAGCTCTGATTTCTCTTATTTTATTTTGATGATCATTTCTCCCTACGTAGGTGGGTGTCAACAAAATATTTTCGCATCCGGATGAGAAAGTTGGTGATTGAAATTTCATAAATAGATCTCGCCGCAAAGAAAACCGCCTTTACTTCAGTGACTGCCACCCCAACTCTCGTACCATATCAGTGACACTCTCACCGCTATTGCGTGATAACACGAAACGATCTGCCCTTCTTTGCACTTGTTCGATGTCCTCTGTTAATCCTACCTGGTAAGGATCCCACACCGAGCAGCAATATTTCAGGAGAGGACGGACAAGTGTAATGTAGGCTGTCTCTTTAGTGGGTTTGTCGCATCTTCTTAGTGTTCTGCCAACAAAGCGCAGTCTGTTTCGCCTTCCCCACAATATTATCTATGTAGTCTTTCCAATTTCAGTTGCTCGTAATTGTAATTCCTAAGTATTTGGTCGAATTGACAACGCTTAGATTTGTACGATTTATCGTAAAGCCAAAATTTGTCGGATTTCTTTTAGTACTCATGTGAATGACCTCTCACTTTTCTTTGTTTTGTGCTGGTGGCTGTAGATTCGTTTGGCAGTCATTTTCAAATGCTGGTTCTCTAAATTTTCTCAGAAGTGTTTCTCGAAAAGAATGTCTCCTTTCCTCCAGGGATCCCCATTTGGGTTCCCAGAGCAACCCCGTAACACTTACGTGTCGTTCGAACCTACTGGTAACAAATCTAGCGGCCCGCTCCTGAATAGCTTCGATGTCTTCCTTCAATTTGGCCTGATACGGATCCCAAACACTTTAGCATCACTCAAGAATAGTTCGCACCAGCGTCCTACATGCGGTGAAGAACTCTCTCATAAAATTCTCCCCATAAATCGAAGTCGATCATTCGTCTTCCCTCCCACAGTTCTCAAGAGCTCGTTACACCTCATATCGCTTTGCAGCGTTACGCCCAGATACTTAAACGACTTGACTTACATGTTTGATCTTTCTACTCATCCGCATTAACTTACATTTTTCCACAATTAGGGTTGTCTACCCTTCATCACACCAACTGGAAATTTTGTCTACATCGTATTGTATCTTCCTTCAGCCATTCAACTTCGCCACCTTACCATACATCAGGGAATCGTCAGCAAACAACCGCAGATTACTGCCTATCCTGTCCGCCGTATCATTTGTGTATATAGATAACAACAACGGTCCTACCGCACTTACGTGGGGCACTCCTGACTGTCTCTGATGAACACTCGCCGTCGAAGACAACGTACGGGGTTCTATTACTTGACACGTTCGATGCCACTGTAATTGGCCTTGCGTTGCCACGTAACCAATTTTTTTAATAGAATCTCACACTGTATTGCTAAAAGTAATATAAAATGTATTTATTTCATAAGTAAACGATAAAATTTACTCTCTTGAGTCAATTTTTTTTAGGAACCACTACGGCGTCAGTGGCGTATCAGGCCACATTCTGTAGTGGGTGGCCATAGACGCGCTAGTGAGTCTCGTTTATTTTCCCTGAAAATTGTGACAGTTTAGAGTACTACATTTTTATTTTACATTCAAAAATAAAACGGAACATCCTACTGACAAACGACGTATTATTGAACAAAAAAATACTAGAAACAGCATGCAATACAATGTATGTCAAATCTCAGAAAAGATACAATCAAGAACTTTACCGGTTACACTCAAACAAATAAAATAACTACAAAGTTCAAGAATAGTACCTACACATAACTGTTGAAAAATGAAAGAGCAACGAAAGCGCAGTCTGCAGCGTTACGCCCAGATACTTAAACGACTTGACTTACATGTTTAATCTTTCTACTCATCCGCATTAACTTACATTTTTCCACAATTAGGGTTATCTACCCTTCATCACACCAACTGGAAATTTTGTCTACATCGTTTTGTATAACAATTCAAACAACACCGTGCTTTATTTGGGCACTCTGGGCACTCATAAATCGTGTCTGTTCGCTGCTCCCAGTTGATTCTCGTTTTACCACAACATGTTGGTGATTTCTGACTGGCCGTTCTACCTGCTTTTATGGCAATAGTGCTCTTATGATACTGAGTCTGAATTCTTGGAGGGGCGTTTTTGTGCGAGAATATTTATTGTGTAGGGCATGTGCGTTTGTCAGCATCATTTCCATTAAGTGTATAAAAAGTTTCTTGTACCAGCGTATGGTTTTTCGCTCCGAGAGGTAACATGATAACATCTGATCGTGCCGATCAACTCCCGACATAAATTATTGTAGTTTACAATGGCCAAGGGCTTACAGTTATTCTTTTTTTGTTTTCAACCTCTACCATTTCATTTGTAAATGCATTAGACATGTAGCAAACCTCCCTCTTATCACGCCACTTACCTGTCATAACTCCTTCCGCAAATCTGGCAACGTCTTCACCTTTTCGTAATTTTGCCTTCTGTATTTCCTTGGGTGTATCCTTCCTATTGGCCCTCACAGTTCCCGTGCAGTGAGTCGTCTTATCCGGGAACAGCTTAGCCAGTGCGAAGCTATTATAGTTATTGTCCATGTACAAGTGGTGACCAGCATTCAACTTTTCATCCAGAAAATGAAGAAAAATTTTTTGTGCATGGCCTCTTCCTTCGAAATTATCCAGCATGCCAGTGTATACCGTGAATTTTAGGACCATTCCAATGGGAGTTGTCGAAATATATAGCTTTATGCCATATTTGTGCTTTTTATTTTTGATGTATTGGCGGAAAAGTAATCTTCCACGCCAAAGAATCATTGATTCGTCCAGTGACAGTTCCCGTCCAGGATAGTACACTTGGCACATCCTTTCATTGAAAAAAATTTATAATTGGACGTATTTCATACAACCTTTCAGATGGTGATGGTTTTGGTTCGCCCTGTTTTGGATTTTCAGAAAAGTTCAATGCACGTAATATTAGAAGAAAACGATTTCGTGAAATACTATCGGTAGTTCCTTTCACGTGAAATAAAGGGTCCTTTTTCCAATAGTCCTGCAACTTCCTCCGCTTTACATTTCCCATGTGCAGGAAAACTCCCAAGAACACTAACAATTCGTCAACCGTCACATCTTTCCAGCAATTTATTCGTAATTGTTCTTTGGTTCCCGCAGATAGGAATGGTTCAACGATTTGTTCTTTTTACAACTTTCAATATAAGTGCGTCCGTCTGCAAAAGACAAAAATAATCTGAGGGAGTGTTTCCCTTTGGTTGAATTAGCAGTCCCTCATTTTTTATAAACAGGCAATTTACCATTCCAACTGGCTCGCTTTCCCATGTAGCACTTTTACCAGCTACGTTACCACTCCTCCTGGCTTTTCCCTGTCGCTTGGATTCACAGCCATTTCTACAGCCCCATCTAAAGCAAACTCGGCTCCGTCAGACTCTTCGCTGGATTCCCACCCATCCTCCCCACTAGCCAATTTCGTTTGCGAATCGCTTTTTTCTAATATTCGTAATAATTCCGCATCCGTTACATTTTGTACATATCTTGCGTCCCGCAGGGCCCGCCGTGTCACGATTGTTTTCTATTTTCAGTCCCACAAAAGAGGAAAAACTGTAGGGAAAAAAAACGCGAACCGCACCCGTAAAATTGAAAACAATACGTTCTTAGAGTTCTTGCGCTATAAACCACACCGAATGGCTGTGCCCGACTGAACCTTGGCGCCTCACAACAGCTGAGTCTCGCCGCGCAGGCGCGCCCACGTCTTGTGCACCAATATAGGCCGGGCGCGCTGGTGCGCCGATGGTAGCGAACGTGTTAAGATGTCTTCGGGCCACTCACCTATCTGCGAACTTATTCCATGTGCTCGTACCTTTGTTAACAGCCTGCAGTAGGACACCGTGTCAAATGCTTTTCGGAAATCTAGAAATATGGAATCTGCCTGTTGCTCACCCGTAGTTTGCAGTATATCATGTGAGAAAAGCGCAAGCTGAGATTCGTACGAGCAATGCTTTCTAATCCCATGCTGATTCGTAGACATAAGCTTCTCAGTCTCAAGAAAGTTTATTATATTCGAAGTGAAAATATGTTAGAGATCCTGTGGCAAACAGAAGCTAGGGATATTGGTCTGTAATTTTGTGGGACCATACTTTTACACTTCTATATACTGGAGTCATCTGCGCTATTTTCCAGTCGCCTGAGACTTCGTGCTGGGCGAGAGATTCACGATAAATGCAAGCTAGGTAAAGGGTCAATGCCATAGAGTACTCTTTGTAAAACCGAATTTGAATTCCATCTGGTCTTGGTGATGATGTATTTGCTTTGAAATCTTTCAGTTGTTTCTCTACACCAGGGATGTTTATTACTATGTCGTCCATACAGGGGTCTATCCGATGGTCAAATGTTTGTACAATTCTCGTGTGTGAACAATTTCATGAACGTGAAATTTAAAACTTCGGCTTTCGTTTAACTACGTTCACCTGCCACATCAGTTTTGTCTACTTGCTGATGAATATTTGGCTAGTTAACAACAACGACCGCTCCTATCCTGTATCGTTGCCGGTGATGAGAAATGATGTCTTCATGCTAACGTAAAGAATAGCTGAGACCAAACATATCAGCAACTTCTCTTACAAAGACCTGGGCGCATCCAAAAAAAAATAATGTAATTAATCTTGTGGAACAGCGCTGGTATATTGCACTAAGAAAGACTTTCTCGAGGTGTAACCATCACTGCTGACCTTTATTGTCAACAACTGCGACGTCTTGCACGCATAGTCCTAAAACAAAGCCCAGGAAGACTGCGTGAAGTAATGCTACTCCAAGGTAACGCCAGCCCACAGACAAAAAAACACTATACAGGTATTGCATTGCGAAGTCATTCCACACCTGGTCTTGCGCCCTCAGATTTTCACCTTCACCACTCTCTAATGAACAATCTTTAAAGAACTTCCTTTCCAGATGAAAATGAGCTCCGAACACGCGTTCACGAGTTCGCCTCAAAATCACCTGATTTCTAATCGTGGAATTGAGAAGTTCCCCCAGCGTTGGAAGACTTGTAAATAGTGAAGAAGAATATATTATTGATGGCTAAAGGGTATCTTTTTTGTTTATTAAACCTAAGGAAAAAAGATACGAAGCTATGCACAAACCCAGTATTAAGGGTGGTGTAAGAACTGATCCTAGATTAGTAAAAGCAGTGCAACATTTTCTGACACCAGGAACAACCCTCGAGTAACAATCATTTCTGGTCTCGCAAATTATTATAGAAAGCTGGTGAATGGGTTTCACAGATTTTGCAAGCCCACTGATGCATTTGTTGAAAAATTGTCTTAGGTATTCTTGATCAGAGAGTGTTAGGGAGCTTTTGTCAAGTTAAAGAAAGTGTTAACATTAAGTCCAGTGCTGGTGTTTTGGGATTTTTCAAAGAATTTATTATTGTCACTTGATGCACCGAGCCATGTTCTTGGATGCGTTTTGAGCCAGTTGGTCGATGGTCCAGAATATCCTGTTGCCTTTGCGTCAAGACAGGTGAAAGATGGAGAATTATAATTCTACAATGGAGTGAGAGACGCTTAGCTGTGTAAGGAGTAAGATACATCCTGTATTGTCTGTATCGAAGGAGAAGGAAGTTCAACATACTGACAGGCCATGTTGCTTTTAAGTGGTTACTAGGTTTTAAAGGCATTAAAACTCAGTGAGCTTAATTATGAAGTAATCCAGAAACCAAGGAAGAAGCACAGAAATGTGGTCGGGTTAAGCAGTGAAATAGCAGTAATACAAGTACTGGGCGAGGACCTTACTGAATGGCGAATAGCACAGAGTGCCAAAGAGGAGTGTAAACAGTGTAGCAATCAACAGCAGTATAGCATGCACTAGAAATTACTGCGTAGAAAAACACAGCACCACAGAATGTTGTGCCAGAAGAGCTGATGCAAGGAAAAACTCATGGGAGCAAGACATTTGGAATTCCAAGGAAGTGTATAACACTAACGTGCCATGAAACACGCAAATGTTACCCTCTGAGAGGATTTCGAATTTCGACCACAAGTATGTCTAATGGACATAGGTATCTGACTATAATTTTGAATATGGTGAAATTAACAGAAAAACCAAACGGATTTCAACCTTGTGAGTTAATGAAATTGGTAAAATCATAAATGAATGAAAAAGTAAACGGTCGCCAGCCCAATTAGGCTTATTACTTTGGAAATATATTTTTAAGAAAACTGAATATTGGTTATTGAAGATACTTTCACTAAGATTTCCCTTTGAATAACAAACAGGATACAAACTGACAGTGCACTCTGAGCTATGTGTAACAGCAGTTACCAATAGCGCACACACGAGTAAATTTTATGAAACAAATTTGCTCCAAGCTCATACTAATGACAGCTACACTCAAGATTATTACTTAATCGAATACTGAAATGGTGGTGGTGGTTAGTGTTTAACGTCCCGTCGACAACGAGGTCATTAGAGACGGAGCGGAAGCTCGGGTTAGGGAAGGATTGGGAAGGAAATCGGCCGTGCCCTTTCAAAGGAACCATCCCGGCATTTGCCTGAAACGATTTAGGGAAATCACGGAAAACCTAAATCAGGATGGCCGGAGATGGGATTGAACCGTCGTCCTCCAGAATGCGAGTCCAGTGTGCTAACCACTGCGCCACCTCGCTCGGTTTCGAATACTGAAATGTTATTGCATGAAGTGCAGAACTAAATTTGGACATGAGGGGCTTTTATCTAAACTGACATGAAAAAAGCAAATAAAGATGAATAATGTCATGAATACCCTGTTCCAACTCCTCTACATACATCACTTTTCCTTAGCAACAGTAATAGTTCGATTTTTAAATAGGTGGAGAATATGATGGGGCCCATAAACTAGTATAATTTGACTAGTCAATGCTCTCTGATTATTACAGTACAAAAGACTAATTCAAAAAGCTAATCATTCACTTCAGTTGGAGTAATTCATAATTTACTTTGCAAGACAGTAAAATACAACACTGGGCTTAATTAACTTCAAAAACGGACCCATTGATGATAGAAATCAAAAACACACTATTTTAAAAATAAGTTAACTTGTTTGCGTTTTTTTCACCTGTGAAGCAGGTATTCTAGGAAACAATAGTTACATAATCTTTCAGTGTAATCCTACAAAACTATATTTTGTAATAAACTAAGGATACTTTAGAAAAAGCCTATCCAACTTCACTTTCGTGGTTCTACTTTTACTAATGGTGGGAAAGTTGCCAAGAAGTATGGCATTAGCAGCTGCAAGCTATGGCCACAGTGTTCGACATGTGGATCAGATTAACATGCACATTAGGGGCATGTTAGATACTGGCTGCATTCAATGGAAAACTGCACCATACAGTGGTAACATGTGGATCAGTGTCGTCAGACCAGGTCAAGTCTCCTGTTACAGGCAATGTAACTAGGTGCCAAGTTTTGGTGAAAAATTCGTCTCAGACTGATATAAATATGTATGAATTTTGATGCAGAGACATTCCTTTCACTGGAGTCCAGCAGCACGATACATTGTGATGAATTTCCTTCTGCACCAGTAACAGTGAAAGTATTTTATGCTGTATCTGAGATTCAGTATCTTTTTCCCCAGCATAGAGTAGTTAACGTTATTTTTTGCACTGTCATGATGTATGGGCAACCCTGTCCACTTCCTGGCTTAATATGCAGCAGAGTGCATGACTGTTTGCACCACATGACCAACAGACCAGTGACCATTCATAGAATTTCCATAAATTTCGGTACAAACTACTGATAATAATTCACCAGACTTGAGACTGCAATTATTTCTCTGAGATTAGTACCAGAAAATCATGTAAGACTTCCATTATATTGTGGTGCATACAAACTAACTAACAACTTATTACTCCCACAGCGCAAAGTCACATTTGTGTACACTGCTTATTAGACGCGTACCGTGCAACCGTTTAAACATTTTCGTTACTCATAATACATGATCTTCCATGTCCTTTGCAACGACAATCATGTCATCTAAATACATCATACACTGCCTAGGTGTCAATACTCACCAAACACTGCGTAAGTGTTGCTGAAACGTAGATGGTGCGTTTTTAAATATGAACAGCATCAGCTGATATTGATAATGTCTTGGTAGAACCACAAATGCGGTGTTTAGCCGATCCTCTTGGGCTACCTCTAAGCAATGATTACCACTCTGCATATCCATGGTAGAAAAATATCTGCATTGGTGCAGATTATCCAGGTTTTTTTACGTTCAAGATTGGCTATGTATCCATAACCATATACTTGTGAAAGTACCAAAACTCATAACAAGATATATTCTCTCAACCCATTTATGCTTTTATTTGAGAAAAATACCACTGACATCCCCACAGACCAGGATTTTTATCAGCAATGTTTTATAATCTTTTAACTATTAGCACCAGCTGCAAGTGATATGGGACACACAGGCACTGCATTACCAGTAGGATTCTATGCTGTGACACTCGGGTGACTGGTAAGGGCTCATAAGGAAGAAACAGAGCCTCATACTCCTTCAATAACTGCTCCATTGCTATCTTCTCTGTTTCTTCATGTGCTATCTTGTAACATAAGGCAGCTTAACTGTTGGCTGTCCAAGTCATTTTCGTGCAAAATCTCTAAATTGGCTACCTTCAGTTCCATCTGTGCAGCTCCAAAGTTATATACCTTGATGAGTAATACCTGCTCACAGTCTAATTCCCGTAAGTAGTAGAACAAGATGGGTGTCACCAGACTCTCCATTGTTGCCAAATTTATTCAAGATGGCTCATCCAAGACGGCGGCGACAGATATGGCAATGTTGCAATGATGTCATGGGGGAAGTTCAAATTTTGGCGGGAAAAGAGGTCAATTGGGCTACCTCCACTAACCTAACCCCTCCCCCCCCCCCCCTCGTGTCAGTACATGAAATTACAACATAAAAGTAATAACAGATAAAAACAAATGTTTATGAATCCAAAAAATGTCAGTCCATAAGTTTAAGCGAACACGATCAACAATACAATAATAATTAGCTTAATTTTTCTAGGATCTCCTCAACTGAACAGAAAGAGTGACCCATGAGGAAACTCTTCAGTTTCAATTTTAAGGTCATGGATTACTATTAAGATTTTCGAATTCGAGTGGTAGCTTATTGAAAATGGATGTAGCAGTATACTGCACACCTTTCTGCAAAAGAGTTAAGGAAGTCCAATCCAAATGTAGGTTTGATTTCTCCTGAGTATTAACAGAGTGAAAGCTGCTTACTCTTGGAAACGAGCTAATATTGTTAACAAGAAATGAGAGTAAGGAATATATATATTGAGAGGCCAGTGTCAGAACACCCATACTCGTGAACAGGGGTCGACAAGAGTTTCGTGAACTTACACCACATATTGCCCAAACCGCCCATTCTGAGCCAAAAATATCCTTTTAGAATGGGAAGAGTTACCCCAAAATATAGTACCATGCGACATAAGCGAATGAAAATGATCAAAGCAGACTAATTTTCGTGTCGAACAATCACTCACTTATGATACTGTTCGAATAGTAAAAGTGGCAGTATTAAGTCTTTGAACAAGATCCTGAATGTAGGCTTTTCGTGACAGCTTGCTATCTACCTGAACACACAGAAATCTGAACTGTTCAGTTTCACTTATCACATGCCCTTTCTGTGCAATTATAACGTCAGGTTTTATTGAATTATGGGTTAGAAACTGTAAAAACCGCGTCTTACTGTGATTTAGGGTTAGTTTATTTTCTACAAGCCGTGAACTTAGGTCATGTACTGCACTATTTGAAACCGAGCCAATGTTGCACGCAACATCCTTTACTACCAAGCTAGTGTCATCAGCAAACAGAAATATTTTAGAGTTACCCATAACACTAGAGGGCACATCATTTATATAAAAGAGGGGCAGGAGCGGCCCCAACGCTGATCCCTGGGGCACCCCCCAGTACCCTACTCAGACCCCACATCACAGCTGTAATAAAAATTGTGAATAATGAGCTTTTGCTGCCTGTTGCTAAGGTAAGAGGTGAACCAATTGTGAGCTACTCCCTGTATTCCGTAATGCTTCAACTTCTGGAGCAATATTTTGTGATCAACACAATCAAATGCCTTAGTTAAATCAAAAAATATGCCAAGCGCTCGAAACCTTTTGTTTAACCCATCCAGTACCTCACAGAGAAGAGAGAATATAGCTAAAGGCGAACTGTACATTTGATAGCAAATCGTGTGATATAAAATGACCAATTATCCTCACATACACAGCCTTTTCAATAACCTTGGCAGAGACTGATGGCACAGAAACAGGTCTAAAATTATCCACATTATCCCTCTCTCCCTTTTTATAAAGCGGCTTTATTACTGACTACTTTAATCGCTCAGGAAACTAACCATTCCTAAAGGAAAAATTACAAATATGGCTACATTAAGGGCTAACATCTGCAGCACAGTATTGTAATATTCTGCTAGACACTAGATCATAATCATGAGAGCCCTTAGTCTACAGTGATTTAATTATTGACTTAATCTCCCTCTTGTCTGTATCACATAGAAGTATTTCAGACAATCTCAGAAAGGCATTTGCCAAGAAAGTTACGATTTTTGGTAGAAACTAAGTTTTTATTTAATTCACCAGCAATGCTCAGAAAATGATTGTTAAATACTGTACATATATCTGATTTATCAGTAACATAAATATTTTTGTTGAGAACTGACTTTATGTCGTCGACCTTGTGCTGCTGAGCAGACACTTACTTCACAACTGACCATATGGTTTTAATTTTATCCTATGAATTAGCTATTCTATTTGGATACCACATACTCTTTGCTTTCCTAATAACATTTTTAAGCACCTCACAGTACTGTTTGTAATGGGCTACTGTAGCTTGATTGTGACTACTTCTAACATTTTTATATAATTCCCATTTTGTTCTACAAGTCTTCCCACATTCATCGGAGAAACGGTACGCACCATCGAAGATCCTTGCCGAGAACATCAAAGGCACACTCGGCTGAAACATCCAAATAAGTCGGCGGTAGCAGAGCACTGTTTGACCGAGAAACACGAGATGGATTATGCGCGTACCAAGATCCTGGCTTAGACCTCTAAATATTG
Source organism: Schistocerca gregaria (assembly GCF_023897955.1). Taxonomy (NCBI): domain Eukaryota; kingdom Metazoa; phylum Arthropoda; class Insecta; order Orthoptera; family Acrididae; genus Schistocerca; species Schistocerca gregaria. The sequence goes on from NC_064922.1 coordinate 896,520,326, forward strand.
GGACAGCGTTATAAGGGAGGCCATCGAAATTCGCACCAGGGAAGATCTTATCAACCGAGATTGCCGCTACAATCTCAGCAAGGCTTGGGACCCGACATTGAATGTAATTAAGAAGACTCTCAGCAAGAGGTACGAACTGGCGACCACGGCGGACGTAGCGAGCACATCGACGCTACGACAGATTCCGACGGCCACGTGTTCGCGACCGCCGGCGCGCGGGCGCGGACGGCGAAGAGAGCGGCCCGCGGGGGGAGGGGATTTACATCGGCCGCCCGTCCTCACCTCAGGAGCTGAGTTCGCCAGCGCCCCTGGCGATGGCGACATGTCTGATCGCCGAAATATTGTGCCCGTTGGACACTATGAACCGGCAGTACACCCGTGGACCGTTCGATCAAAAAGTACGCCGGCAGAAACTGAAGAATCACAATAAGTATCACAGTTGATAGTGCGAACAATTTTAGCAATTTTACAGTAATTTCAACACCAACCAGTGATGCAACAGCATGTTACCCAGTATTAGGATCATAGCTAAACCGTCCCTTGTCTACTTTACTAGTATCATTACGAATGTAGATACGAGGGTCGGTCAAAAAGTAATGCCTCCCATTTTTTTTCTACTTAAAAAAATTAAGTTAAGTGAAAAATTTGAATTTGGCGCCATTCCTCAAACCTTCTTCTGCAATCCACTGCAGTAGTAACTTTCTGTGTCAACAGGTGGCAGCACAGCAGAAGTTTGTAAGATGGCCGACATCGATGTTCGTTTGAGACAGCGTTGTGTGATTGAATTCTTGAATGCAGAAGGTGAAACGCCCATACGCATTCATGAAAGACTGAAGAAGGTGTATGGTGTTGCGACAGTGGATGTCAGCACTGTTAGACGATGGGTTCGTCGTTGTAAGGAAGCTGAAGGGCAAACACCGTTGACTGACGAAAAGCGGAGCGGCAGGCCGGTGAGTGCAGTGACTCCACACAACATTCAGCAAGTTGATGACATCATTCGTGGTGACCGTCGGGTGACTGCAGATGAAGTGTGTCGCATTATTTCTCTTAGTAAAGGCAGTGTGATCACGATTATTCAACAATTGGGGTACTCAAAAGTTTGTGCACGGTGGGTTCCAAGAATGTTAACCGATCAGAATAAACAGGCAAGGAAAACAATAGCCTCCCAACACTTGCAGCGCTTCCGTTTGGAGGGAGATGAGTTTCTGAAAGAAATTGTGACCGAGGACGAAACATGGGTGCATTTTTTTGAACCCGAATCAAAGAGGCAGTCAATGGAGTGGCGTCACACAAGCTCGCCAAGGAAGAAAAAATTCAAAACTGTGCGATCGGCAGGGAAAGTTATGGCAACAGTTTTCTGGGATACAGAGGGTGTGATTCTGGTTGATTTTTTGGAGCAGGGATGCACAATAAATTCTGTTCAATACGTCACAACCCTCAAAAAACTTAAAGCACGTCTTCAGCGAGTTCGGCCAACAAAATCAATGGCAGATGTTCTTCTTTTGCATGACAATGCAAGACCACACACCAGTCGTCACACCTCTGACGAGATTGTCAAAATTGGATGGGAATTTTTGCCTCATCCCCCATACAGCCCTGACCTGGCACCATCAGACTTCCATCTGTTCGGGCCACTAAAAGAAGCTCATCGTGGGATTCATTTTGAAGATGAGGAGGCCGTCAAAACATCCGTGCGTCAATGGCTTAGGAAGCAGAGCTGTGATTTTTACCGTGCTGGGATACATGCCCTTGTTCAAAGATGGACCAAAACTGTAGAGATGGGCGGAGATTACATTGAAAAATGACAAAATGATCCTCAATGTTGTGGTTTTCAACCTATGTAATTGCATTTAAATTTCCTGGCAATTAAACGTAGAAAAAAAAATAGGAGGCATTACTTTTTGACTGACCCTCGTAGATGACTGTGCAATATGTCCATTGATTGTTAATTCTCAAACATTTACATCATCAAAGTATACCAGACAGCACTCTACATATTTTTAGAACGTCCAGCATAGTGCTTAATTTACGATCTATCTCTATGTGGATGGGAGTCACAGAGCATTCTCGCACTCTCAGGATAGAATTGAAGACTGAAAGAACACCTCGTCCTGTCATCGATCAATCAGCCCTGCAGCACTGTTACCAGTTTAATCTGCAGCCGGCCAGCAGTAAACCACTACATTCCACGTCTTCGCCCATCCAAGTGCTCAAGATTCGAAAGTGTTGAAGTTCAATAGCAGATGGTTAAGAAGAACAAGAAACGGGTGATTTTTATGCATGATGGAGCTCCAGACGGATGGAGTTAAAAGCATTTTACATAAATCAACTACCCTATCAATTTTAAAGTCTTGTTGTAGTTCAAATGGCTCTAAGCACTATGGGACTTAACATCTTACGTCATCAGACCCGTAGACTTAGAAGTACTTAAACCTAACTAAGCTAAGGATATCACACACATCCATGCCTGAGGCTTGGTTCGAAGCTGCGACTGTAGCAGCAATGTGGTTTCGGACTGATGCGCCTAGAGCCTTTCCGCCACAACGGCCGGCTATTGTTCTAGTATCTAGGATCAGTAACAGGAGGGTATTGATAAGAGAGAGGATAAACACACGCACTCCTAACGCTGCACGGTTCTGTAGTTAGAACAGGCTATCTTAGATCGCTTGAGTTTCTGACCTATCAGTCGTGTGAAATGCAGCGCTGTCAATATTCAAATGAAAAACTGTATTTCCAGCGCCTGACATACATTCGTCTTGATGGTTTCTCTACCACAAACTATGGTAACAAACTGTATAAAGAAAAAATATATATTTTGGAAAAACAAACATAATGTCTGATGGGATAACCACAATGAGTGGTTTTACAATGTTACTTATAATCTGTCTTGATTGCATAAAATGTTTATTCACTTGACCGCTTTCGGTTCCTCTAGAACCATCCTCAGATGTGTAACGATAATGATACTAATTTCCTATTTCACGACTGCAAACCTTTTTCATCCTATCCAATCCCCATCAAATTACCAGAACATAGCTGCAATTTCGGTTACAGGAGTAACCCGTCCACACACAGCAACAATCACTTGCTACGCCACATAAAATTGTTTGGCAGAATGCACGTCATTTATATTAATTATAACACTATTACCGACAGGTGGAGTCTGGGAAATACGGAAGCGTCCGATCCCGCCCGTCTGCTTTGACCCATGACGTCACAAATATGGTGGAACCGACCATAAACCACGATTCCAATATGGCGCATATAATGTCGTTACGTACTCATTATGGGGACGAAAATACATCGAAAAGCAAACACACACACTTTCCACAAAAAGCCTAATGACACTAACGGGACAAGCGTGGGAAATGGGGTGTTTTTGGGTGGGGGTAAACTAAATATAAACAAATTTAGACACCCACCCCCATCCAAATCCACAGAAAACGACGAAAAAAACCGACATAACAAAACTTCCCAAATACCATTAAACACAATATCATCTGGAATCGGACGTTTCCCTTGACCTATATAGCTCAACAGCAGCTCCCGATCCCATAAATTAGGGTCAAACACTTCCCTTGGCCTATATAGCTCAAAAACATCTCCCGATACCAATATCAACATACACAACCACACATTGGGATCGAACACTTCCCTAGATCTGCGCACTGTTAATTTTACCTTTCATATCCATGCCTGAACAAAAACAACAACCGATTAATTTTACTAAAATTACCACACGATGTACAGTGAACAACACTAAATTAACCTTCACACAAAATCGTTAACTCACTGAAACGAATTCCACTACAAACACAGCCGACTCTCGAACAGTTCTGGATAATGAGCAAAAGCAAACTGAGCCCATTACACCACACAAACGAAAACCCTGAACATATCACCAGAAGCACAACAAACCACAACAAGACGACATCTACAAACACGCCACACTCATAAACCAAACTCCGCGCCGTCATGACGTCACACACAACACCCTTACGTCACGGGTCAAAGCAGACGCGTCGGGTAGGACGCTTCTGTCGACCCGGAGTCTGGTACATTTGTTACATTACATATGCATATACTGTATTAAGTACACTTTTGTAATTCACTTTTATCTCTAAAAATACTTAGTTAACATCTGCAGATGTCAAAGTTAAAATCTATATTTGTCAAAATTAAAATACACAGTAAAATTATCATTTTTTACGATCTAAAAGAAAGAGCGATTTCTATAACCATGGCGCTGCTGTTGACTCGTTTTCCTGTATGGTCTGCTTGCGTGGTTCCCGCCATTTCGGTGTTTAGCCGCGATCCGCCCAGTCGTCTGACCTCCATCGCCGTGGGCAAGAGGGCCGCGCAGGAGGGCCCCGTCGTCGACGCCAGGCGCTGCACGCATCTTCCAGCTTCCCCATCACGCACCACCTCTCATCCCCAGGCCTGGACCTCCAAACGTAACACTTGTCATCTCAGTAAGTCGTCATAAATACTAAAATAGGCGCTACGATTGAACTCGCTTTGCTCGTTGAGGATTAAATCCGGATCTTTCGTTTTGTGGGTGTATATTTAAATTTCTTCCAAAACGTTAAGAAGCCGTCTATGAGCTCTATGCAGGATGTCTAAATTTTGTTCAATGTTTGTGACTGAGTGCTTTAAGGCAGCCATATGCGCCCCCAAACGCTGTTTTGAGAGTAGGTGTGGTCCCTGAATCTGGCCTCAAAGTCGCTACCAGTCTGCCCTATATATTGTTTACAGTAGTCATCACATTTGAACTTACATACACTTGAATCATGACATTTATTCCTACTATTACATATTTTGTGTCGGAACTTAAATTTTAGCGTGTTATTTGTTCGGAACCCTATTTTAACGGCGGATTTATGAAAGTTCTTTCCATCTTATCTGTAATTATTCCACTGTAAGTCAGAACCACGTACTTTTTCTTGTTGTTCCTCTTAACTGCGGCTAGACTTCCTTCTGTTTGTTCCATTTGCCTCTTCTTTATCTTATTATAAATATTCACCACCTCCTTCCACGTATATCCGTTCCCTACGGCCACTTGTTTTAAAATACTTTGCTCCTTTTCTACTTCCTGTTGGCTTAGTGGCAATCTTAGTAGCCTGTATACCATCGAAGTAAAATATGCCCATTTGTATCGCGGTGGGTGACAAGAGCGCTCATTGATAACTTAATCTATACACGTATGTTTTCTGAATATGCTAAATTCATGCTTCCCATCTTTATTAGTGTTAAATATAAGTAATCTATACGCTTGTAATCTTCAAAATCTATAGTGAATCTAATTTTAGTGTCGAGAACTCATTTTTTGTGCTACGTTTTCGATACCATTTTTATCTCCCTTGTGTAATAAAATAGTCGTCAACATATCTCCTGTAATATACGATTTTCTCAGCGATATCAGGATTTTCATCAAAGAATTCTTTTCCTAGTGATTTACAAAAATGTCAGCCAGCGTCCCAACTAAAATGTTCCCCATTGCCAACCCGTCTTTCTGTTGATAAAATTTACCATTGAAAGTGAAGTAACTGAACGACAAGGCTTGTTCCAACATTTCCACTAGTTCAGTCACTTCCCCCAATTCCAACTTACCATGAGTGAGATTGTTCTTAAAGATCTCAATCGTTTCTTTTACGGGAGTGTTTGTGTACAGATTGGTGATATCCAATGAAGGTAGTGACGCTTCCTGAGGTATAACTACGTCTTTGATTTCCTCGGCAAATTCGTAGCTGTTCCTAATGTTAAAAGTCCGACGATATGTATATGCCGCGTTCAATCTGTTATTTAGCTCTTTATTTAATTTATAACTTGGGCTACAGGTATTATTGACGATTGGGCGAATCGATTTTTCAACCTCATGGAGCACTTCCTTAAAACAGTGGCTCTGTGTGATATATGTACAATATAGATTTCCAGAGATGTATAGCGTCCAATATTTACACCCAATCACAGTTCAGAAATGATATGCCCACATCAGTCCTAAATAAAATGATCGTTAGTAACGGAGAATACCTCTTACAAGGAAACAGATAAACGCATGACAGCTGCATCCGATATGTGAAATTACGAGTCATGCCGCCACTAATTATGTAAACACCACATCTGTCAAGCAGACGTATACATGGGGATGCAGTGTCTCACAAACATCTATTGCTAACTTAGTTATGAAACTGAAGTATGGATTTTACACCCAAGATACGACAGGGGGATGGAGTACATCGCATATATGGTTCAAATGGCTCTGAGCACTATGGGACTTAACATTTGAGTTCATCAGTCCACTAGAACTTAGAGCTACTTACACCTAACTAACCCAAGGACATCACACATATCCATGCCCTAGGCAGGATTCGGACCTGCGACCGTAGCGGTCGCGCGGTCGCAGACTGAAGCGCCTAGAGCCACTCGGCCACTCCGGCCGGCCATCGCATAAATCTTCGTTCGTTTAGAGGAACGTGTCACGTTTCATCGCACATGAGATGGAACTCCTCTGATGACCGGGTGGTTTACTGTTAACGATCGCAAGTAGGCACTGCTCTAAAACCCACGCAGAACACGCGGTTGTATACGGGTCGAACACAGGATATGGCACACAGTTGATGCATCCTGACAGAACATCAGGAAAAAAATGGTCAAATGACCTGCAGCTACTTCACCCCTCTCTCTAGAATTCCTCATCAGTCTACTATTAAATAGCACCACGTTACAGCTGAATCACCACCGACCACTCCATCCGCTCTGTCATCCTTTAACGGAGATGCATGAAGTGTAGAGGCAGATGGGTTTCTTTCTTCCAGAAAAGCGTGAAATACAGTAGTCAACTCGCGTGTATCACTGTTACCTCAATAGACATACAGTAGAACGCTGCCTCGAGAGAAAAAAGTGATTCCCTGGATGCCTTCGCTTCCATGTCGACGTTTTCTCGGATTCCTCTTGCTGTCGCATACTTGTTCCCATGTACAAGAATTGTTCTGCTCCAACCAGAAGACACGCAAGTACTTCCTCAGTTTCCCCGCATTTTGGTGTATATTCCCTCAATTTACAGGGTGTTACAAAAAGGTACGGCCAAACTTTCAGGAAACATTCCTCACACATGTCCGGAAACGTTTACTTTCCATGTTAGAGCTCATTTTATTACTTCTCTTCAAATCACATTAACCATGGAGTGGAAACACATAGCAACAGAACGTACCAGCGTGACTTCAAACACTTTGTTACAGGAAATGTTCAAAATGTCCTCCGTTAGCGAGGATACATGCATCCACCCTCCGTCGTATGGAATCCCTGATGCGCTGATGCAGCCCTGGAGAATGGCGTATTGTATCACAGCCGTCCACAATTCGAGCACGAAAAGTCTCTACATTTGGTACCGGGGTTGCGTAGACAAGAGCTTTCAAATACCCCATAAGTGAAAGTCAAGAGCGTTGAGGTCAGGAGAGCGCGGAGGCCATGGTATTGGACCGCCTCTACCAATCCATCGGTCACCGAATCTGTTGTTGAGAAGCGTACGAACACTTCGACTGTAATGTGCAGGAGCTGCATCGTGCATAAACCACATGTTGTGTCGTACTCGTAAAGGCACATGTTCTAGCAGCACCGGTAGAGTATCCCGTATGAAATCATGACAACGTGCTCCATTGAGCGTAGGTGGAAGAACATGGGGCGCAATCAAGACATCACCAACAATGCCTGCCCAAACGTTCACAGAAAATCTGTGTTGTGACGTGATTGCACAATTACGTGCGGATTCTCGTCACCCCACACATGTTGACTGTGACAATCTACAATTTGATCACGTTGTAATGAAGCCTCGTCCGTAAAGAGAACATTTGCACTGAAATGAGGATTGACACATTGTTGGATGAACCATTCGCAGAACTGTACCCGTGGAGGCCAATCAGCTGCTGATAGTGTGTGTACGCGCTGTACATCTACATCTACTACATGACTACTCTGCAATTCACATTTAAGTGCTTGGCAGAGGGTTCATCGAACCACAATCATACTATCTCTCTACTATTCCACTCCCGAACAGCGAGCGGGAAAAACGAACACCTAAACCTTTCTGTTCGAGCTCTGATTTCTCTTATTTTATTTTGATGATCATTCCTACCTATGTAGGTTGGGCTCAACAAAATATTTCGCATTCGGAAGAGAAAGTTGGTGACTGAAATTTCGTAAGAAGGTCTCGCCGTGACGAAAAACGTCTATGCTGTAATGACTTCCATCCCAACTCGTGTATCATATCTGCTACACTCTCTCCCCTATAACGCGATAATACAAAACGAGCTGCCCTTTTTTGCACCCTTTCGATGTTCTCCGTCAATCCCACCTGGTAAGGATCCCACACCGCGCAGCAATATTCTAACAGAGCACGAACGAGTGTAGTGTAAGCTGTCTCTTTAGTGGACTTGTTGCATCTTCTAAGTGTCCTGCCAATGAAACGCAGCCTTTGGCTCGCCTTCCCGACAATATTATCTCATGTGGATCACCTCACGCTTTTCGTTATTTAGCGTCAACTGCCACCTGACACACCATACAGCAATCTTTTCTAAATCGCTTTGCAGCTGATACTGGTCTTCGGATGACCTTAATAGACGGTAAATTACAGCATCATCTGCGAACAGTCTAAGAGATCTGCTCAGATTGTCACCCAGGTCATTTATATAGATCAGGAACGGTAGAGGTCCCAGGACGCTTCCCTGGGGAACACCTGATATCACTTCAGTTTTACTCGATGATTTGCCGTCTATTACTACGAACTGCGACCTTCCTGACAGGAAATCACGAATCCAGTCGCACAACTGAGACGATACCCCATAGCTCCGCAGCTTGATTAGAAGTCGCTTGTGAGGAACGGTGTCAAAAGCTTTCCGGAAACCTAGAAATACGGAATCAACTTGAGATCCCCTGTCGATAGCGGCCATTACTTCGTGCGAATAAAGAGCTAGCTGCGTTGCACAAGAGCGATGTTTTCTGAAGCCATGCTGATTACGTGTCAATAGATCGTTCCCTTCGAGGTGGTTCATAATGTTTGAATACAGTATATGCTCCAAAACCCTACTGCAGACCGACGTCAATGATATAGGTTGTAGTTAAATGGATTACTCCTACTACCCTTCTTGAACACTGGTGCGACCTGCGCAATTTTCCAATCTGTAGGTACAGATCTATCGGTGAGCGAGCGGTTGTATATGAGTGCTAAGTAGGGAGCTATAGTATCAGCGTAATCTGAAAGGAACCTAATCGGTATACAATCTGGACCTGAAGACTTGCCCGTATTAAGCGATTTGAGTTGCTTCGCAACCCCTAAGGTATCTACTTCTAAGAAACTCATGCTAGCAGATGTTCGTGTTTCAAATTCTGGAATATTCCATTCGTCTTCCCTGGTGAAGGAATTTCGGAAAACTGCGTTCAATAACTCCGCTTTAGCGACACAGTCGTCGATAACAGTACCATCGGCACTGCGCAGCGAAGGTATTGACTGCGTCTTGCCGCTTGTGTACTTTACATACGACCAGAATTTCTTCGGATTTTCTACCAAATTTCGAGACAATGTTTCGTTGTGGAACCTATTAAAGGCATCTCGCATCGAAGTACGTTCCAAATTTCGCGCGTCTGTAAATTTTAGCCCATCTTCGGGATTTCGCGTTCTTCTGAACTTCGCATGCTTTTTCCGTTGCCTCTGCAACAGCGTTCGGACCTTTTTTGTGTACCACGGGGGATCCGTTCCATCTCTTACCAATTTATGAGGTATGAATCTCTCAATTGCTGTTGCTACTATATCTTTGAATTTGAGCCACATCTCGTCTACATTCGCATAGTCAGTTCGGAAGGAATGGAAATTGTCTTTTAGGAAGGCTTCTAGTGGCACTTTATCCGCTTTTTTAAATAAAATTATTTTGCGTTTGTTTCTGATGGGTTTGGAAGAAATGGTATTGAGCCTAGCTACAATGACCTTGTGATCACTAATCCCTGTATCAGTCATGATGCTCTCTATCAGCTCTGGATTGTTTGTGGCTAAGAGGTCAAGTGTGTTTTCGCAACCATTTACAATTCGTGTGGGTTCGTGGACTAACTGCTCGAAATAATTTTCGGAGAAAGCATTTAGGACAATCTCGGAAGACGTTTTCTGCCTACCACCGGTTTCGAACAAGTATTTTTGCCAACATACCGAGGGTAGGTTGAAGTCCCCACCAACTATAACCGTATGAGTGGGGTATTTATTTGTTACGAGACTCAAACTTTCTCTGAACTGTTCCGCAACTGTATCATCGGAGTCTGGGGGTCGGTAGAAGGAGCCAATTATTAACTTAATTCGGCTGTTAAGTATAACCTCCACCCACACCAATTCGCATGGAGTATCTACTTCGACTTCACTACAAGATAAACCACTACTGACAGACACAAACACTCCACCACCAATTCTGCCTAATCTATCTTTCCTGAACACCGTCTGAGACTTCGTAAAATTTTCTGCAGAACTTATTTCAGGCTTTAGCCAGCTTTCTGTACCTATAACGATATCAGCTTCTGTGCTTTCTATTAGCGCTTGAAGCTCAGGGACTTTTCCAGCGCAACTACAACAATTTACAACTATAATTCCGACTGTTCCTTGATCCAAGCACGTCCTGTAATTGCCAAGCACCCTTTGACATTGCAGCCCATCCCGCACTTTCCCGAGGCCTTCTAACCTAAAAAAACCGCCCAGTCCACGCCACACAGCCTCCGCTACCCGTGTAGCCGCCAGCTGAGTGTAGTGAACTCCTGACCTATTCAGCGGAACCCGAAACCCCACCACCCTATGGCGCAAGTCAAGGAATCTGCAGCCAGTACGGTCGCAAAACCGTCTGAGCCTCTGATTCAGACCCTCCACCCGGCTCTGCACCAAAGATCCGCAGTCGGTTCTGTCAACGATGCTGCAGATGGTGAGCTCTGCCTTCATCTCGTAAGCAAGACCGGCAGCCTTCACCAAATCAGATAGCCGCTGGAATCCAGAGAGAATTTCCTCAGATCCAAAGCGACACACGTCATTAGTGCCGACATGTGCCACCACCTGCAGCTGGCTGCACCCTGTGCTCTTCATGGCATCCGGAAGGACCCTTTCCACATCAGGAATGACTCCTCCCGGAATGCACACGGAGTGCACACAGGATTTCTTCCCCTCCTTAGCCACCGTATCCCTAAGGGGCCCCATTACGCGCCTAACATTGGAGCTCCCAACTACCAGTAAGCCCACCCTCTGCGATTGCCCGGACCTTGAAGGCTGAGAATGATCCTCTGAAACAGGGCAGGCAGCTGCATCTGGCTCAGCCAGAGACAGTGCCTGAAACCTGTTTGTCAGACGTACCGGGGAGGCTTTCTGATCAGCCTCCGTGGACGCCTTTCGCTGCCTGCCACGCCTTGGAACGACCTCCCAATCAACCACAGGCGAGGGCTCAGCCCCACTGCGGGCAGCAACCGGGGCAACCACAGCGGCAGACCGATCTGGGGACAGACGGGACGAGGTTGACATCCCCGTGATACCCAAGTCCGGCTCCCCACAGTGGTGCCCATTGGCAACAGCCTCAATCTGCGCGACCGAAGTCAGCGCCGATTGCAGCTGTGAGCGAAGGGATGCCAAGTCAGCCCTCATCCGAACACAGCAATCGCAGTCCCTGTCCATTCTAATCGATGTTTAACAACAGTTACCGAAACACGAGTCTGTGCCTAGATAACGCAAGCGGAACACGCAAAGAATGTATCAACTAACCTGTACAAATGCCTAACGACTGCGCTACAATCTGCTGAATTTACGATTACAGTAACTAAAACTCGAAATTGCACCTCCTATACGAAACTCACACGCAATTTAAATAAGAATCTACGAAGTAAACACTATAGCGCGATGCTACAACTGTCAAATACTATAATACGCCCGAAATATATGAATTAAACAATGCAAGTACCCCAAAACACGCAAAGAAATTAATTAAAATATCTAACAAACAAGTAGGCTAGGGTTATACGACTAGCTGCTGCAGCTGCTTATCCAACGGCGGCAGGGAGCACACTGAATGTGACCAACCGACACTGGCTGTTCAAAACAAACACAGAAGACAGACGACTACGCGAATTTGCACTATTCAGGTACTAAGGCGCGATGCTACAACCCTCAAATACTATAATACGCCAGAAATATATGAATTAAACAATGCAAGTACCCAAAAACACGCAAAGAAATTAATTAAACTATCTAACAAATAAGTAAGCTAGGGTTATACGACTTGCTGCTGCAGCTGCTTATCCAACGGCGGCAGGGAGCACACTGCCGCGCCTTTTGTTTTGAATTGCTCTGCGCAGCTTCTTTAGAGTTGCACAGTAGGCATCTGAGTTGATTGTCGTTCCTCGTGTCATAAAGTCCACTAGCAAAACACCTCGCCGGTCCCAGAACACAGTTGCCATAATCTTGCGCTTTGACAGCGTCTGTTTGGCTTTGACCTTGACGGGTGAGGTTGTGTGTCGCCATTCCATCGATTGTCGCTTGCTTTCGGGAGTGATATGGGATACCCAGGTTTCATCTCCAGTGACAATCTGACTCAACATGTCATCACCTTCATCCTCGTAACGAATCAAAAAGTCCAATGAAGTTGCAAATCTCTTCCCTTTGTGGTCCTCTGTGAGGAGTCTGGGTACCCACCGAGAACACAGTTTCTTAAAGTTTAGGTTTTCAGACACAATTTTGTACAAAACCCATCTTGAAATTTGTGGAAATTCCAAAGAAGGAGTGGAAATTGTGAATCTTCTCTCCTCACGAATCTTTGTTTCGACTGCAGCCACCAAATCATCAGTGATCACAGAGGGCCGGCCTGAGCGTTCTTCGTCATGGACGTTTTGACGGCCATTTTTAAACTCTCTAACCCACTGACGCACTTTACCTTCACTCATTGCATTCAAGCCATAAACTTCTGTTAACTGACGATGAACTTCTGCAGCTGATAGGCTTCTCGCGGTCAAAAAACGTATCACTGAGCGTATCTCACACGCGGTGGGCGATTCAGTAATCGTAATCATTATAAAGTAGCACAGCGATGCGTACACGTCAGCTACAGAGCTGCAACTTGCACCAGTGTGAACGGGAAGGATGCCGGCAAGTGGCGCGAAGGCTTGTTGCGGCGTCCGCGCGAACTACGGGACTATACGCGCGAACGGCCCTTAAAAAACAACCCTCGTAAATTGAAACAATAACATGCGTAAAGCTGTAGAAATGGCAGCAGTTGCAAAACGCAAAGGGACTACCTATAACGACGTTGGAACTTTACTGTAGCAGATAAGTTAGAGATAGGTGACTCGTTCTGAGATATGAAAGTGCCAGAAATATGACACACTAATGGCTGTAATCATTAGACTTCTCTATGGTATCCAACACATGTATGAGCTTGAATGGAGAGACTTGATTCCAAATTCCAGACAGCATTTCCAGTGGACAGTATATTACTTGAGATCTGAAAAGCTAGTGTACATTTCTTAAATCAATTAGCACGTCAACTACTGTCTGTGATCCTTCTCAATCAACCATCGCCTATAATCAGTCGTTACATCACCGAACCTCTGACATGGCATCGAGACAGAATGCGATACAAATACTGGAGAAATATCCAGCGGTAGCGGCGTGAGGGAGCTGCAAATACTGGTTTCATACCACGTTCCTTAGCAGAATCACTTTCTAAATTCGGTAATTTTATTACGAGGTTGGACCATTGGCGACGTGTAACCGCACTGTTGGCCTGATACTACACATTCCAGGGAACACCATCTATACTCATTGTCACGCTTTTTGTCTGGAGTAAACAACTACATTCAGAGGTAATTCCATACCTCGATTTATAAAGCCAGTATAGGTTTTAACACGGATACTTGTATGCACCTGTAGAACCAAAACCACTTCTGACGTTAATATGGTTGTTTAACATCTGGAGGTTTGTAAGACTGTTATGCCTCTCTTTCTAAGACACAATGGTACCACTAGCAAGAAAATGTGAGACATGTCCACTCATCGTTGATTTTCGGTCAGTATTATTTTGCATCACCAGCAGACAGTTACTGACGAAGTACTACACTTAGTAGTAGGGGATGTGTGGTAGGTTCGTCTTGAGCATCAGACTTATAAGGTACGTGGAACTACCTGGAAGATTAAAAGGTTTGTGTTTCGACATGTGCAAAGGAAATGACTGCCCAGTTGTAAGGAAGGTATGGATTTGATGTGGCATATTGTGATAGCAAAAGGAAGAGTATGTCAAGTCAAAAGAATGGTACAGATATTTCTATTTTCAGAGCCACAGCCATCAACAGGGTGTATTTCCAATACTTCGTTCATTGTCGAATGTCGTTCAACTGAGATCACAATAGTAACATTTACTTGTAAGTATGGTGATCAAATATTATTGTGACCAATTTCCTAGGATGATGATTTTGGCTATCGGTGCTTGGCGTGCATTGCCAGTCGCCTATGGCGGGAATGATTCCAATTTCCCATTCACGGCAGGAGCCGTCCAAGTGGAACAGCCTGCTGGGATGTGGGAATGTAATTGACTTAACCGTTTCGTCCTCTAGACGGCCGAATAGCGAATTAATATTTAGTATGTGTTGGCAGCATTTTTGATTTGAAGGGAATTTGAGAAGATTCAATATGGGTGTGTGTTCGCACTAACTATTATTCCCTTCCATGTAACCCTTAGGGGGCTCAGCATTTAGTTGCTAGGTATGGGCTTGGCGACCCCGGGGTCCTTGAGCTTGGGACTGGGAAGTGCCACCAGTCCTCAATACCGTACACTCTGAGCGTCCTTCAACGACCACCGTAATGCGTGACGGAGGAACGTTGTATGATACAGAGCCCGGGGATCTTGGCTTAACTCCCTGAGTCGCTTATATGGTATAAACCTCTATTTAAAAAACCTCAATCTCAAGGTATGCTGTGCGTCAAGGAGATGCATGGCTGTTGAGGTAGAACAGTTGCTAGTGGGCGACCACTGGGGAACCTGCCACCCCCCAGTTGTATTAGGCTTACCCAGGCAAGTGGGGCTCTGTCTGGGTGGACATTCCTGTCCTTAACTGCTCTTAGGACCACCATGAACGGAAATACGAATAGTGTGCAAGCACAAGTCTCTAAGAAAGGAAAGTTCAATGCTTTACAGTATTACCCTTAATCGTTCCCTTCCCTGCCCACACCAGAGGAGGAACGGCAGTCTAAATTACCTGGTGAGACGTACTCTCCTCGATTTCTGGTTTGCAGCCGAACAGATGGGGACTCATTTCTGACCACAAAGCCTAAGTTTTCTGAGGAAAATTTAGAGGACAAGTTTGGAGAAGTTCAGGGTATGTGTAAAATGAGGTCTGGAGCAGTCCTCATACAGACAGCATCCCCAGCACAGTCATGGGCATTGCTTGCTTGTGACAAGCTCAGTGATGTTGCAGTCTCCATTACACCTCAAAAGAGCCTCAATATGGTTCAGGGACTTATTTTTCATCGTGACCTGTTGTTGCAGTCTGACGACGAGCTCCGTGCAAATTTGGAATGCCACGGTGTCCACTTTGTACGACGTGTCTCCAGGAGACCTAAAGATAATAGGGTCGCCATCGGCGCCTTCATCTTGGCTTTTGAGGGAGACACCCTGCCCAAGAAGGTCAAGGTGATGATATATCGATGTGCTGTTGAGCCTTACGTCCCTCCTCCCATGCGCTGGTTTAAGTGCTGGAGGTTTGGGCATATGTCATCGAGATGTGACGCCACCCCTACCTGTCGGGATTGTGGACGTGCCTCCCACCCCAACGTCCCGTGTTCGCCGCCCCCTGTTTGTGTCAACTACAGACAGAAACATTCACCTTGCTCGTCAGACTGCACGGTTTATCAAAAAGAACAGAAGATTATGGACAGGCTCACTTACACAGAGGCCAAACGCAAGTACGAGTTTTCTGAGGACTTCAGCTTGTGCGCATTTCATCGACGTATGCTGCAGCAGCTTCAATGTCGCCATCCCTGGCGATGAGCCCCCAAGCTCAGCCGCTTTTTGTGGGCCCTCCAGCCCACCTGTCTATGCCTGCCCCCCTGGTAGTTTGGGGAACACCCTCTTCCGTTGCTCCCCTGTTTTCAACATCGGGAGTAACAATCCCTCCTTCTTTGGGGACTTCACTCCCCACCTCTGAGCTGGAGAAGTGCCCACTTCCTCCGGCTCCTCACTTGGAAGGGATCGCTTAGTGCCCTTCCTTCCACGGTTACTGCCCCTCGAGATATCATTCAGTGGCTGAAAAAGCCACCACCTGAAGGCCATAGGGCTTCCAAGTCTTCCTCGGTCCATGAGACTGTGTTGGAAAAGCCTACCAGCCTGATAAACCGAAGGACAAACGGGACCCTACCAAAAAGACGAAAAGCAAAAGGAGAAGGACATAGAGACAGAAAAGGAGTTTACCACTGCACCTGAAGATGATGTGGAGCATCTGGCGTCCATTCAGGAGCTAGATGTTGCTCTATCTGCAGCTCCTATGGAAGTTTATCAGGCTACTTCGCAATCGGTGGTGGTGAGCGCTTCTAAGGCGTGACCTATGCCACCAGGTTCTTTCATGTCTTCACAGTTGGATACCATTTTCCTTCAATGGAATTGCCGTGGTTTTTTCCACCACCTTGCTGAGTTGAAACAGATTTTGTGCTGCTTCCCTGCCACTTGTCTAGCCCTACACGAAACCTGGTTTCCTGTTCGGCGGCCACCCTCCCTCTGTGGCTACCGGGGTTACTATAAGAACTGCATGGAATACGACAGGATGTCTGGCGGTGTCTGTGTTTATGTTCTTGCCACTGTCCCTAGTGGCCCAGTGCTACTTCACACGGCTCTCGAGGCTGTGGCTGTTGGAATCCGGAGCTTACCATCTGTTCCCTCTACCTTCCCCCAAATGAGGTTGTCACTCTTGCTGACCTACCTGCCTTGTTCGCCCAGCTCCCCTTTGCCATTCCTCCTTTTGGGAGACTTTAATGCCCACCACCCTTTATAGGGTGAGGCCCAGATCTCGGGCCAGTGTAGGAACGTTGAGGCACTCATGGCACATACTTGGCCATTGACCTCTCTTAGTAGCCCAGGTCTTCTTCCATACCTACGTTGGAGGGTCCATGACGACCTCTGTGGTAGCGACCACTTTCCTATCCTGGTTTCTCTTCTTCAATTCCAACCCCCTGACCAGCTGCCACGATGATCTCTTCGTGGAGCTGATTGGGCAGCGTGCACCTCAGCTACTATAGCCGTCGCCCCACTTTCTGGTGACACTGATTTGGCAGTGGATGAGGTCACCATGACCACTGTTTCTGCTGCTGAGGCAACTGTCCCCTGTTCTTCAAGTACCCTAAGGCGTAAGTCAGTCCCTTGGTGAACACCAGAGATTGCAGAAGCTATCTGGGACCGCCAGCGAGCCCTACAACGACACCAGCATCATCCTTCTGTAGAGTATCTGGTTGCCTTTAAATGGTTGCGGGCGCGGGCTCGGCGGTTAATTCAGCGGAGCAAACAGGACTGCTGGGACCGATATGTTGCCACCATAGGTTCTCGCACCTCCCCATCTCAGGTGTGGTCGCATGTTCGGGGCATTTTTGGCTCTCACCCTCATGCATCCATCCATCCCGTCCCTTCCCTTCCCTTTCTCTTTGGGGTGCACGTTGTACTGACCCAATAGCCATCGCCGAACATCTGGCAGAGTACTTCGCTCATATTTCCGCGACAGCAGGCTCCAGCGCAGAATTCCGCGCCATTAAACAGCAGGCTGAGCGTACGCAACTGTCGTTTTGCACACACCGTTGGGAACGATACAACGCCCAGTTTAGTGAATGTGAGTTCCAAAGTGCCCTTACAGCTTGACTCGATACCTCTCCAGGTCCAGACCGAATTCACAGTTTCTTCACCATCTCTCGGCGCAATGTCAGGGTGAATTACTCGCCCTGTTTAACCGCATCTGGACGGAGGGCGTTTTCCCAACTCATTGGCAGGATAGCATTACCATCCCGGTGCTGAAACCTGGTGCAGATCCGCTGGTGGTTGATAGCTGTCGCCCTATCAGAATTACCAACGTTAAGTGCAAACTCCTGGAATGGATGGTGAGTCGGTGGCTCATGTGGATCCTTGAAGCTTGGGGCCTCCTAGCCCGGCAACAGGGTGGCTTCCGTCAGGGCCGCTCAGCGACCAACAATTTCGTCTCGCTAGAGTCGGCTATTCGTACAGCTTTTACTCAGCAAGAACATCTAGTTGCTGTTTTCTTTTATCTTCGGAAGGTGTACGATACCATCATGTCCTTGCTACATTGCACGAATGGGGCTTACGGGGTCCACATCCGATTTTTCTACGGAATTTTCTCTGCAATCGCTCCTTTCGGGTTAGAGTTGCACTTATTTTATCTCTGCTCATACTCAGGAGAACGGTGTCCCGCAGGGCTCAGTTCTCTGTGTTCCCCTCTTTTTGGTGGCGATTTATGGTCTTGCAGCTATGGTGGGCTCATCGGTCTGTTCCTCTCTATATGCTGATGTCTTTATTACAGTTCCCCAAGCATCAGTGTTACTGAGCAGTGGCTGCAGGGAGCTATCCGTAAGGCACATTTTTGGGCATCCAACCACGGTTTTCAGTTCTCAGACTCTAAGACCCGAGTGATGCATTTCTGTCATCATAGAACGGTCCACCTTCATTCAGAGCTCAACCTTGCTAATGAACTCTTTCGTATTGAGGAGATGCATCGCTTCCTTTGCATGCTGTTTGATGCTCAGCCCACTTGGACACCTCATCTTTGCGAGCTTAAACAACGGTGCTGGCGGGACCTCAACATCCTTTGCTGCCTCAGCCACACCGTTTGGGGGGCTGCACGAACAACCCTCCTACAGCTCTATAAGGCCTTAGTCCAGTCCCGTCTCGACTATGGGAGTGTGGTGTACGACTCAGCAGCACCTTCACCGTTGCAGATCCTCTACCTGATTCTCCATTGTGGCGTCAGACTGGCGACAGGTGCCTTCCACACTAGTCCAGTGACTACCCTTCTTGTAGAAGCTGGAATCCCTCCCCTACAATTCCGCCGACAACAGTTGCTTGCGTCATACATCGCCCGCATCCATGCCTCGCCCGACCACCTAAACCGCAGGCTCCTTTTTCCATCTTCTGCACTCCCCACGACGGCGGCCTATGTCGGGTCTCCCAATCGCGGTCCGCGTTCGTTCCCTTCTCTCATCACTAGAGTCCTTTCCCCTTCCTCCATCCTTTCGGCCCTCTTCTTCTACCCCTCCTTGGTCCCTCCCTCGCTTGCGGCTTTGCTTGGATTTGGCCTGCGACTCAAAGTCCTCTGTTCCCCCTGCCAATTCCTGGCTCTTCCTACCTCGTTTCGTGATGCAGATGTAGTCTACACCGATGGTTCTGTAGTCAATGGCCACACTGGGTTTGCTTTCATCCATGGCGCCTACGTTGAGCAGCATTCCCTTCCTTGTGGGAGCAGTGTTTTTACTGAGGAGCTGGTTGCTCTTTATCGTGCACTCGCTCACCTTTCCTCCTGCCCTGGGGAGTCATTTGTCATATGCAGTGACTCCCTGAGTGGATTGCAAGCCCTCGGCCAGTGTTTTTCTCAGGACCATTTGGTGTGGATATTCAAGATGCTGTTCTTGCTCTCACCGTGTGTGGTCGTTCAGCGACGTTTGTGTGGACCTCAGGCCACATCGGCATTCCAGGAAACGAACGTGTCGAAAGGTTGGCCAAGCAGGCCACCACTTCGCCACCGCTGGAACTTGGTCTCGTGGAAAGACACATCTGGTCAGCCCTACTTCGCAAGGTCTGCGATGTCTGAAGCTCTGAATGGTCTGTCTTGAACACGCCAAATAAGCTCCGCATAGTAAAGTCGTCCACGGCCATATGGAACTCATCCTTGAGGAGCACGCGTAGGGACTCAGTTGTTCTCTGGCATCTCCGAATTGGGCATATGCGATTGACCCACAGCTATCTTCTTTGCCGTGAGAACCCACCCAAGTGCCGCTGTGAAGCAGGGCTGACAGTGGTCCATCTTCTGATGGACTGCACCATTTTAGCCCTTTTGCGGTAGTCCTTTAATTTACCAGCTGCACTTCCTTTAATTCTAGGTGAAGATGTCTCTATAGCTGACTCAGTTTTATGTTTTATCCGTGCAGCTGGGTTTTATCACTCACTCTAGTGTGGGCGCTCTCGCATGATTTCCCAGGATACACCCACTCCAGCAACTTTTAATTGTGACGTGGATACCAACATAGTGTCTTTTGTGGTAACAAGAATTGTGTTGGTATCTCTATCAACGCTTTCCAGCTGAAGGTTCTTCGTTTTTAGTAGAGTGGTTGACCTTTTACCTGATCCATCAACCACTGTAGTCTGTCTTACTCTAGTCAACTATTTGCTCTGCTCCTTTTAAGTGTCCTCTATTTTGTGTTATTGCGGTGTTCATTTTAGCTCTGTACCCCTTTGTGTTCCCTCCCTCTGGGTGCAGAGGTTACGCTTTTACTGTATAGGCCTTTAACAAGTATGTCTGTTTGGAACAGGGGACTGATGACCTCGTTGTTTAGCCCCCATCAAACCCCACAACCAACCAACATTCCATGTAAATTTCCGGTTGACTGCTTCTGCACATTTCGCACCTTTATTTAGTTGAGGGAACATCGATTGTGGTGTGTATGTAATAGGTGAAAGACAGGTGGAAGACACGTTTGTTGGTTCTCTGGACAGGAGAAACACCTTAGTTGACTTTGTAAATTAAAGGGATGATTTGGAATCTGTTACATCAAAGACATCGGTATTCGTGAGTGGAAATATCAGTTTCCTCTATTTTTCCGAGTTTTCATGTAAAGGTCTTCGCAGATGGGATAAGTTTCTAGTTACTCAGTGGGTTACAGCATGCTCCACCTCGCTAAACTTCCGCGTTTCTAGAGAAATAATTTCCAGTCTATATTTTCGGAATTGTTGCACGAGCGTTACTGCTATGCAAGCAATATTGCTATATGCTTGATATCGAGAAGTATCGCGAAAATGGTATGATATTCTGGCAAACTATGCGAAATTACATATGTTCTTGTAATCCCAGAGTCTGGAGATGGGTGCACAAAGGCAAGCAATCAAG
Organism: Schistocerca gregaria; assembly: GCF_023897955.1. NCBI lineage: Eukaryota > Metazoa > Arthropoda > Insecta > Orthoptera > Acrididae > Schistocerca > Schistocerca gregaria. The sequence continues at coordinate 896,541,470 of NC_064922.1, forward strand.
TCGGGGCCATAACCAGTAACGCTTTTGAGACGAGGGGGGCTGACGCCGAATTTGTAGAGCATTTCTGAGAGTGACTCCGGTCCGCTGATCGCGCTCTGGTCTTGCGTCGAGAGTGGATGTCTGCCCGACCTCGCGAGAAATATCCAGTGCAGCGAGGAGTATACCTAAAGTTCATGTGCTTACGCTGTCTGTCTTCGCGGTATATGAGCAAGTGTCTGGCGGCCGATAGCTATACGAATGATGTAACAGGGGGATTTTGTATGGCGCAAGATACGAATTGTATGTTTAGTACATCGACATGGTACGCATTGATATATCGCTGGGTTGGTGAACGGTTTCACGCGCTAATATTAAAGTTGTGTACACAGCCTAAGTGGTTCCCTTTGCGCCATGGATGAACCTTGTGGCAGTGTGTCACCATCAGCAGTTTCCCCAGATCGAACAATGTCCCACTGAGTTCTGACATGGGCTGATCAACATCAGTTTTAGTGCGTTCAAGCAACGAATCTAAACTTAAGACTGCCCACTAACGTTGCCCATGTGAGGCAAAACCTGAAAAAATTCTTGTCCCAATCCTAAAACCCAACACTACTGAAACCAGAAAGCACACATCGCTTCCATACACCCCTCTTAACCTACGTCATGGTGGACCCATCCTCCTCCCCATGATGTTCAAACTTACCAGTGATACATTCCAATCTGTGTCCAAAAATAATTCATGCTTCCTTCCATCAACTATGTTATCTAATCAAAATTCCGCCACTGCATACATTTTGGTGGTGCTTACATTCGCTGAGAGCGCCATGTAGAGGCTCCAGAGCCCTCACTGCAGTTACTATTCCCATTCCATGTCCACCTATTATGTCCTCTGTTAGGATCCTGCCTGCAGTTCTTTTCCAGGCGCACTACTTGCCAATATGTCTTACAGTATGATTCATATACTTCCCTCCATATGTTGCCTGTTTGTTATGAGTTAACTCCTGTAGTGAAAATTCCTTTTCTATGCCGCTGGAGTCGCTATAGCTTCAGCTGAGCCTTTAAGGAATCTGACCATACTTTCCATGACAAGTCGGGTACCAACCCCCACAAAAAATACATCCAGTGCCCTGTGTTCTGCATCCTGGTATCGCCGCTTTCACTAATTTCGTAAGTATTGACATTCAGCTTTCGAATCCTGTCCACAAAATTTTGAATGGCCTTCCCTGTTTTTGTGACACATTTCTCAACATTTACCTATAATACCCACAGTTAATTTTCCTTCTGTATTGCGGTCCTAAGCCCATCCTCAGAACTACAAATGTCAATGCATTCCTCAATTCCTCATGATACCGTATGTAGTATTTATTGTCTCCCACCAAATGTACTTGGCCATATGCAAAAGCTGTTCCCCTAACCAACATTCCAGCAGAACAGCTGTTAACAGATTGTCTATCAACGCATAAACTCCTCTCCTGCATTACCAAAACAGAAGAAACTAGGATAGTGGTACTAACATCTAGGATGGGTACCAGCATGCTAGATGTATACTGATCTCTCTTATCCTCTCTCAGTGCAACTAACTGCTTGCATAGCTCCTCGTTGTCCAGCTCTATGTGTACCTTCTGAATTGTCTCTGCTGTGTTAACTTTCTCCACCCCTTGGAAAGCCTATGTTCACAATGAAAGGAGAAACACCATAGTAAAGGAATTACCACCAATCCCGAAATTGTATTTGCTTGCAGTGAGCACACCTAATTCTTACAAGTGAGAATAAACACGTGCGTATTGCTTACTTTCCTCATAAATGTCCAGGTGTCCTATTCTGACTCTATCACCAAATGAAGAACAGTTCATTTTTCAACTACACACTGAAAATGCTGCTAAAGATAATTGCTCTGCGATGTTGTTCATAGATATTGTACTTCTTTAGTCCTAATTACTGAGGCTGTGTTTGTGTTGAAGCTATGCAGACACCAGTGGTGCAGGATAGCTACTTCTGTCCCAAGAATGGAGTGCATAAGAGACTGTGGAGGTTGGATCTTACAGTAAAACAGCGAATACGAGTCAAGAATGCTGGCTCGATAAAACGTTCTTTATTATCTGACATTTCTCATACAGTAGGCCTGCAGTCCAGGTGCTGACCAAGGCTAGCGGCAGTTTGAGAATGTTGAGTTGGGCTGACGGAAGAAGTAATCGCCAGTGTGGAAGCAGACATTCGTAAATCCGTATACAAGCTGTAAGAGTATTGTCCAGCGCAAAGCCCCCAAAAAGTGATTTAACTATGAGTGAGAGGTATGAGGACCATAGTTTTTCATTCTCACTGCAGACAAGGGAAATGCAACGGTTACTTTTAGTGTCACCGGCTGTTATAGTAAGATTAACGACTTGTTAGATCCGCAAACATATAAGAAACACAGTAAAGACCCCACTGACAAAGTTCTTAGCACTGTTACGCTGTTGATAAAAAAGTCCTCTTCCGTACAGAGCGTTCAGAAAAGTCGGTTCAGTTCAGTTGCGCTAGCACCAAGACTATATGGATTCCCGAAGGTGAACAAAGAACATGTTCCTTTAAGGCGTATAGTGAGTGCTATTGGTTCCCCCCACTTACTCAATCACCAAATTCTTGACAACAGTATTATATGGGCCAAACGGATATCAAGAACTCGGCACATTTTATCAGTAAATTAAACGACATAGTGGTACTGGCGGAGGACGTATTAGTTGGTTTTGATGTCTACATCTACGTGATTACTCTGCTATTCACAATGAAGTGCCTGGCAGAGGGTTCAATGAACCACCTTTAAGCTGTCTCTCTACCGCTCCACTCTCGAACGGCGCGCGGGAAAAAGGAGCACTTAAATTTTCCTAAGCGAGCCCTTATTTCTCGTGGTGATCATTTCTGCCTATGTATGTGGGTATCAAAAGAATATTTTCGCAATCGGAGGAGAAAACTGGTGATTTCATGAGAAGATCGTGTCGCAATGAAAAACGCTTTTGTTTTAATGATTGCCACTCCAATTCGCGTGTCATGTCTGTGGCACTATCTCCCCTATTTCGTGTAATACAAAACGAGACGACCTTCTTTGTACTTTTTCGATGTCATCCGTCTGTCCTACCTGATGCGGATCCCACACCGCACAACAATACTCAGAATAGGGCGGACAAGAGTGGCGTAAGCAGTCTCTTTAGGAGTCCTGTTGCACCTTCTGAGTGTTCTGCCAATGAATCGCATTCTTTGGTTTGCTCTACCCACAACATTATCTATCTGATCGTTCCAATTTAGGTTATTTGTAATTGTAACCTCTAAGCATTTAGTTGAATTTACAGAATTAAGACTTGTATGACTTACCGCATAATCGAAATTTAGCGGATTTCTTTTAATACTCATGTGAAGAACTTCACAATTTTCTTTATTCAGCGTCATTTGCCCCTTCTCGCACCATACAGATATCATATCTACATCATTTTTTAATTCACTTTGCTCATCTGATGTCTTTATAAGACGGTAAAAGATAGCAGCATCTGCAAATAATCTAAGAGGATACTTAGATTGTCTTCTATGTCATTAATACAGATCAGGAACAATAGAGCGCTCATAATCCTTCCTTAGGGAACGCCGGATGTTACTTCTGTCTCGATAACTTTCCGTCTGTTACTACAAACTGTGACCTTTCTGACAGAAAATCACGAATCCAGTCGCACAACTGAGTCGATATTCCATGGGCACGCAGCTTGGTTAGAAGACGCTTGTGAGGAACGGTATCGAAAACCTTCTAAAAATCTATAGGTATGGAATCAATTTGACATCTCCTGTCGATAGCACTCATTACTTCATGAGTATAAAGAGCTAGTTGTGTTCCACAAGAACGATGTTTTCTGAATCCGTGCTTTGTGTCAATAAATCCTTTTCTTCGAGGTACTTCATAAAGTTCCAACACAGTATATGTTCCAAGACGCTACTGCAAGTCGACGTGAGTGATATGGGTCTGCAATTCAGAGGATTGCCGCTGTCCCCCTTTTTTGTTATTGGTGTGACTTGAGCAATTTTCCAGTCATTTGGTACGGAACTTTCTGCGAGCGAGCGTTTTTTTTTTTTTTTTTTTTTTTTTTTTACAATTGCTAAATATGGAGTTATTGTATCAGCCTATTCTGAAAGGAATCTGACTGGTAAACAATCTGGACCGGACGGCTTGCCTTTACTAAGTGATTGAAGCTGCTTTGCTACACCGAGGATATCTACTTTTTGGCAGTTGTTCTTGATTGGAATTCAGGAATATTTACTTCGCCTTCTTTGTTGACGGAATTTCGGAAAACCGTGATTAATAACTGTGCTTTAGTGACACTGTCATCAGTAACTTCACCGTTGTTATCGCGCAGTAGTGCCGCTATTCACTATGGTTCCACTCAACGAAGTGTTGCAACAACTGACTCGGTTTTTTCCTCCCCGTGTTGCCAAAATGTTTAAATGTTGCCTCACGTCCACGTATTTCAAATGGAAAGAAGATTTCTATGGACAGACCGATGGTGTCGCAATGGCGAGCCCCTTAAGCCCGGTTATAGCGAACTTCTTTGTGGAAAAATTCAAGGAGCAGGCACTGGAAACTGCAGACGCGGGGTAGTCGTGTGGTCTGAAGCTCCTTGCCGCGGTTCACGAGGCTCTCCTCGTCGGAGGTACGAGTCGTCCTTCGGGCATGCGTGTCTGTCTTGTAAGTTAAAGTTAGATTAAGTAGTGTAAGCCTAAGGACCAATGACCTCAGCAGTTTGGTCCCACAGGATCTTACCACAAATTTCCAATTTTTTACTGGAAACTACGAACAAGAAACCGAGTAGTTGGTTCCATTACTTGGATGATACGTTTGTTTTGTGGCAGCATGGCAGGAAGGAACTGAAGCGTTTTCACAAACATCTGAACGGAATCAATCCGCAGATTCAGTTTAGCAAGGAGGAGGAGGCAGACAGAAGATCAAATTTTCTTGATGTGCTAGTTTTCAAGAAAGATGGTAGCTTGGGCCACAAGGTTTACCTAAAAAAATCCCAACAGACAGTTACTGGAAGTGGGATTCGAACCACCGCCCACAACAAAAGCAAGGCATAATAAAAACGTTGACGGATGGAGCAAGGAAAATCTGTGAATCAGAGGTGCTTGACACAGAATTAAAACATCTCGACAGCGCATTGCTAAAGAATGGTTATTCGTTCGCCGAGGTGAAAAGAGCGTTAAGAGCACCGCATAGAAATCATAGCGATGCTCAAGCGCCGGTGAAATCGAAAGTTTCCCTGTCATTCATTAACGACATGACCGACCGCATTGGAAAAATCTTAAAGAAGAAGCGAGACATCACGATAATTTACACATCCACACGGAAGATACAAGACCACCAAACATCTACATCTACATCTACATTTATACTCTGCAAGCCACCCAACGGTGTGTGACGGAGGGCACTTTACGTGCCACTGTCATTACCTCCCTTTCCTGTTCCAGTCGCGTATGGTTCGCGGGAAGAACGACTGCCGGTAAGCCTCCGTGCGCGCTCGAATCTCTCTAATTTCACATTCGTGATCTCCTCGGGAGGTATAAGTAGGGGGAAGCAATATATTCGATACCTCATCCAGAAACGCACCCTCTCGAAACCTGGACAGCAAGCTACACCGCGATGCAGAGCGTGTCTCTTGCAGAGTCTGCCACTTAAGTTTGCTAAACATCTCCGTAACGCTATCACGCTTACCAAATAACCCTGTGACGAAACGCGCCGCTTCTCTTTGGATCTTCTCTATCTCCTCCAAACATCGGCCAAGGATGCTCGCCAACCGCCGGAAAACGTGGTATTTATAGGATTCCGTGTGGTTATGGGAAGATGTACGTGGATACTAGAAAAAGAACTGTCAAAAAACGTCTCGAAGAGCACAAGGGCAATTGTGGAAGAGGGGAGATTAACAGATCAGCTGTTGGGAATCACGCTTAACAGCCAAGAGACCACCACATTCACTGAGACAGGGCTTAAGTGCTGACAGTCACGAGCGGATAGCACGAAAGGCTATACAGAGAGGTCATAGAGATTGTGAAACACCCCAGGAATTTCAGTAGGGAGGAGGAGGGCTTGAAATTTAATGAAACTGAGATTACGGTGCTGAAGAAGATGTGTACCAATCTTCCACCATGGAAAGATAGCGGACGACGGCAGTCGACAACGGGCAATTGCGCTCGCGTATTAAAATAGGAGACGTCACACCATTGCATGGGAGCTTGTGGAAGTGGAATTTTGCTGTCAGTATCGAGACAGGGTGAAAGTCGGACATTCAACAAAGCTACCATCCCTCTTGAAAATGTCCTCCGCAGATGGGGACGAAAAGTCGGGTTTTAAAGTGAAATCCCTTAGATCACGGCATAATAGCCCGGAATATTTTATTAATTGTGACAATTCCGGCCAGGAACGTTTACATTTTACAATTATCTTTATGCTACAGTATGTAGCAAGCCAGCTCACTACTATGGTAGTACACAGCGATGCAGAATGTTACACTAGCATTAATGCAATGTCCATTGCCGGCCTGCGAACGCCTTGGTTCTCTGCTGTGGTCTGCCTGAGACTAATACCACAACAAGCGTCATTTACAGCACATTCTTGTAGATATATCTCAGTTATTATCAGAAATTGGCCTTCCTGACATACTGAATCCGTACTATTATCTGAAGTAGCTATTCCTGGGAGTTCATCTGCTTCATATAACCTGCCATTTTATAATTATTTCCTGAGGTCACAACTTCGTTTCGTAGTCCTAAAGACTGTACATAGTCATCACTACATGGTTTCTTGTAAGAGCAACAAGGATTGATTTCCATTTCGAGCTCCAGGGTTTGGCCTCAGTGCTGAATCCTTTCTAAAGGAACAGAACATGGAGTTACAATCTTGATACCATGCCAAAATGTGGTAAGTATATCTATAGTGTTGGAAATAACGCTTTTTTAGCGACTGAAACACATAAGAACGAATGCCGATTATAAATGATGAGAGAAAGGCAGTTGCAAAGGCTTGGGCATATGCTGTAAAAACCAGAAAACTGGTTGTTTTAGTTTAGGCTAAAAGTGCTTCTTTGAAGGATGTTTTTCCCATGGCAAAATATTCTAAGGACCTTGGAACTGCTGACCATCTTTGTCTGCCTGAAGTTATCAGTGAACCTGGTTGAACTGAACACCTGGTGAGGAACCTAAAAGAAGTTGAGAAGACTGCAACAAATACAGTATTACTACCAATATATACAGTGTGTCCCACATAAAACCGGTACACCACACGTATAGACTTAACATCTCTAGTCGAATTGCTTGTAATGTGGCAACACTGTCTCCAAAGTTGGCTACATTGAATTTATCCTGAAAGTTTAGCGCATCTGGGTGTACGTGAGTCAGTTGTTGCTAGAAGTTCGTATTGCTGAGTTGTTACAGAAATAGGGCGATTTGAAACCGAACGGCGACCTGATAATGTGGTGTGCTACATAAAGACAGTGACGACTTCTGCCTATACTATAGCTCTATTGGGATTGCAGCTACTGAACGTCAGCTACAGGGCGCTATCGTAAGGCGCAGTCTTGGGCTGTAGCTCATGGGTTCCAGTTTTTGGCAGCCAAGACCTGTGTTATACATTTCTGCCGACGACGCACTGTCCACCCGGAGCCACAGCTTTATCTTGACGGCGAACTTCTTGTAGTGGTTGAGTCACACAGGTTTTTGGGGGTGGTTTTTGATGCTCGGTTGACTTGGCTGCCTCATATTCGGCAGCTTAAACAGATGTGTTGGCGGCATCTAAATGCTCTGCGATGCTTGAGCCACACCAGGTGGGGCGCCGACCAATCTGCCCTGTTACAGCTCTACCAGGCGTTAATCCAGTCCCGTCTGGATTATGGGAGCCTTGCTTATGGCTCAGCATCGCCATCTGCATTGTGGGTGCTGGACCAAATCCTCCACAGTGGGATACGCCTTGCCACTGGAGCTTTCCAGACCAGCCCTGTGGACAGCATACTTGTGGAGGCAGGTGTCCCTCCACTGCGGTTACGACGCCAACAATTACTGGCTGCTTATGCTGCCCATGTTTTTAGCTCGCCTGGGCATCCAAATTATTGTCTCCTATTCCTGCAGTCAGTCGTCCATCTCCCAGAACGTCGGCCCCAGTCAGGTTGTCCGATTGCCGTCCGTGTCAAAGAGCTTCTCTCTGGGCTTGGGGTTTTCCCTATACCACCTCCTTTCCGGGGCCCCTCTGCACACACCCCCGTGGTGTGTGCCTGCCCTAGCCTAGTCCCTCCAGAGGCCTTCCGCCGCCGCTTTTATTCAGTCCTAGCCACATATCAGGGCTCTGGCGTTGTCTACACTGACGGTTCGATGGTTGCTGGTTGGGTTGGTTATGCTGTAACTCTAGGGGACAATTATGAACAACGATCCTTGCCGGCTGGTCGCCATCTTTCGTGCCCTAGAGTATATCCACTCCTGCTCAGGTGAGTCCTTCGTTATCTGTAGCGACTCCCTGAGCAGTTTACGAGCTATCGACCAGTATTTCCCTCGCTCTCGTCTGGTGATGGTTGTCCAGGAGTCCCTGCATACTCTTGCCCATTGCGGTCTGTCTGTGGTCTTTATGTGGATCCCAGACCATGTTGGGATATCCGGCAATGAAAATGTTGATCGACTGGAGAAAGAGGCCACCAGTAAACCATCTCTGGACGTTGGCCTCCCAGAGACTGATTTGCGAGCAGTCTTGCGCCGCAAAGTTTTCTCACTATGGGACAATCACTGGCTCGGTCTGAGCACCCATAACAAACTCTGTGCCATCAAGGAGACTGTGTGGCGCTCCTCCTTGCGAGTCTCTCGCAAGGAGTCTGTCGTCCTCTGCCGACTGCACATTGGGCACACTCGGCTGACGCACGGCCGCTTATTGCGGCGCGAGGACCCACATCTATGTCGCTGTGGCTCGGCATTGACAGTGGTCCACATTTTGCTGGACTGTCCACTTTTAGCTGTGCTCAGGCAGGCTGCCTAACACGCTCCCTGCCCTTTTAATAGATGACTCTGCCATGGTGGAATTAGTTTTGTGTTTTATTCGGGCAGGGGTTTTTTATCATTTAATCTGAGTTTTTGTTTTTAGTGTTGATCCTGGCTTTTGGCCTCCGATTTTAAACTGAGTTTATAATGTGTTCTCGGTGGTTGACTTTTCCTTTTTTTCTCTATGGTCGGCCAACCACCATCACACTGTATGTGATTTTAATTTGTTTTGTCTGATCTCTGTCGGAGTATTTCTTGTCCTGTGTCGTCTGCCGTCTTTCCTGTTCGTCTTTTTTTTTATTCTCTTTGAGCGGTTTTAGTTTTTTTGGAAAAAAGGACCGATGACCGTAGCAGTCTGGTCCCTTAAATCCCACAAACCAACCTACCTTTACGACGAGCAGGGCAAAGTAATGGTTGCATCGCGAGCCACCCGCGCGCGGTCAACGCACAGCCCGTCCGCCGACATATCATTCAATATCTCGAGAACGGTGATAGCTATCGTTCTGCTCTCAGCTTTAAAAACAATTTCGATATGTTGACTAAATTTCATACGCAAGAATGTATTACCTAAAATGAACTGTACGCAAAGCCCACGCAATGCGTTTTTACCTTTGCACACACATTAAAATTTCGTGTAAAGGTTTAGGTAAATGCGATACAGCAAGTAACCACGACGAATAACGAAAAGAAATTCAGTCCTTTATCGAGAGAAGATATTAGGCTGTAATATGCCCAAGAATCAAATTTTTCTACCGAATAGTTTCCTGGAATCGGATGATAAGTATTTCATAGCAACCGCCGCGCCCGTGCCAGCGGTGCGGCGAAAGTTCGTGTGGCCCGGAGTTCCGTACCTGACGACACGCTCAGCGCGTTCTGTGATTGGCGGCGAGGAACTGGACCACGGCACGCGGCAGCCAAAGCTGTTCGACATGGTCAAACCGCGACGAAGAGCCCGCCGCGCCGCGCCGCTGACGGCGTTTCCATGGCAACCGCGCCGCTGCTGCGCGGTTTTGACGCGAGGCAGCCATAGTGGGAACCGGCCTTAAAGTCAGTCAGTCTGGACCTACTGGCGAGTGCACTAGGTGTCGCCATCTCGAAGAAGTGTACTAAGTCTGTTGGAGAACAAGTGATCACTGTACTGCTTGAAATAAAGGCTTCAGTCCTTTTTCCTTGCAAAATCAGGGGATATGAATTACGTTAGTACAACTGCAGTTTATTATTTGACGAGATTTTGATACATTAGCAGTGAAAAAATATAAGTGACAGCAAAGTTCGTAGGATGTGGACTATTTCGTACGAGTGTTCGATTATGGTGCTGGAATTTGAACTTGACAGATTTTTGTTATGGAATTAACGCAAATGGCTTTCTTCCCGCCGAAGTTGGACATCTTGAATAAATAATAAACGTTGGAATTTCAATTTTGCGCAATTCTCTAGTAGAGTAGGCCAAATATAGTAGGTGGTGATCGTGGTGGTGGTGGTGAATTATAATAAAGACAAATACAGTTTTGCAGCCATTATCCAGCTGGAATTTGAATTTGGTGCCAATTTTTTCTGGAGGGTTAGGTTAGTGGACATAGCACAATTGATCTATTTTGCTGCCAAAATTCAAACTTCCCGCAATTTTTCTGGCGGTTAGGTTAGTGGAGGTAGCACAATTGGCTTTTCCCCACCAAACTCCGCCATCTTAAATGATGTCATGCACTGTTGCGAAGTCTACACACTGCTGTCTTGGATGACGTCATCACTGTCATCTTGAATAAATTTGGCAACAATGCAGAGTGGAACAGAGCATAACTTGTCCCACTACTCATTACCATAACTGACTTTCAACATCAGCTGCTAGCGGTCCCTTGGACACCTTGCTTGACTTTATGTCGTGTGAGTCTTGGTTTTATTTGTCAGGTTATGTAGTCTACCAGAATTGCAGGTACTACCCATAGGATGACACACACATTCTCCATGAAGAACCACTTCTCTCAGAGATGATAGTGCGCATTGTTGGGCATGCACCTTATTGGCCCCACATTTTCCAATTACACCTGAAATAGTGCCGGATATCAATATTATTTTTGACTCTTTCTATGCACAGTTAGCTGATGGAGAGCAGCTGTATGCAGTGTTCCAACAAGATAGAGCAACCATCCACACATCGAACCAAAGGATTACTCACATCATCTGCGTTTTCCATGACTTGCCAGTAGAGGCTCAGGCCCTTAATGTCCCCAGACTTGACATCATATGATTTTTATTTATGGGGAACATTGAAAAGCAAATGTATGCTGATAATTCTCACACAATAGATGATCTTAAATGGGACATTAATAGAGAAATTAAACAGCATTGTGCCTGCAGAACTGCAGCATGTTGCAGGTCAGCAATGCCTGGATGCCAAGGAAACCACCTTCAGAATCTATGATAAATAACTGACTACATATTTTTTATGTTACTGTTATCTGTTCCTTTTAATTAGTTCATTGTTACTTGAATCTTGGGTGCAATGTATACAGGTTTTATGTGGGACACATTGTATTATCACTTAGTAGCATTCAATAGAATAAACATCACTATATCAAATTCCTTGAAGGCAACCTTGAATAAAATTCCATCATATACAGGTGTTACCTACAGAAACACAAATATGAAAGAAGCATCAGTTAACAATGGCAATCTAAGAATTTCTTAAGAATAGGTTTACCTTTTGGTAGATGTGGATACCCTTGGATAAAATTCTGTAATAACAACAACACTTAGCATACTTCCTGGATCAGCAAGTAAGAATCCCAAGAGTGTTAGTAAAGATGACATACATGAAGCCTAAACGTGCCTAACAAAACTAAATCAGGTTATTAAAGTCATGACTTGATATGCTGTCTGCAACCTGCAATGGATGCAGCCATGAACATAATGCCTCCAGTAGATTTGACGAGATTTTCCTCCGGTTGTATGCACAATGCAAGAGGAGAAACAACTTACGGAAGAACTCTGTTCATCATGTTTGATAGAGCCCACAGGAAGGAGAGCCTACAGGAAAATTGAATGGGTTGAAATACAAGCTAATCACAGATAAATAATTTACTCATTGCATTAACAATAAACCATCACTGTTGTTATTAATTCAGTTTGTATTTACACCAGCTAAATGTTACAAATTAAATTAGAAAGACAGCCATTACACCGAATAAAGCTAATGCCTCCTTAGTTATGCCAAATGGCTGCTGTTTATCTTCTATTGCCAGCTTGACCTTAATATTATTTGATTAAATTGGAATTTTTCAAAGAAAACAGTTAATTATATTTACAACACTAAAGGCCTATTTACAGTTCAGTACCACTTGTCATGTGACTTTTCAATGAACAGTGCTATTTGCCATGTAGATAGTAGGCATTTTCAAACCTTGAATCTAGAGGCTTAAATAATTTTTAGGAAGAATGCATAATAAGATATGTTTTCATGTTCTTTAGAACTGATAGATATTAACAATTCCCTGTTTTATACTAAATGAGTGTGTGTGAATACCTTTGCAAGGAATGCTAGACATTCAGGCAAACTCTACATTACAATCATTTGTGTGTCTTTTATTCTGTTTGTGCAAATCACTTTTTCATTGTCAGTATGAAGGAGTATAGAAATTGAGTGAAACAATTCCAAGGCCTTTCAGGAGACTTCATTGTCTGGTTATCACTTTTTTGTGAATTGTGGGTCATTATTCTCATAATGTACATCATCGAAATCATTTGGTATGTACAGGAGACATGTCAAAATTGTAGTAAATCTTCACCATAAGCAGAGAACAACTGGCCTTAACAATACACACACAATAAAACATTAAATTATCCCTTGCTCATATTAGCATTTCATCCTCTATGAACTCTTCGTTGAACACCACCACTTAACTGACTGAATATTCTGTAGGCTTTTTTTAGAACCTCTGGCTTCACATTAAATATAGTTTTGCCCATTAATGTTGTTTCTATGTTTAAAATGATTCTCATCAAAGAATTGTTGTCTGTTGTTTAGGGAGATTATAACCTCGAAAATGTACATGGAGGTAAATGTTATAATTTGTAGTTTCCAAAATAATGGAGAACAAGATTCCTTTTTCTGTACAGTACACATGTATCTGATAATTTTCATCTGTAGTTCAGTATTCGAGACCGTACTCTGTTTGAACTTCCCCAGAAAATCGTATCATATCTACTGACAGATGCAAAATAACTCTGATATTCCGTTTTTATGTACTCACATAACTAAAAGTTGCTACTATTTGCATTCCAAATGCAAAGCTGCTTAATTTATTTAACAGGAAGTCCATTTGTGTACGTCAGCTTACGTTCTTGTCAGCATGTAGTCCAACGAATTTGATCGTTTCAGCTTCTTCCATAAATTGATTCTTATGTCATATTTTTAAATTCCACATTTCGAATGTTTGGTTTTGAAATAGGGATGTTTCCCACGTTCAGTTTCAACCCATTTAACTGGAACTAGTTTTCTACAGTATCTAGTGTGCTCACGACAGATGTTAGAATTTTTCTCTATCATTTTGAATTAAAACTGAAGTATCATCTGCAGATCTGCACTGGCAGGGAATTTATATTCATGAGTAAGTCATTTACAAAGAACAGGAGGCGGAATATCACTAAAATGGCTACTTGAAGCACATATTGTGATAATGTGATCTATGTAGGATAATTGATGTGATGTGATAGTTAGCCTTTGTTATTCGTCATACAGGTATGATGTCAACTTCTTCAGAGCACTGCACTTAACCTCATGGTTATCTAATATGTACATAAGCAAGATATGACTTACAGAGTCCAAGGCTTTTGTAAGATCACAGAAGATAATTGCAACTTTTCTCCCCTCATCAAACGCTTTTCATAGATTGTCTATAAAGTTATTCATTGACTCCAGAGTGTTTTGTCCTTACTGAAGTCCAATCTAGTTACTAATAATAATATCATTTTTCAATAAAATTATGGATCTGGTTTGGGACCACTTTTTCTCTGATACTTCAGACATAATTGGAGAATAGGAACAGGACAATAGTTTTCCAAGTCTTCCCTTGACACCTCTTTGAACAAAGGTCTGATTTCAGCATACTTTAACATATCAGGAAAGCATCCATGTTCAAAAAATTGGTTGATTAAGTTAATGGAGGTCCTGTTGTGTGATACCCTACTTTAATCACTTTAGTGGATATCGCACACCACCCAGCAGAGATTCTATTTTTTATGATAGTACAACATTTTCAAATCCTTTCTGACACTCCACTCCTTTTCACGCTTGTCAGACATCAGCAAAACACCCTGTGAGTGCGTTGGCGTCGCTAGAATGTTTGACTGGGGTTAGGACTGGACCCTTATTCTAGGACAGAGCACATTGGTGTTTAGCTGTAAAATTGGTTTATTGCTATTTTGTTGTTAAAGAAACACAAGAGTTTATATAGATTTTGACATGACAATTCAGTACCGTTGTCAGTATAATGCATTACGTCCTGTTTAGTAGAAGTAATACTGAACACAACAGTATCAAATTTAAAAAGAAGGTTCTCTACAAGATGTTTCTTATATCTACACAGTGAAGTTGGGTAATATTAGGACAAATCATCTGCCATCCTAAATAGTACTGAACTTGGAACCGGAATCAATCAAGTCTACAGAGGATGGTTACTTTTTGTGACAAGATGAACAAAAGATTATTCAAGGTTGCTCGAGTTCACAGTAGACGTAATCTGGTGGACCAAGAAGTTTACGCCTCTGCCAGCGGCATTTACCTTTTAACTGCTACAAGCTGAGAGCTGCATGACTGCTCTTGCTCTCCAAAAATCCTATAAAAAGCTAATCAAAATCTTTACTGATTTTTATCAACTGAAGCTGTCCTATGTTTCTCGTTAAGCGAGAAAACATGCACTCATCCCTTGTCTGGAAAATATGACGATACACACATGCATGGGTGGTGCAGCGTGTATACTTCAACGCCCTCTCAGTTCTCGCAAGTGCAATTAACTATGTGGCTGTTTCGTTTCTCCGCTATCGGAGCTCAAAGACTCTTCAGCAGATTTCTAGCTGAATGTCAGCCAAAGTGAACGCAGTGTTCACACAAAATTCCTCTTTTGGCGTCATACAGAGCGTGATACGCCCGGTTCTACACTTGACGTAGGTTCAGAGGAGATTCCAAGAAGTTTTAGGTCTTGTCTTTCGTAGCAAACAATTTCCCCCGCGTCTGTCCTTTCGTGCTTCACATCGTGGCTTTTTCAGACTGGTAGAATCGTTTCTTTCTTCTTGTGGAAACTACCTCTGCCAATTGCGAAGGGCCTACCTTTAAACTGCTTCGAAATATCGCCTCTTTCTACTCCTTCAAAGTTTATTTCAGCCAGTCGGACATTTTGTGACTGCTCCTGACGCCTAAAAGTTACTCACATACATCACAAGTGTCCCAAAGGAATTCCACGTGATTAACTGCGTCGCTGGTCTTTTTGTACCCATCTGGAAACTCCCCAACACAGTTTTCTAAAGAATTTCTCTGTCGCAAGCAATGCTGCGCCACTACCTGCTCCTAGGTCCCAAACTTTTTCAAGCCAAGTGCAAGTCTTAGCCAGGTGGTAGAGGATAAAGGTTCCTTGTGCAAGGGATTCACAAAGCAGGGTCATGTGATGATAGTGAGTGGAGTGGGAAGCAGTATTGATAGGGATCAGGGCTATAGTATTGAGTGTGACCTGGTGAAAATAGCCTTGGCAACGACCTATACCAATGTTGTTCTGGTGCCTGCTTTCGTGCAGCATGATCAGCCTCAGTTGAACCGCTCTGTCAGGAGGGTAAATATGGAGATGGATCAGTTGCGTAGGGCGGCCTCTCTGTCAGACATTGGATTGGTTCCTGTCGAGGCTATTGATAGGGGGTATTTCACTAGGCATAGCCTACATCTCATTAGGAAAGGGAAGGGTAAACTGGCAGGGTCATTAGCCAAATCCATAAGGGGGGGGCACTAATACTCATGGATATACCTCTTTTTTAGACTAATATCAGTGTCCAATGAGAAGTTCAGGCAGGCAGGTGCTAAAGAGGTCCAAAACTCACAAAATTCTCACAACAGGAAAGTAACTAATAATGTTACCATATTTAACCAAAATATTGGTGGATTAAAGAAAAAAGTAGATTCTCACAAAAGTAAAAAAAAATGTTACCATTTTTCACCAAAATATTCTGGGATTGAAGAAGAAAGTAGATTAGCTCCTGGTTTGTTTAGATGACATTGAATCTGATGATGTAATATATATACTATCCCTGTCTGAGGATCACATTGTGTCTGATATGGAAAGTTAAATATCAGTGGTTATAAACTAGCTGCACATATGAGTAGAGAGAATAAGGTGGGAGGAGGAGTTGCCATATATGTCAAAAGTTATCACTGTCTAGAAAGCTTAGATACAAAAAAGTTTTGTCTAGAGCAACATATAGAAGCATGTGCCTGTCATCTTAAACTGAAGGAGGGATCTTTTATAATTGTAACAGTATATAGGTCCCCTTCATGAGCTTTCATTTATTCCTGGAACACTTAGGGGAAAGCGAATTATTATTTGTGGGGACTTCAATGTTGATTCACTGAAAGACTGTAATAGAAAGAATGACCTGGAAGTCTTGCTCGGTTCTTTCAATTTGACATCTGTCATTTATTTTCCTACTCGGGTAGTAAAGGACAGCAGCACATTGATAGGTAACACTTTTATAGAACAAGATAGGTTTAAAAACGTAAATTCTTGTCCTCTTGAGAATGGGCTTTCTGATAATGATGCTCAGCTAGTTACAGTATATGATATAGCTCCATTCAGTAATTCAAAACTACCCTCCAAAGTTTCGCGTTCAATTAATGTCTCAACAATTAAAAATTTCAGAGAAAATCTTCAGCAGTTAGACTGGGATGAGGTGTACAAGGAACCCGATGCTAAATTAAAATATAACTTATTTCATGATGCACTAGTAAGAGAATTTGAAAACTGTTTCCCCTAGAAAGTAGTTAAGTCTAATTATAAGAAATCATGCAAAAAACCCTTGGCTTACTAAAGGAATAAAAATATCTTGTAACCACAAAAGGGAACTGTATTTAACAACAAGAAAGAGAAATGACCTAGAAACAGCCAAATATTATAAAAATACTGTGCTACATTAATAAAGGTTATTAAAAAGTCCAGAAGCATGTGCATCATGTCTGATATTAATACCTCTGATAACAAAATCAAAACAATTTGGAATATTATTACAAGGGAGACAGGGCAACCAAGAGTACAGGATGATGGCGTCACCATCAAAGCGAATGGAAACTTGATAAACAACAAGCCAGAAGTCGAAAACATTTTGAATAATCATTTTTTAAATGTTGTAGAGAAAATAGGATCTAAATGTTCATTAGAAGAAGCAAGGCAGTTAATGGAAGAGGTCATACCCACACCATTTGATACAATTCAAATTCCACCCGCCTCAACTTCTGAAATTAGGAAGATGATAAACTCTCTCAAGAATTAAAGCTCACATGGAATTGATGGCATTTCCAACAGGATAATAAAAGCTTGTTCCCAAGAAATAAGTCTGATTCTTAGCCTCATATGTAATAGCTCTCTAAAGCAGGGTATCTTCCCAGACAGACTGAAGTATGCCATTGTTAAACCACTGCATAAAAAAGGCGATTCGTCTGAAGTCAACAACTACTGCCTAATCTCTCTTCTGACTGCCTTACCCAAAATTCTTGAAAAAGTAATGTATTGTAGAGTAGCTTCACATCTTTGTAACAATAAAGTTTGAACAAAATGTCAGTTTGGCTTCGAGAAGGGTTTTTCAACGAAAAATGCTATATATACTTTCACTAATGAAATATTAAATGCTCTGAGTAACCAGAAGTCACCTGTTGGGATTTTTTGTGATCTATCAAAGGCTTTTGATTGTGTAAATCATGGAATACTTCTAGATAAGCTGAAGTACTGTGGTATGAATGGGACAGTGCTCAAATGGTTTAAATCACACCTAACTGGAAGAGTGCAGAAAGTTGAAATAAACAGTTCACATAATATGCAAAAAACTGCTGATTTCTCAAACTGGGAACAATCAAGAATGGGGTGCCGCAAGGTTTGGCCTTGGGTCCTCTGCTGTTCTTAATATGTATTAATGACTTGCCATTCTATATTCACGAAGATGCAAAGCTGGTACTTTTTGCCGATGATACAAGTATAGCTATCACACCTAACAGACAAGAATTAACTGGTGAAATGTTTTTCAGAAAATCATTAAGTGGTTCTTTGCAAAGGGGCTCTCATTAAACTTTGACAAAACACAGTATATACAGATTAGATTAGATTTACTTTCATTCCAATGGATCCATAGTGAAGTGGTCCTCCAGGATGTGGAACATGTCAGAAAAACAACAATACATGACAAATAAAACAAATAAGCTAATGTACCATTCTACAGGTCCCAAGTGGAATTATCGACATTTTTAATGAACACTATATGAAAGAGTCATTTTACAAATACTAATGCACTGAATTTAATCCACACAGTTAATGGAATGACACCATTAATAAATATAGACTTAGATCAGAAATTGGTAGCTAAGGTAAAATATTCAAAATTTCTAGGTGTATGCATTGATGAGGGGTTGAACTGGAAAAAACATACTGAGGATCTGCTGAAACGTTTGATTTCAGCTACTTATGCTATTAGGGTCATCGCAAATTTTGGCGATATACATCTGAGTAAATTAGCTTACCACACCTATTTTCATTCTCTGCTTTCGTTTGGCATCATAATCTGGGGAAACTCATCATTGAGTAAAAGAGTGTTCATTGCACAAAAGCATGTAATCAGAATAATTGCTGGAGCTCGTCCAAGATCATCCTGCAGACACTTATTTAAAGAGCTAGAAATCTTCAAAGTAGCCTCACTATATATATACACGATTATGAAATTTGTTATTAACAATATGAACGAATTCAAAAGTAATAGCAGTGTACATGTCTACAACACTAGGAGAAAGAATGATCTTCACTACTCAAGATTAAATCTAACTTTGGCTCAGAAGGGGGTAAATTATGCTGCCACAAAAGTCTTTGGTCACTTACCTAATAGTATAAAAAGTCTGACAGATAGGCATATACCATTTAAAAGGAAATTAAAAGAATTTCTTAATGGCCACTCCCTCTACTAATTAGATGAATTTTTGGATATAGTAAGTGGGTAATTTCCCAACTCCCACAAAAAATTAAGAATATTGAGCGTCATGTAATATTTTACGTAATGTAATATCTTGTACAGACAAATAGTTCAAATGGCTCTGAGCACTATGTGACTTAACTTCTGAGGTCATCAGTCGCCTAGAACTTTAAACTAATTCAAACTAACTAACCTAAGGACATCACACACATCCAAGCCCGAGGCAGGATTCGAACCTGTGACCATAGGGGTCGCTCAGTTCCAGACTGTAGCGCCTAGAACTGCACACCACTCCGGCCGGCTTGTATAGACACCTTTTATTAACCTGACACGTTCCACATCATTACAAAGTGTCGTATTCATGCTCTATGGAACAAGTACTAATCTAATCTAATCTACCCAGTTACAGGCTGTCATAGCTGTAGTGTATACACGTGGAGCGTATGGAGGAACTAATTTCCACCTGAAACTTCTGTGGTCACAAGTCTGGGGGGCTCCATTTTTTTTCGCGCTATGGGAAGAAACATGTTCACAGAAGTCATGCGATTTTTAAGATCTAGTGACATTCATACTCATGCCATAAGACTCAACGCCAATGGCTTCGTTGAAGCAGCTGGAATTCATTTGTAGCTAACTGCTCTAGAATCATAATAAACTAGGTGCATTTGTAACCGTGGATGAGCAGCTCTATCCATACAAAGATTGGCACCGCTGTATACAATATATGAGTAATAAAACACACAAATTTGGTTTGAAGTTCTGACTAGTGGCAGTGAATGGATTTGCTTACTTGGGTAAACAAAGTGAAAGAGACAGTAACATATCTGTTGCGGAGCACGCTGTTACATGTCTCATGCAACATTCCACTTCGAAAAGAAGAAATGTAACATGTGATGATTTGTTCACAGCGAAACATCTTACTGAACAGCAGAAGTGGGAGAACACAGCCTTGGTGGGTACAATGAAGAGAAATTCCTGCATCAGCGTAGTCTACTGCTGGGTCTTTGTATGATACAGTTTTACACAAATCTGGTGACAGAACAATCACACCTTACCAGTAGTAGTAGTAGTAGTAGAAGAAGACCAAGAAAAATGTTCTTTATTGAGCACAAGGCTACTGTCAGTAGCAATGGACGAACAAACACAGAAGAAATTCCATGAAACTGTGAGCTTCTAAAATTCCACTAAATTTTGAGTTGATTTTCTGGACCAGTTGTCTCGTCTGTTCACTGTCAAGTTTGGTTGCTGCATACAGCCTATGCGCGTGTTTTTACAATGTCCTAGATCTTGCTAGAATCAATTCTTGGATCCTTTACAAGGAGACAACGAGAGAAAAGGTTAAGTGGCGAATGCTTCTTTTCAGATTAGTAGAGCTACTCTCCTCTGTGTATATACAATCAAGGAAAGGATCTGTTCATACATTCATTGCGACTTGTGAAATATGTAAGGTACTGGTGTGGAAGACCTACCAGGTAGAAGAAAGCAGAAGTTCAAATAAAATAAGAAATCTGTGTGTGCAGTGCAAGAAACTCGTATATCATCCACGTGCTGGAAGTGTTAAGTATGTGTGTCCTAAATGTTTTGACGAAGATGGTGGCTTTGATTGAACAGATATCATAGAGAGAGAAAAATGTCATTTTCTCGTATTTGTCCCCTCTTCCTTTATTTCCCGTGTTAGATATATGTTTATGACCTGTTTGGAGATCCAACTGAGTACAAGTCATAGAGATAAAAATGTTATTGTATAATTTATGTTTATTTGCATTTGTTATTTTAATTTAAATTGATTCTGTATTTAGAATGTATTATTTACCTCGATCTTTTTTTAATTAAATATATTTTCTATAGAAATTTTTAAGCATAACTCATTTGTATGCTAAGCATAATGCACTACTGGGCTATAAAGATGCCGTACTTAAGTAAATTAAGAAGTAAAACTGAAAACAAATAAGAACAACTTCACCGGTCAAAATGGCCGGTGGTGACCTTGTACATAGTTCAATAATGCCGGTCCTCTCCTGGTGTTAAATACATGTGGGGATACTTGCGTGAATCACTGTGGACAAACATGGACAACAATCACTACGTTTTTGATCCAGATCTTCGTATTAACTCCAAGTTTTCTCTGGAAGTTTCATACTAGAGTTTACCTAGACGTACAATATTTCGACTACCTTGTATATTCTCGTATTGACTCCCACAATAAATATATATAACAGATTGCACAGTGTTGTATAGTGCACAAAATTTATAACACGTATACCAGAGTTAAAAAATACAGTTTTGTGACGTAAATTTTATATTGTACATGAGTAGTTTTAGTTCTAGTTTTTTTATGTGACACATAAAATTTATCACTAATGGGATGAACTTTGCTCACTGTCTCAGCCACACTACAGAATTCTGCTTCTATTACAAACTATTTCAGGGGTGCAAGGAACGTTTTCTTACTTTTGAGGTTGTGTAAGCCCCTTGGCAATGCTTGTATGAAATAGATGCCGAAGTATTTAGTTCCTTTTTTTTTCGAAAGTCTGCAATCTACGTTTTCCGACTGCATGAAACATTAATACGGCCGAATTCATGTGTGTATTATTTCAAAAAGATCAGTTTTTTATTTCTTGAACTTTATCGCAGAACAAAACAGTACAGTGCTGGAAAGTGTACTCAATTGTATTTGTACTAACGTAGATTGAACATATGATGCTGGTCAAATCATTTTGTGTTACTCGTTTCTACTTATTACAGGCAACTTTCAATATTCTGGAAGTAGAAGCTCAAATTGTAAATCATTTTGTGTTACTCGTTTCTACTTATTACAGGCAACTTTCAATATTCTGGAAGTAGAAGCTCAAACTGTAATACTGTGCTCATTTTCTCAATGCGTTCCTACCACATTCCAACCTCTTTCTTCCATTTCTGATATCTCAACAGAGAAAACGTTTCTAGAAGTTTCATACAAAATCTCCATAACTTCTGAGTCGCGCCAATGAATCGGTGCAAACACACTGCTTTACTGGCATTTGTGAAATAAAATATTTACACCTTAGTTCAACTTCATGTAAACATTTCTGGTCTTGATTTGCACAACACTTACCGTAAATGACCCTTTTGGAGCCACAAAATTAAATTTTGACATCTAGTTTCACCATTGGTTATTGGTGTCACGTGATCTTTGTCTGAGAAGTTGTTTGGCGTGTGTTGAGTTTGTGTTTGGAGTTTCGGTTTAGAGAGGTGAACAATAGTTTTTGTTTGTAGGCAAGTGTTTTAATACGATGCGGAGGGCGGCAGCAGTAAGAGCAAGACAACGCAAACTTAGGGAAGAAAATACTAATCAAGAGGCAGAATCTGTAACTACGACAGAAGACAGTACTCCCAAAGCGGCAACAAATACAAAAGGCGGGAGGAACCGAAAGGCAGGCGTTAGTAAACAAAAGGAAACGGATACAGAAAGCGAGAGCCAGAGCGTCGAACATAAAGAAGGGCAGTCGGCGGATGGTGATTCCGCAGAAGAACAATATGAGGTAAGCAGATGTGAGATATTATTATTACCTGGTAGGCTATATCGTAATGTGATGGCTGCCGGCATGGGTGGCGCCTCTCAGCTGTACATGACTTGTAGGAGTTTCGTTTTAGAACAGTGTAATCGATTGAGAGTAATTTGTAGGTAAAATAGATTTTATTTCTTTACTGTCGTCACCATAGCCTTAATAGCAGGCGTGTCAAGTCAAGAGTATAATTTTCAGACCGTTATCTAAAACAGCGTTTGTTGATTTCCTGGCCTAGACATTTCTTTTTCAGCAACTCATCTGCGTCACCTAGTTTTGTTCAGTATTGACTTCAAGCTTGAATTTGGAATTCGTAAGAATAGTGTTAGTACACGTCAAAGTAAATTAAAAGTTTTGTGCACCGTAGCCAAATTTCTCTACGCTTTATTACATCTAACCATTTTCGAAATTAACCTTAAACACAAGTGGCGTAAAGTATAGCGAGAGGTTATTCATACACGGAAAGGTGAACGTACAAGTCCAAGATTTCCGTCTAAAGGCAAAGGTAGTGATTGAAATTGTGGGTTGGAATAAAATGTAGTTACCCCTATACGTAGACTAACCTGTTGAGCCAGTAATAGAAGACTAAGTGCAACACTGACATTCGCTTAAGCCACGATGTTTCTGGCCGGCAGTAGTTACCAGTGGGGAAAAAATTAGCCTAATTCTGTAAATACAGAGAATTAAAAATTTGCTACTGATTTGTGTTTCAGTATGTATCATCCGTGGAAGAAAGAGTGTAACACAGATTTGCTGTTGGGGAGTCAAGTCAATGGTACAAATATATGAAACAGTGAAAAGGGCTGTTCCTTGCCAAGTGATCTAACTCCCTTGCCGACTTTGTTGAAATTTGGTGTATAGATTCCAACTCTTATTAAGCATAACTATGCAAATTTTTGGTGTTGATTTGTAGCCTAATATTAGAGATGTTCCACTCGTTCAAGAGATGGGGCGATAACATTCTTTGTGCATCGTTCAGAATTGTTGTTCACCTCTGTAGTTGTTAGTGTGTTCTACCCTGAAACTTGTTGCTAAGGGTAGCAACAGTCTTGTAGATAACAGAATTCAAAGTTGAATTTTCTATGTACCATAGCCACTCCAATTTGAGAAAAAAATTCCTGGCCATTGAGGTTTTTCAAACCAAAAGTGCCAAGAAGACATCCTGGCATAAGTCCTGGGCATTACATTTACTTGGTTTCAGAGATATTTTAAGGTAAAGAACTATGTTTGGTGCCCTATATGGGCAACTCTATGAATAATGGATGACAGTTGCCGAATTATTTATTTTCATTTTATTTATTTATTGCACTTGAAAGAAAAAAAAAAGAAGCATCATTATGAAGTACGAAAGCTTTTACTGCATTTGTATATATAAATGAAGAAATATAATTTCCCTTGTGTAACAGTTTGTTTCATTTGTATTGTGATAGTTTCTGATAATGAAATGACATGATTCAGACATATGGGGTTTTCTCATGCATAAAAAAATAATTGAGCTCACCACTGTCTTATAAAAATTCACAAATTCTTTTGTGGAGAAGAATAAATTCCACACAAGCTGGTGCAGAAGAAAAATGCATTAAATGTTACTAACAAAATTTTTAAAAAACTTTGGCAATGTAATGCACTTTCACCTGAAAATTGCCGATTTCATTCTGCATTGCTGATGCATGTGAAAAATTGTACTTAGTCCTCTGGTCTACAGTCAGTACAGCCAGTTTCTCTACAGTTAGGTCCGTTACCACCCTGCATATGTCATTCTCAATGTGAAGATATTTACATTTTCCCCATTCTTCCTAACAAATGAAATTTCATAATCATCTTCAAAATATACCACCTTCCCCACAAAGCATCTAGACTTCACATTTCATTAATTCCTCCATATTCTCTACAATTTGAAGGCCAGTGAAATAAAAAAGGTTTATGCTGCAATATCTTTCACATATGATTTTGCAAAGTCCTCAGCATCATCTAGTGTTTCCCAGCTTTGCAGAAATTTCGGGTGGTACCCTTCACATGACACCTTTGTTGTGTAACGTGTTGTAGAAGTGCCATGAACTATTTACTTCATAGAATTCTTTGAAAGACGGCAAGTTGCCAAAGAGGAAATGCTGCTTATCTTGGCCGTGCCATTACTGTAGTAAACTTGTAACAACACAATACATAAAAATGGCTTTATCATTTAGGGATAATTCATACTGACCTTCAAAGATAGCAGGCTATATTGAGTTCACTTACAATTTGACACGTGCAGCATTTCCCCGCAAAAAATATGTAATTAACTTAGGTCATGCAAGAAGTAAGACTGTTCCTGATGTTAGCTCAATTGCTCATCAGACAGACTGGATATAAGCTTCTTCTCTGTGAAAATTATATCACTGGTTTAATGCACTTCCCTCCAATTTTTACAAATAGCATAGCCGATGCGCAACTGCCTAAAATTTGCAATATAGACAACATATAACTGCATTTGGCAGCATCTTAAAGATAAGGGTAGCAGTGGTTGAGAAGGGAGTGAGACAGGGTCGTAGCCTATACCCGATGATATTCAATCTGTAGATTGAGCAAGCAGTAAAGGAAACAAAAGAAAAATTCGGAGTAGGTATTAAAATCCATGGAGTAGATATTAAAACTTTGAGGTTCGCTGATGACATTGTAATTCTGTCAGAGACAGCAAAGGACCTGGATGAGCAGCTGAACGGAATGGACAGTGTCTTGAAAGGAGGATATAAGATGAACATCAACAAAAGCAAAGTGAGGATAATTGAAAGTAGTCGGTTGATGCTGTGGGAATTAGATTAGGAAATGAGACGCTTAAAGTAGTAAAGGAGGTTTGCTATTTGGGGAGCAAAATAACTGATGATGGTCGAAGTAGAATGGATATAAAATGTAGACCGGCAATGGCAAGAAAAGTGTTTCTGAAGAAGAGAAATTTGTTAACATCGAGTATTGATTTAAGTGTCAGGAAGTCTGTTCTGAAAGTATTTGTATGGAGTTTAGCCATGAATGGAAGTGGAATGTAGACAATAAATAGCTTTTGAAATGTGGTGCTACAGAAGAATGCTGAAGATTAGATGGGTAGGTCACAAAACTAATGAGGAGGTATTGAATAAAATTGGAGAGGAGAAAAATTTGTTGCACAACTTGACTAGAAGAAGGGATCAGTTGGTAGGGCATATTCTGGGGTCTCAAGGGATCACCAATTTAGTATTGGAAGGTAAAAATCGTAGATGGAGACCAGGAGATTAATACACTTAACAGATTCAGTAGGATGTGGTTTGCAGTAAGCACTGGGTGATGCAGAAGCTTGCACAGGATAGAGTAGCATGGAGTGCTGCATCAAACCAGTCTCTGGACTGAAGACCACAACATCATCTATTATGTTACCCAAGCAGGTCTATTAACCCTCGTCTTTTTGTCTACTTGATCCTCTGTTACCTTCATTATTTTATCTCTCAAAGCCACCCATTGCTCTTCTACTGTATTTCTTTCTCCCATTCTTGTCAATCGTTCCCTAATGCTCTCCCTGAAACTCTCTACAACCTCTGGTTCTTTCAGTTTATCCAGGTCCCATCTCCTCAAATTCCTACCTTTTTGCAGTTTATTCAGTTTTAATCTACAGTTCATAAACAATAGTCCATATCTGTCCCTGGAAATGTCTTAAAATTTAAAACCTGGTTCCTGAATCTCTGTCTAACCATTATATAATGTATCTGAGACCTTCCAGTATCTCCAGGCTTCTTCCATGTATACAACCTTCTTTCATGACTCTTGAACCAAGTGTTAGCTATGATTAAGTTATTCTCTGTGAATAATTCTACAAGGTGGCATCCTCTTACATTCCTTCCTCCCATTCCGTATTCACCTACTAAGTTTTGTTCTCTTCCTTTTCCTGCTATCGAGTTCCAGTCACCCATGACTATTAAATTTTCATCTCCCTTCGCTATCTGTATAATTTCTTTTATTTCATCATACATTTCATCAATGTCTTCATCATCTGCAGAGCTAGTTGGCATATAAACTTTTACTACTGTGGTAAGGGTGGACTTCGTATCTGTCTTGGCTACAATAATGCATTCACTATGCTGTTTGTAGTAGCTTACCCGCATTCCTATTTTCCTATTGATTATTAAACCTACTCCTGCATTACCCCTATTTGATTTTGTATTTATAACCCTGTATTCACCTGACCAAAAGTCTTGTTCCTCCTGCCATCGAATTTCACTAATTCCCACTATATCTAACTATAACCTATCCATTTCTCTTTTTAAATTTTCTAACCTACCTGCCCGATCAAGGAATCTGACATTCCACGCTCAGATCCGTAGGACGCCAGTTTTCTTTCTCCTGATAACAACATCCTCCTGAGTAGTCCCCGCCCGGAGATCCGAATGGGGGGACTATTTGACCTCTGGAATATTTTACCCAAGATTACGCCATCATCATTTACCATACAGTAAAGCTGCATGCCCTTGGGAAAAATTAGGGCTGTAGTTTCCCCTTGCTTTCAGCCGTTCGCAGTACCAGCACAGCAAGGCCGTTTTGGTTAGTGTTACAAGGCCAGATCAGTTAATCATCCAGACTGTTGCCCCTGCAACTACTGAAAAGGTTGCTGCCCCTCTTCAGGAACCACATGTTTGGTCTCTCAACAGATACCCCTCCGTTGTGGTTGCACCTACGGTACGGCTATCTGTATCGCTGAGGCATGCAGGCCTCCCCAGCAACAGCAAGGTCACTTTTTTTTTTGTTTTTTAATACTAGCCAATCTTACAATAGTGTATTACACTGAAGAGCCAAAGAAACTGGTATACCTACCTAATATCATGTAGGGCCCCTGCGAGCAAGCAGAAGTGCAACTATGTGAAATGGTGTGGAATGTCTGAAGTAGCACTGGAGGTGAGTGACACCATGAATTCTGCTGGGCTGTGCATAAATCTGCAAGAGTACGAGGGGTTGGAGATCTCTTCTGAACAGCACGTTGCAAGGTGTCCCTGATACGCTCAGTAATGTTCATGTCTGGGGAGTTGAGTGCCAGCGGAAGTGTTTAAACTCAGAAGAGTGTTCCTGTAGCCACTCTGTACCAATTGCTGTAGGCTAAACCTTTTTTCATAAAAGAAAAACTTGCACGTATTCACCCAAGCAAGCAGGAGGGCATGGACATAGCACTCGTGTGCGTGTGTCAAGTAGGCGAAAAGATTGTTACATGTAAGCTATAGGCCAAAACGTTTTTCATAAAAGAAAAACGCGTACATATTCACACAAGCAAGCCAGCATTCTGGCTGGAGCCCATGGACATAGTACTTGTGTGTGTGTGTGTGTGTGTGTTTGTGTGTTTGTGTGTGTGTGTGTGTGTGTGTGTGTGTGGGCGCGCACGCCCGTTTTCCTTTTTCCCCCTAAGGTACGTCTTTCCGCTCCCGGGATTGGAATGACTGCTTACCCTCTCCCTTAAAACCCACATCCTTTCGTCTTTCTCTCTTTCTTGGTGAAGCAACCGTGGGTTGTGAAAGCTTGAATTTTGTGTGTGTGTTTGTGTTTGTTAGTGTCTCCATCAACATACCAACGCTTCCGTTTGGAAAGTTGAATAATTTTTGTTTTTAGATATATTATTCCCACGTGGAATGTTTCCCTCTGTTATAGTCAATAAATTTTTAAGTTATTTCTGTGTATTCTTTTTGCTGTATTAGCTGTTGGACAATATCTCCAATACGCAGATATTCATAAACTTGCGTAATGTCTCAGTTATCAAATAAATTTGTATATATTTTTGAAAAAAATGAACAATTGCAGTAACATAACATATTTGATGGAAAATTTCAAATTATGTTAATTCCTTTGCTGAACATTAAATGAAATACCGGTCTATCTAATAAAATATATTTGAAAAATTTAATTAAAGTTCAACAAAGAGCTAAACTTGGAACACTCAAATCATTCTGGTAAGCATCACTTGTTGTAACTTGGACGCACTAAACAACCAAGAATGTTAGTACAGCGCGTTGTTATACTGTGGCATATATGAAAATCACCGTAACGTTTACTGAACACAATAAGATAAGCCAAAGTATGCAAGCAGTTATAACTTGCCCGAGTGTGAGCGTAGCATGGCAGGTTTTAAATAGGCACTTGCCTGTGGGGAGGGGGTTCTGTCGGAAGCTCACAGCATTGCTTTTCTGCGGCGCACTCTCGCGGATGGCATCACAATGGTAATGTGTGTGGCTTTAAAGTGTGTGCACATTACTTTATTCCTTTTCCCTTGGGCAACAGCTCAAATTCCGGAGATGTCCATGACGTCTTCCTCCGCAAGGCTCTGACTGAGATGACAAGCTGATACTGGAGTGTATGGTCGAAAGTACTTAGGGCGTGGGCAGCCTCGCAGCCGCCTTCTTGTGTCAGCCCATACAGTAGGATGTACGGTGACGGCACGAGCTCCACGTTGACATCAAGTCCAAGGTGTGGTGGTGGTGGTGCCGCCCCCCGCAGATGGCGTCTGAGGCAGAGGAGACGGCTTCGGTGTGGATGGCAACACGTAGGTGTCCTGGCCAGGCTTGTCTGGTCATCCACGCACAGGTGCATTTTTTTTTTTTTTTTTTTTTTTTTTTTTTTTTTTTTTTTTTTTTTTTAAATGATGTGCACAGAGGCGCTCCTCCATATGAATGTTGCAGAGACATTGGCCGCAGCATCTGGGAGTGTATTTTGGGCAACCGCCAAACCTGCATGCCCCGGCAGCCATCCCCAGCCAGAAAAGTGACCGGCTACACAGGTCGGCGTCCGTGGCCGGGTCGCAGGAGATGCATGAGCATCCAGGGTTGATATGGTCCATGGAGCAGTTCAGTGGAGTTGTTGTCACCAAAGGCCATGACCCATAGGAAGACAGAAATTGATCCAAGTCAATATGGGATGGGGAGCAACATGGTACTTTTAATTTGGTTTTGAAAGTTTTAACTTTTTGCCACATCGTTGGCATGTGGGTGGAAGGACAGGACAAAAATGTGGCGAACCTGCTGCCATTGCAGGAGGCAGACTACTATGACACAAACTGAGGACTTTATCAGAAATCAACGTTCGTGGAAGTCCTTGGATCGAAATTTTTTCGATAGGGTTGCCACTGTGGCGGAAGCAGAAGGTTACTGACAGTGAACATCATAAGGGAACCAAGAGAATGCATCATTTACTGTTAGCTAGTATGCATTAAGGAAAGGGCCAGCGAAATCGATGTGGTGACAGTCTCAGGATTGTGAAGGTTGCGGCCACCGAGACATTGCCCTTGTGGCAGCTTGTTGTGAGGCACATTGAGAACATGCCGTAACCAAACGAGTGGCATTATCATCCAAATCAGGCCACAAAACATGACAACAAGCTAATCCCTTGATGCGTGAAACCCCTGTAGTGATTAGCTTGCAGCAGTTGCAAGATCTCCAAACAGAAAGTCAAGGGAACCACTACGCAAGGAGCTGAAAAGTCCGTATCAAAGAGTAGAACACCATCCACAACAGAGAAACGACGCCAAAACACACAGTAGTTACGGAGGGGGTCAGATGTGTGCGATAGAGGTCCTCAAGCCAGCCATATTGTGCACAATATATCACTTTCTGTAAAATCGGATCGTATCAGCACTAGCCTGCGTGACCTGAGCACTAGTGATTGGAAAACTGTTGACAGTTTGTTGAGTGCATTCATCAATGTGGAAACAGTAACTCCTTCCAATCAAAAACTGGGTCTGGACCAGCTGGAAGACAGCAGAGCATGTCAGCATTTGCATGTTTAGCCATGGGGCGAAGTGAATTCGTAGTTGTACCAAGAGAGGAACAGTGCCCAAAGTTGAAGGCAATGCAGTGCTTTATCTGGCAATGATGCTGAGCACTTAAATAGTGAAACTAATGGCTTTTGATCCATGATGAGATAAAATTTACGCCATACAGGTGAATGTGGAACTTCTTTTAAGGTGTAAACAATGGTGAGGCCTTCTCTCTCAGTTTCTGAATATCTAGTATGAGTCGAATTAAGTGTCCTCGACGCATATGCAACAGGCTGTTAAGAGCCATCAAAATATTGATAGGCTAACACTGCTCCCAGCTGATGCTGGAATGCTTCTGTTGCTAACACTAAATGGTTAATCAGTTGTAGGTTATGAGGCAAGATGCAGATTGTATAATATAGACTTCAGTTTGGAAAACACCGTTTCACATGCTTGCGACCAGTAGAAAGACGTCCCATGGTGCAGCAAGGCATGTAACAATTGTGCAACTGAGACTTCTCCCAATAAAAACTTAATAATAGCAAGCAATCTTATCTTAGAAACAACCTAATCTTACCTTAAAAATAACCTGGAGTTCCTTTACTGATGTCCGATGCGGAAGAGCCACAACAGCAGAGACATTGTGATGAATGGTTTTGATTCCAGCACTAGAAGCCTCAAACCAAGATAAACAATTGACGATTGGAAGAAGCCGCACTTTTCCAAATTGCATTTCCCTGCGGTCTCTATGACCGAAAAGGATATACGTAAGTTATTGAGATGTTCAGCAGTGGAGGAGCCAGAGACCACAATATCATCAAGATAGTTGGCACAGTCTGACACCAGTGCCTAACAGTAATTGCAAGTATTGTTACGCACTAAAAGGCATGTTAACAACCAAGAGCCATTGAGAGTCAACATCAACGGAAGCTGCAGATATGAAATGGAGAGATCGATCTTGGAAAAACACCGACCACCAGTGAGCTTAGCAAAAAGTTTGTCAGGGTGCGGCAAGGGATACATGTCAATGACAGACTGAGCATTCACAGAAACTTTGAAATCACAAAGTAACCATCCTGACAGCTTCTTGATAATGACTAAGAGAGTAGCTCATTCGCTGGATTCTATCGGGTGGTTGACCCCGAAGGCCACGAGGCAATTGAGCTCTGCATTGACTTGGTTGTGAAGAGCCATCGGCTCCTGGCGATCCTGAAAGAAACGGGGTCTGGCTGAAGGTTCGATGGTGGTGTGGGCTTTGAAATTAGTGACATGACTCAAACCCACAGAAAACGGTGGAAAATTCAGAGCATAAAGAGTAGAGATGATCAGAGATGAGATTAACTTCATACGAAGTGGTAAACCCAAATTTTCCTTTACATTATTCACTACCAGAATAGTCAGCAGATGAACCATATATTTGTATGTGACTGGGGCCGAGAAACTACCTAATATTGGAATGCTTTGTTTATCATAGGTGACTAATGTACGTGACAGGCGCTAGAGGAGGAGAACCCAAGTCCACGTCCACACACAGGAATAGTGTGACTCGTTTTGTTGCAATGGTGGCAAATGGCCCACCACTTAGGAAAATCCAGCCTACCATGAGTGACAAAACATCCAGACAAGTGGGAAGGGCGGGGCACTTGCTTATTGTTTGTTACCTGGCTTTCTGTGCTGCTGCTGCAAGCATGGCTGCTGCAATAATGTGGACCAGCCATCGTGGGGTTTTGTTCGTGCGTGGATTGCTGCCACCATTTTTTCCCCCTGTGAACCGTCTGAAAAACGGTGGGGGGGAAGCAGGTTGAACTTCTGCAACCTCGCAGCACAATTAAATTTGAGTACGCACTGCCCTCAAAAAACATCAAATCAGTGTGCAGTAGTCAGGACATTGGAGAGAAGGGATTCCGCATTGAAGAGCCCACTCAAGACCCTCTCAATGATTGCATTTGGTTGGTATACAACTGCTTATGTACATCAGTGACAAAGTGGAAGAGAGTGAACACTAATCCTGCAATAAGAACCCCTAACTGATCGACCAGTCAGCATAAAATCTCGTCAGTAACACCCTCAGACCAACCAGAGTCCGCAGCTCGTGGTCGCGTTCTCGCTTCCCGAGTACAGCGTCCTGGGTTTGATTCCCGGCAGGGTCAGGAATTTTCACCTGCTTTGAGAGGACTGGGTGTTTGTGTTGTCCTCATCATTTCATCATCATCCAGGAAAGTGGCGAAATTGGACTGAGCAAAGGTTGCGACATTGTACAGGCGATGACAACCGCTCAGTTGAGTGCCCCAGAAACCAATAATCATCATCATCATAATATCAACCAGAGACTGAAACCACATGGAGAACAATCCCCACACACAACCAAGAATGTTAGGACAACTTTATTAGACTGTATGCCAGTCGCTATAACATACACTAAACATAATACGTAAGGCAAAGTATGCAAGCAGTAATAACATAACTGAACATACACTAAACATAATAAGTAAGGCAAAGTATGCAAGCAGTAATAACATAACTGAGCATGAATGTAGCGCAGCAGGGTTTAGACACTAGTCATGGCGGGCTGTATCGGAAGTTCACAGTAGTGCTCTTTCACAGGGCAGTGGCTTCCGGATGAGTGCACATTACTTCACTACTCCTTGTCATTTAAAAGACTATTCCCTAAAATCCCATGAAACAAATTACATATTCTCACAGAAAAAGCTGAAAAAAAGGAGGTCATAATTTCATATTGGGATATAGAATTGCAAGGAGTTTATTTATTTATTTATTTATTATCTTTTTTAATTTTTTTGCCTCCCCCCCCACAAAAAAAAATTATCACTGTCTTTACTTTAAAATATATCTGAAACTAAGTAACTGTAATTTCTAGGCCATTTTTTTTCTAATCATGGAGTGATTTACTTTCTTAGAAAAAGAAGCATTACTAAGGCTTTTTGTTTGTTAAAAATTGCTGGCCAAACTTTGAATAACATTTGAACTGAGATATGTCACAGCTGTAAGTGACCACGGTAATAGATGGTTCAACTACGCATCCTGCAATCCGTATATTAGCTACTATACTTAGGAGTGAGTTGATGCAGCAAATTTCACAGGAAGATTACCAACTTATCTCAAAAATTACAAAAAAAAAAAAAAAAAAAAAAAAAAAAAAAATTATTGTGCTGCACCAGAGAGCCTTCAAATAAAATTAGAGCATTATAATCTACTACTATATGCACGATGTAACCTGGTACTTGTTTTGGGTGGGGCCATTGGGACTGTGAGCATATGATCCTGCTTAACAATGTGCTGTGACAACTAGTGGGGTGGAGGAGAGAGGGGGGGGGGGGGGGGGGAAGCTTGCTGCCTTCTCACAAGGCATGCAGCACACTGGAATGTACATTGTGTTCAGAATGGCCCTATTGTAATGCTACACTGCTAAGGCATTGCACATTGTGACCTGGCTATGATCCGCAACTGGTGGAACAAATCTCTACTGACCTGAAGTAATACCATGTATATTAATTTCTCCGCTCCCTGAAAAGTCGAGTTATATTGTGCTTTTGTAGTACCTGTTGAGCATTTCATTGTGGCAAGCATTTTCATTATGACACATGCTAAAATGTATGGCAATTTCAGGTATCTCGTAGTTTGCCCATCCCTTTGTGACTATACTAGTGTTTTTTTCATTGTGAGGATAGGTTGGTGGAGAGCAGATTACGTACAACTGTTTTGCGGCATTTTCAAGGATGTTTGTTAGAAGAAGGAATGAAAAGAAGATTGCGGTTTGAAGTCGGCAGTGAGGTTGTTACAAATGGAGCACACTTTAAAGGAAATATGGGGAAGGAAATTTCAACCATATGCCCATTTTTCAATGGAATTACCCCAGCATTTGTCCTCAGTGATGCAAGTAAACCACATATAACTAAAATCTGGATAGCCTGCTCACATTCCTGTTGTATTTTGGCATGAAGACTGTTCCACATTATGCTGAAATCTCGTACACGTGAAGCTGCATCTTTCAGGTTGAGATAGAATATAAGTCTATCATTGATGTTTTTGTCTTCAGTCCAAAGACTGGTTTGATATAACTCTCAATGATAGTCTATCCTGTACAAGCCACTTCGTCTCTGCATCACTACTGTATCCTATATCCATTTTAATGTGCCTGCAGTAATCAGGCCTTGGTCTCATTCCTACTTCCCATTACCTAACTGAAGATTCCGTGATGTCTCGGGATGTGTGGAATCCTGCCTTGTAGTGAAATTGTGTTATCAATTTCTTTTCTCCTCGGTTCGATTTAATGCCATCTCATTATTTATCTGGTCTACACACATAATCTCCAGCATTATTCAATAGCACAGTATAACAGAAGTGTATCATCCCTTGTTTGATCTGTTTTTTGTCCATGTTCCACTTCCATACTAGTACCTATAGAAAATAATTCCCTACACTTAAATTTATGGTTGTCTGGTGAATCCAGCAGTGCTCTCAGATTACTAAATATGCATGGAAACTGGATATATATAATAATCTGGGATATTTGGGAATTGTCAGTATGTAAATTTTGGCTCCTCTTTGTGACTTTGAAGCTATGGAACTCGAGATTATAATAAACCATATAAAATGTGAATGGAAAACTTCTCTGTTTTCATTTTTTTAAATTGTTTTAAGTTTTTTTAAATTTTTTGTTAAATTTCAGAGTATACTACTCTCATATATATATAAACAAAGATGATGTGACTTACCAAACAAAAGCGCTGGCAGGTCGATAGACACACAAACATACACACAAAATTCGAGCTTTCGCAACCGGCGGTTGCTTCGTCGGGAAAGAGGGAAGGAGAGGGAAAGATGA
The DNA here is from genome assembly GCF_023897955.1 of Schistocerca gregaria. NCBI lineage: Eukaryota > Metazoa > Arthropoda > Insecta > Orthoptera > Acrididae > Schistocerca > Schistocerca gregaria. The sequence goes on from NC_064922.1 coordinate 896,576,805, forward strand.
AAGGATGTGGGTTTTAAGGGAGAGGGTAAGCAGTCATTCCAATCCCGGGAGCGGAAAGACTTACCTTAGGGCAGTGACAATAACAAACGTAATTGTTTGTTCAAAGACAATAACAAACGTAATTGTTGGCTGGGATTGGAATGACTACTTACCCTCTCCCTTAAAACTCACATCCTTTCATCTTTCCCTCTCCTTCCCTCTTTCCTGACGAAGCAACCGCCGGTTGCGAAAGCTCGCTTTTGTGTGTATGTTTGTGTGTCTATCGACATGCCAGCACTTTTGTTTGGTAAGTCACATCATCTTTGTTTTTAGATACATTTTTCCCACGTGGAATGTTTCCCTCTATTAGAGGGAAGGGGCAACTTGTAATTGACCAACTGAAAAATTTAAAAATTTGTGTAAGTGTTTAAATGCCCTGGTGCTGTAGTTGGAATTCACTGCGAGGGAGAAAACAGTGCATTTTTAGTTGTGTATGTGATTTGTCTAATACTGTAGAATATAGTTTTATTTTTTAGAATCTGTGTGGTAACAGGTTAGTGAAAGAGCGCATTAACTGACCATGGTAAAATACTCTGACTGTGAATCAATTCCAACACAATGAAATGTCCAACTTAGGATGTAAACAAAACCTTGATGCACTTAAACTGAATGGATAACTCAGTTGGGGTCATTGATATGTGGAATAGGAGACACACCTTTCCAGATGCTGGATCTTTGAGGGTAGTAGCTTCAATAACAGTATTTTGCATAATTTTATTCTGTGAACTAGTAGCATTACAAATCCTTGTACGATTAAGATTGCTTAGTAGTGCTCTAATCGCAAGCCATAAAGATAACTTTCCTAATATACAGATATTCTGTTCAAGGCCAATTATGAGGAAGAAACACAACAGCACATTGTTGTGTATATAATTTTTGTTTAAAATTATATGTATGGAAATACAGTATACATGGAAGAAATAATTTGTCTATTTGTTTAAATATCCTACTGTCACAGTAAAAACCGCGTCAAATAAGGAAATGAAATAACACATTTTCATAGCACAGCATTTTCTATCTCAGAGTTGATTTTGGTAGAAAACTTGTAAAAACATAGCCTACATCTGTCCGAATATTTATTGGAATATCATATAAAAATTTGACATAAATACGGCAAGAACTTTTCAATTTTTTTGGAAACAACAGTTCCCCTTTATAAGTATATTGTGGGCTGTCCAGCGCCCCGGAAAACTAGGAAAACCCAGGGCATTTTTGTATTTTATGTAAAATCCCTGCAAAATGTATTGTACCCAATTTTTCTTCAGACAGAGGCATTTGTTGCACCATTCGACCTCAGCTTGTTGCTGTGCGATTGCCCACACTGGTATTTTGGTATCCCCCATTTACTCCCATCGCTGAGTGTAGCGACCAGTCTGAATGGACTGGCTGTGGCCGATCAAGCTGAGCTGTGCTGAGATTTGTTATTGACATGGAACAGCTTGTACGTCAGTCGCGGCAACCAGGCCGAGCTTCCCTTGTTTGTTGTTGTGCTATGATTTTGTGCTTGTGTGATGCAATGCGACAAGTGAGGAACTGTGAAGAATGTTTAGTGTGGTTTGCATTTACATCTTTTCAGATGTAAGTATTACTTTGTTTATTAACGTGCTGTGTCATTTTAGGGGATTTCGTGGCCTACTCGAATCCATTTATTTTGATCAGGGTTAGTAGGGTATGAAAGATTTACATACAGTACATTGTTTTGGATGTATACCAGAAAATTAATATTGTAGCCTGCGAACAGCTTTTGATCTGATTGCTGTTGGGGATGTTAGGGCTAGTTATAGAGCTTCAGTGGAAGACATAAAATAGTGGCATTAGAACACTAACACACATTGGGCTTTTGCTGTGTGCCGACTGCTCAAATTAATGTTGAGCTAATGCCTGCTATGGGAGCTGGCAGACACACATGGCTGGAGGGAGAGTAGGACTGTACAAATAGGGGGCAGGGAAGTGGGGCAGCACTTCTCATCATTTTTCTCATTACTGGCAAACATTTCCTATGGTATTGTGGGTTTCAGTTGCCACAACCTACGTTCAGTTACATGCACACAAGTAAACTATTATTTTCCTTTGCAGCCAGTCAGGAAGGCACATAGGTGAGAGGGTGCGGTGAAGGTTATTTGTAGGAAAGAAAGTAGCCTAGGTTGTGAGATTTTTAGTGGCTTTATGTCTTCGTGAGCACTTAGTTAGGTGTGATCCTGTCTAAAACTCTAGGTTCAGTAAAAGAAATGGAATCGTGCATTCAACCCTCATTGGGCTGAGAATCCAGAATTTTGTTGGGTTGCGGAATACATGCCTCAAAAATTCAGTTTGTTTGGAGCACACTCTGCGAAACGAACTTCTTCCTCAGCAATGTGGGAGAGTGGGTCTTAGCCACTCGCACAAGGGGAAAGAAAACCACTGGGCTCGAGGCTGCTAGGAAGGTTATAGCGTCTGTATCCATGCCAATCAATGCAAACAGCCATATCTCCATTGCTACTGCATCAGACATAGCCCTTGCGGTGCCGTTTGCCACTGATGGAAGCACTTAGCTGACAGTCAATTCTGACGATGGAAAGAACAGTTGTGATCGTTCCCTTGACCCAGTAATTGCACTGGACAATAATTACCAATTTCAATAAAGAAAAGTAATGTTTCTAATTAGTCTCCATGTATTTTTAGTTTTCTGCAGCACAGGCAGGGAGTGCATCATGCAGATCTGACATGTCTTCGTAACCAGGTCCTAGCCTGAGGCAGCCACATCTAGACGAAGGCCAATTATGCTAGATTACGCTCAGAATGGTACTGTGATGAAGGCACAAAGGCAGAGATCTGTTTGTGTTTGACGGTTACTGTGAGACACCAGTCTTCTTGGTACATTGGCAGCCTTTTTAATCTCTTACTGGTTGTGTTCCCTGACATGACATTAAGTGCAGCTTCAAAAGTAAAAAGTAAATTGGAGCGTTGCATACACCATGGGGACATTTTTCACTCAACTACATTGGATTTGATGTGAATTTGAAAGAGGTGGGCCTAAACCAGCAGATGGATCTGCTTGTACATTTCTGAGATAGGGAGTTGGCCCAGGTTTCGAGCAGATACTTCAATGTTCTTGAGAAAAAATGTTGCAAGATTTAGTTGAAGGATTTGAGACAAATTTAAGGTATACATCTTCACGTTTTTGCGGCATAAAGACTGTTCCATAAAATATTGGGTGTGCAGCCACATAAATTAAGTTTCTTCTTCTAATATTTTGGCTGAATACCGTCCAGCCATCTTCAGAGTGAGCCGAGGTGACTAGGGCTCCAGCACTTGCTTCATCCTTTTACACTAGCTGACTGAACCACTGCATGTGTGTCCAGAGATACACAAGGTGCCATAGATGTTGATAGGTGGCAAAGAGGTGTAACATTTGCACGGAAATTAAATCTATGGCTGCGCAGTCGATCCACACGGTGATATCGATGTGTCATGAAGAGCTGTATCATTGCGACATGAGCTGTATCGTTGCGACATCTTTGTGATTTAATTATAGAAATTTCCGGATTCCGTGCTATCTCTATTAATTAAATTTGTCGCGAACCGAATTTCAATTGCTTCTTTCTCTACTGAGTCCCAGAAAGATGAAGTCTAGGGTAACATTTTGACATTATCATACACCATAGAGTGCCCAATGCAAATATTGCTCTGCCACCACAGATATATTAGGTTGTAAGAGACAGGTGTACCTGCGGTGTTTTGTGCATCTCTCCTGAACTGTGTTTCATCTGTTCGATGTATGAATGGCCACACTCACAGGGGATCTTATAAACTCCAGGCTTCCGAAGCACCAAATCATCTTTAACAGAACCCAGGAGTGCTGCAGTTTTTGGTGGAAGGCGAAAAATTACTGTCACTTGGTGTTTCCTGAGGATCCGTCCTGTTTCTGATGAAAGGCTTCGCACATATGGCAGGAAAGCCATGGATTCAAAACTTTCCGTGTCTTCTTCCGCTTTTCTTGTGCCCACTGTTGTTTTCATTTGAGAGTCATGGCACGGTTACTCTCCACAGCAGGTACGTAAGGCACTACAAATGAAATTGACAGTGGGCACAAGAAATGTGGAAGAAGATACGGAAAGTTTTAAATCCATAGCTTTCCTGCAAGTGATTTTTCGCCCTCCACCAAAGACTACAGCACTCCTGGGTTCTGTTAAAGATGATTTGGTGCTCTGGAAGTCTGGGGTTTATAAGATCCTCTGTGAGTGTAGCCATGCATACATCAGACAGATGACACTTACAGTCCAGGAGAGAAGCACAGAGCACCACAGGTACACCCGTCTCCTACAACCTAATAAATCCGTGGTGGCAAAGCACTGTATTTACACTGAGCACTCTATGGTGTACGATAATGTTGAAATTTTATCCTAGACTTCATCTTTCTGGGACTCAGTAGTGAATGAAGCAACTGAAATTCGCTTGGCGACAAATTTAATTAATAGAGGTAGCAGCTTCAGCTTGGACAAATCATGGAATCCAGCAATTTGTGTAATTAAATCACAAAGACGTCGTGACGGTACAGCTCTCCATGATATGGATAGGCTGTGCAGCCACAGAGTTAATTTCCGTGCGTATGTAACAACTCTTTGCCGCCTTTCAACACCTATAGCGGGTTGTGTATCTTTGGCTGCATAAGCAGTGGTTCGGTCCTAGAATTTAAAAGGATGGAGCAAGTGCTGGAGCATTAGCCACCTCGGCTCACTCTGAAGATGGCTGGACTGTATCCAGCAAAAAAATTAGAAGAAGAAACTGAATTTATGCGCCTGCACGCCTGAAATTTTATGGAGCAAATTTAAAGTAAATCTGAAATGGCAAGGTCTTAGTATCAGCAAGAGAACTGAGAAAGAAGCTTTGAAGTCAAGGTTAATCCAGAACATCTGGCATACATATAGTGCATGGTACCTTTAAGATGGGTTGTTGTTGTGTTGGCTGGAACCTTACGTTTCTGAGGGCTTTATCTATGCGTTTCTGAGGGCTTTATCTATGAGGGTAAGCAAAAAATTATCTGGACTTTTCCAGTAGTCATACTGCGTTCTACAAATGCATGCTTGCAGTTGGTGCTATGGTGGCAATTTGTGCCTCACTTGAGCATCATCGCAACAGAAGTGAGCCAGCAGTGGCTGAGCATAAACATGTCCGCTTCGCTAGCAGTTGGCCCAAAGCAAGAACAAAGGGCAGTGATAATATTTCTTTTGTCAGAACCATGGAAAGGGGCTGAAATACATCATAGACTATTACCACAGTGCAAGGTTAGTAAATTATCACAATATAGAAGTCCAAAACTGGCTGGACAACCAGGAAGCAGAGTGCCCGTCAATTGCAACGGCCGATAAAATGGAGCAGGCTCAATTGATATGGTTGATGAATAGGCAGGTTAATATCGATGAACTTTGAACTTTGTGTCCATAAAGTTTGTTCGCGATGGGTGGCATTATGACTCACTGTAGAATAAAAACTCTTAACACATTGATCTGCCAATGCTTACTCATCCGTTACACCTGAGAAGGCTAGTCATATTTAGAAATGGAGTGCAACTTCAAAAATATTAGAAACATATGTTTTGACAGAGCACAGAAAAACTGCGTGACTGTGAAACTATTGCAGTCATTTGTTGCAGTTTACGTGAAAAACTATTCCTTGGGAGAAATCACATTCATACGAACACTTAAATCGGACAAGGAGGCATATCTCGCTCACTTACGAAGTGTACAATTAGATGCAGCGGTAAGAGATTACTTTCATATGTCAAACATACTGTCACTAATGCCATGTATGACACACCAGACATGTTTTGATAATTTTTTTCTGGTGAAAGTAAATTCAATGCTTGTAGTACAGAAGTGAAACAATCAGACCTGTGTGACAGTGGTCATTTTCTGATCATTCCACCCCTTCCTCAGTGTCACTCACCTGGATGTCCACCCCGATAGGCTCTCAACAATTCTGACTCGAGTGCTTTCATGTCTTCCACTGCCCTAAGCTCCCCGCCATCTGGTGCTGTCAGTGTAGTTGTTCAAAGCACAACCACAGCCAGTCTGCCAGCAGCAGAGCAAAGTTAGCACTCTACTATTCTTCAGGATTCCCCCTTCCCCTCCCCAATTGGAAGACAGTACCCTGAAGGATTTCTTTTGCTGTGTCTATCAGAGATTGCAGATGGGCTCTCCAATGCCATAAGCAACATCACTCGATAGAACTCCTCGTTGTGTTTAAATAGCCCCGTACCCTGCACAGAAATAACAACACTGGGAACAGTATGTTTCTACTATTGGACACCTCTACAAACACCAGTCCCCACAGATGTTCTTGTAGTTTCCCTGCATGGTGTTTTGTACACTGACTCAGTTGCTGTCGCTGAACATTTTGCATTGCATGTGCTCAAGCCTGTGTGTCTGAAAATTATCAGCCTGCATTCCGGATCCTGTAACAGTGGGCACAGAGAATTCAGTTGCTTTTCAGTATATGCCATCTGGAGCCAAATAATACCTGTGCAGTGAGTGGTAATTCCTCTGTGCCTAGCCCTTTGTCCTGGCACGGCTCCACGGACATACTACATCCACAGCCAAAGCTCAAATTTCTATAGGTGGATTGCCAACATCACACACTTGCCACGTGTATCTGGAGCAAGTGAGAGTTCTCACCTCAGTGGTGAGAAAGTTTAATAGTTCCAGTACTGAAACAAGGTAAACAGTCTCTTAAGATGGACAGCTATCACCTAATTAGTCTCACTAATTGTCGTCTGCTAGTCAGTCAGATGTATGACGAGGTGGTGGCTGTGTTGATACCTTGTGTCTTGGGGTCTTTTGGCTCTGTCCCGGGGCAGTTTTCACCAAGGCTGTTCTCCTGCTGGCAATTTAATCTGCCTAGTATCTGCTAACTGAACAGTTTTCACCCTGCATCAACACCCCCCACTGCCTTCTTTGACTTGGAAAAGGCTTAACACACAATGTGGTGTCACCTTCTCATTACCCTACATGATTGGTGTCTCTGGGGCCTGCTCCCAGTTTTTGTCTGGAACTTCCGTGTCTCACAGTACTTACTGTGTTAAACTTGGTGCTACTCACATAATCCCCCATATACAAGAGAGTTTGGTTCTGCAAGACTCTGTATTGAGTGTGCACCTTTTTCTAGTAGCAGCTGAGGGGTCTACAGTGTCACCCTCCCTGTATGCTGACAGTTTTTGTATTTGCTATTGCTCCTCCACTGTGGGTGTTGCTGAATGCTAACTGCAGGCTACAAAAGGTGCAGTCCTGGGCATTCACACATATTCCAGTTTTCAGTCACCAAGACGTGTCATGCACTTATCTTAACTGTTATACTGTCTATCCATAAACCAGATGCTAGCTCGACAACCAATTGCACAATTTGGTGGAGTCATATTGCTTTCAGGGGTTGATCTTCGATGCCCAGTTGACATGGCTTCCCCATCTTTACCAACTTAAGCGAATGTGCTGGTGAAACATTAATATTCTTCACAATCTCTGTAACACCCACTGGAGACTGCTCTCCACTTCTGTGGCTTTAGGTTATTTAATGTCAAGTGATCTAGAGGTTCCCACATTACTGTCACGGATTTTTGGTGAAATTTTGTATTAACAATTGCAGATGTTCTCAGTGAACATTGGTAAAGTTTCTTGATCATTAATTCAGTGCTTTGGGAGATACTGTCATTTGTTTGACCCCATAGAGCAGCTGTCAGCAGTGCACCTCTGAGCTTTTGGTCAAATTTGAGACATAATATCTCTGGTAATATTTTCTTGAGAGGAAGTAAACTATGACACCTTGAACAACTTTCTGTGCTCTCTTAAGTGAAATAATAAAAAAAATTCCTGAGCGATTTTCATAAGAATAATTTGAAGCAAAGTTGGCCGAAAAAAAGGGGGGGGGGGGGAGTAATTTCCAATTTCGGGATACACACAAAACGTTGCACATAATCCCGTCTTGGGAGTCTCGCATATGACTCAACATGGCCTTCAACATTGAATATGCTGGACCAGCTACACCAGTGGGCCTCGAACTTTATTTTGTTCACAGTACACTATACAATGTAGCAAGTTCTCGCGGCACATTGACGTAAGAGTTGGTGATATTAAGAAGGGACTAACATAAGAGTTAGCAACAGTATGAGAGACGCATCTAGCTTGCGCATAGCTTGTTTTCACCAGTCAGTTGTTTGTAGGCTCACTGTCCTAGCGCGTTGAGCATTGTGACATATTCTGAGATTGCTTTTTGGTTACACACATACGAGGATCACTCCAAAAGAAATGAACACAGTTTTTGGAAAAATACAGTTTTCATTCTGCATGTGTGAAATTTTTACAGTGTGTAGATACATCATTCCTGCTTGTTTTCAAACATAGTTCAACCTGTTCATGTGAGTGGTGCTGTCACAGCATGTCTTCAAGGTGGCTGCTACACTTGACATTCGTCAGAAGCAACATGCTGTCATAGAATCCCTGTCCTGTGAAAACGAGACAGTGGGAAACATCCACAAGAGGTTGAAAAAGGTGTATGGAGAAGCTGCTGTCGATCACAGTACAGTTAGTCAGTGGGCAAGCAGGTTATGTGATGAAAGCGGGCATGGCAATATTGAGGATTGTCCTCGCAGTGGCAGGCCTTGTACTGCACACACTCCAGACAATGTACTGAGAGTTAACGAATTGGTGACTGCTGACAGACGCATCACAGTGAACGAATTGTCACACTACGTTGGGATGGAGAAAGGAAGTGTTTGCAGAATACTGAAAGTGTTGGCGTTAAAAAAGGTTTGTGCCAGGTGGGTTCCCAGGATGTTGACAGTGGCTCACAAAGAAACAAGAAAAATGGTATGCATCGAACTTTTGGAACAGTACGAGAATGGTGGAGATGAATTTCTTGGGAGAATTGTGACAGGTGATGAAACATGGCTCCATTTTTCATCAGATACAAACGGGAATCAATGGAGTGGCATCATGCAAATTCACCCAAGGAAAAAAAATTCAAAACCACACCTTCTGCTGGAAAAGCTACGGCTACAGTGTTCTTAGATTCCGAAGAACTATTGCTTGTAGACAAAATGCCAAGTGGAACCACCATAAATTCTGATGCACATGTGACGACTCTGAAGAAGCTTCAAGCTCGACTGAGTCGTGTTCAACCACATCAGCAAAAGCAGGATGTTTTGCTGTTGCACAACAATGCACGGCCACATGTCATTGAAAAAGCCATGGAACGATCACAAAACTCGGATGGACAGCACTGAGACACCCACCTTATAGTCCTGACCTGGCTCCATGTGACTATCATCTCTTTGGGAAACTGAAAGACTCTCTTCATAGAACAAGGTTTGAAGATCATGACTCCCTTGTGCATGCTGCCAAACAGTGGCTCCAACAGGTTGGTCCAGAATTTTACTGTGCGGGTATACAGGCACCGGTTCCAAGATGGCGTAAGACAGTTGAGAGGGGTGGAAGTTATGTGGAGAAATGAAAATATTGTTCCTAATGGATGTATCTACACACTAAAACTTTCAAACATGTCGAATAAAATATGGATTTGAAATAATCCAATTAATGTGTAATTTTTTCAGTGTGGATAAATTTTTTAGTAAAAGGGCAAAAGATGAATGTGACTCAGTGACAGAAACAAATAACAGTAGCAAAAGTGAGAATGAACCAAATCCAAATGTAAGGCTCGTGAATGCAGTTCAACCTATGAGGACATTTCATAAGTACCAAGAGTTATTTAAACATAGGGTTTACCTTCAGTGGGCCAGAAAATTGTCTTTTACCAGAGTGTATCGTGTGGAGAAAAACTAAACAGTGAAGTCATGGTCTGTAGTAAATTGGAAAGACATTTAGGTAGCAAACATGGTCACTTATCTGGGAAATAAAAGAACTATTTTAGCCGATCGATTTCATCAGCAGAAAATCGAGCCCGTGGTTTGGAGAGCAAAAGTGGCCATTTAGAAAGTTGCTGAAATAGTAGCAAGAAAATGCAGTCCAATACTGTTGCAGAGGACGTAATTTTTTCCAGCGTACAAGGAAGTAATAAAATTGATGTGTGTGCAGGCACCGAGATGGAAATATCTTTGATTCCATTGTCAGACATACTATTTCCTGACGAATTGATGGTGTGTCTTGGATACCCAGTGCAATTCTACGAAAAGCTAAGTGATGGTCATGTATTTTCACCACAGCTTGGCGAGTGACTGATACGATAGCCGTGTCGTTTAAGAGAGCAAAAATAAAATTTCGTGATATCCAAACCGTGCCTTTTGGTGTGTAAAATCCTAATTTAAAAGGTTTCTCATTACTGATAGATGTTTAGCTTGGTAAATTTGCCCTTGTAATGTACATTGAAATTTTTGACAAAAGGACATAAATTAATATGAACTTACCAAAATTTGTTCAAAAAGTGGTTTAGGTCTAATGAAATCTGTCGCTATTATCAAACGCTGAAAACACATTATAAAAAGTTTAAAAAGCTTCAGGGAACAATATTCATTATATCTTTCTTCAATTCACTCCTAGGTGTCATTCTTTTTCTTCTTCTTGCTCCCTGACCTCTGATGTATCTTTATTGTTTCTCATTAGTATACACTTTGCCCAAAGTCTCTGTTGTTTCTTTAACACGTCTCTCTTTGGATTGTCCGTGATGTGGCCACTTCAGTACTTGTATTGGTTCTTGAACAAACATCCTTGTCCTCATATTTTGAGTTTACAAGTAAGCGGCGGTTCATGTACTTTTTCAGACCAGTCTATCAGAAGTGAAGTTGCATTTTGGGTGTACTGCAGGTGTTTCCCTTGCCTTCTTTTGTATCATCACCTTCATTCATCAATTTAGTTATTTCCTTTGACCTCTGATTTCATTTCTACCTTGGTCTTCTGAGCATAAAAGTGTCAAACTCGATTTCACTAAATGTGAAACACGATATCCGTTGAATTTCTGACAAAACAATATACGCCTTCTGGGATTTTAGGAGCGTCAATTGATAAAGAATGTGGTGGGGTTCTTCCGCCCAAGAGTATATCGATCTAATTGTAAACCAGCAGTGATAATAATTCTTTAGGACTGTATCTCTCAAATTTAAAATTGGCACCACAAAACAAATGTTTGTTAGCCTCCACTTTTCAAGCTCTTTTGCATAAGCATCCTCTGCAGAAGTGGCTGCTGACTGTTTCTGACATTCTGGCCACTCTGCTCTCTTAGCTGAAGCTCATATCTTAGAATATCACATAGGGTTGGGAGTTCATAAGGTAGCATTTCTCAACCAGTTCTAATGAAATTACTCATTTGAGTGGTAGTTGCCAGTCTTGTCCTCCTTTTGCTGGCCATGGTTCTGAATGTTCAAATTTTCTAATTTTAAGAAACTGTTTGTACCCGGGGGAAAAAGGCTATATGTGTGATATTAATGAAAAGACACATTGATGCAAATGAATATTGCTGGTTTAAAAACTTCTATGAATGTCAAAGAGAAAATTTATGGATTCTATAGTTTATTCTTATCCCCTAGAGCAGAAATACAAACAGAAATAATGATAAGAAGGCACTTCTTGAAAGAAGACAATTTGCTACGAATTGTACATGAAACATCAAAATACCATGAAACTGAAGTAGCTATTTACCAAGCAAAATAATGTAATTGTCATTTTTTGTAAATATAATTGGGAATTTCTAACTGAAACACAACTTCAAGCCCCCTCATTTTTTGGAAAATGATGTCAGAAAATTTGACACGCCCTACTGATATAAGTAAGAAATTTCAGTTCCCGAGTTTCATAAGATTTGCAGATGTGGATTCGATTATTGAACAATTTCCTTCATGTACTGAACTGCCCTCAGCATCAACTGGTTCAGAAATGTATAATTCTGTATCTGGTTTGGAACAAAACAGGCTCACCTGGAAAAGCTGTCTTTCTGTTTACCACACCGCACAACAGCAATGAGTGGAAGATTCAAAGCATTTTCTACAAGACAGAAACATGATTTCTTGGCCATTGATTCAACACATTGCTTCATGCATTGTGAGGCTCCGGTGATGTAGACTACTCCAACATAACTTAAAAGTGTTTATATTTGGTCATTAACATGGTAAATTACATTAAGCCTAGGGCTCTTATGGAAAGACTCTTCAAACAATTGTGCCACAAAACGGGATCTCGACATGACAGTTTAGTTCTGTATGCTGACAAGCAAGATCTGCTGGTTGTCTTTAGAGGTAGAGTCCCCAAATCATGTTTTGAATTGAGAAAAGAGTTATTAAACTATTTAACCTCAGAAAGCCAGACTTTGCAGCTCAGCTGAATTCTGAGCTCCAGGGTGCAGAGGTAGCCTATTTGTCTGACAGTTTTTTTTCCATTTAAATTAGCTGACTGATGGTATGCAAAGAAAAGAAAAAAATGTGCTCAAATCAGGTGATAAACTCTCTAGATCCTTAAAAAAAAACATAGAATATGGAAATAAAACGTGGAAAAGAAAAATCTTATGATATTTTATCTCACTTTCAAGGTAGATCCACACGGTTATATAACCTACAAACTCATTTTCTATCACCTCAGGGTCCTTGAGAATGACATGGCACAATATTTTCCCTGCCTCACTGCTGACAAATATGACTGACTATAAAGTCTGTGTGCTGTATCGCCACAATCCTCCACCATCATTCGTCTGGAGGGGAAAGGGAACTCGCAAAACTTAGGACAGATCAAATACTTCAACTGCAATATGGTGAACTCTCTCTTATCAAGTTTTGAATATTGATGAAGAAGATTACTCAGTAATAGTAGTGAAAGCAGTTAATACCCTGTTGCATCCCCCCCCACCTATAAATGCGAGCTGGGATTTCCAGTACTAACAAGCACAAAACACAAGACACTTGAGAAACTTATTTCAGTTGAACAGAAATGTGTGTGTGTTGTCTTCAGTTCCGCCACGACAGGCTCAAGTTTCTCATTGATAGCTCAAACTTGTAAGGCACAAACAAATATGTGACCTGTAAATAAACTTAAGTTCTGGAATAAATATTCTGTCATTGCTTTTTAAAAATAAATATTCAGTAAAATTATTTCAATTACTTTTGTTAGCAAAATCATAAATCCTCAGAAGTATCGTGCCACATGTGTTGAGAACCATAGTGATACACAATTGTAGTGTCTGACTTGTGAAAGTGTCTTTTGGGGCCAGTCCTGTGAACAGCCTGCTAGTGGAGGCTGACGTTGCTCCACTACATATTGGATATTGAGCACTATCAACTCCCCCAACCCCCCCACCCCCACCCCACCCCACCCCACCCCACCCCACCCCACCCCCTCCCCCTCTTTGCAGGTCCGAGGGTTAGAGGCGACCAAAAGGAGTCTCATCACACATTTCGACCTTTGTGATGGTCCTCCATAGGGTTTGACCTCCAGTTTTCAAAATTTTCCCGAATAGCGAGCAAATTAGGGAAGGGTGCCTTACATGGTACATTGTGTCCATCGTGTGCTGAGACATATCACATCACTCATTGAAGTGGAACTGCACTTTGCTCATTCTCCAGCTGTTGGACGGGATCACCCTCCTGGGCGCATATGTTTCTATCAACTGTGCAGTATCGTTTTCTATGCTGCTGCTGCTGCTGCTGCTGCTGCTGCTGCTGCTGCTGCTGCTGATGATGATGATGATGATGGACTTGCTTGCGTGGTTGCACGTGGTATCCAGCACATTAGCCAGTCCGTTGTGGTGGGGCCATCATATACCATTTTGGTTGTAGCCCCCTAAACACACAGGGATCTCTCTGCTAATGCCTGTGCCATTAACTCTCCATGTATGGCAAGGGGTAGGTGCCCATCCTCCTGGGACATAGTGACTCCCAGCAGCAGCCATCGTGCTAGGTGGCCTTTGCTATGGCCGGGTAGCACGTGTGGGGAGGGCCTGTGGTCGGAATGGGTGGCATCAGGTCGGATGACACGCAGTGAAGTGTAGCACATCATCTCTTGCTGCTGGTCAAACACTAGGAGTCTCTAAGCATTCACAGGCTCAAGTCATTGCACAGAAGTACTACCCCAAATCGTTCCCCTCCCTGGCCACACCATGGGAGGGAACGTCAGGCTAAGGATGGCAGCGGCTGTTATTCCCCTCAGTACCTTGTATCTTCCAGAGCTGATGGTGAGTCTTTCATGACAATGAAGCCTCAGTTTTTTGTTGAGCATTTAGAGGACAAGTTTGGGGAGGTGGAGGGCTTCTCCAAAATAAGATCTGGGTCAGTCTTGATCAAAACAGCATCCTCTGCCCAGTCACGGGAGTTACTGGCCTGTGACAAGCTGAGGGATGTTTCTGTAATCATCATGGCCCATAAGTGTTTAAATATGGTCCAGGGTATCATATTTCACAGTGACCTTCTTTTGCAGTCCGACGATGAGCTGCGCGCCTCGTTTGGTGTGTCCACTGGGGTCTGAGGGATAATCAGGTTGCCACCAGTGCCTTCATCTTGGCCTTAGAGGGTGATACATTACCTGAGAAGGTCAATGTTATGGTCTATTGCTGTGATGTAAAACCCTATATTCCTCCACCAATGCAGTGCTTTCTAATGTTGGAAGTTATGTCACATGTCTTCCTGCTGTACTTCCAGCATCACATGTTGAGACTGCGGACACCCATCACATCCCAATACTCCATGTGCCCCGCCTCCCATCTGTGTCAACTGTGGAGAGCACCATTTGCCTTGCTCGCCAGACTGAAGGACCTACTTCAGGAGCAACACTGCCGTGTCGCTAGGGCCTCCCGTCAGGTAGACCACTTGCCTGGTGTAAGGCCTTTTAGTTGATGCCGCTTAGGCAACTCTGGTGATGATGATGATGATAACACAACATCCAGTCCCTGCCCTTTGCATGGCGTTCCGGCACACTGACCACTCAACTATCGAGGCAGACACAACATGAGAATCCACACCATTGACAGTGTAGTGCCCTTGTGATAGCTTTCCACATCCTAATGGACTTCCCCAGTTTGGCCGCCTTACAGTGATATTTAAAGCTCCAGGGCATGCTATGTCTCGTGCTAACAAATGATACCTAAGCTGCTGACTTGGTTTTACAGTTAACACTTGAAGGCTGTTTCTACTCTTCTCCGTGAGAGTGTACACTAGCCTTGTCATTCACTTGAGGGCTTGGATTCTTCTTATATTTTTTAATCTGTCGTTTGTTTACTGTCTCTTCGTCATTGTTTTCTTTCTTGTAATTTTATCAATTTGTCACAGTCCATGTTTCCTTGTTACGATGGACGGTCAGGAAACTCCAATCAGACATGCAATGGGTGCACCTCCCTTTTAGAAATTCTTATTTTTAGCTGTAGAAAATACAAGGAGAACTGTGGAAATTTAGCATGTAGGGAGAAACTAATAAATGTAGAAACCGACAGGACAACTGTGGGAAAACAGAAGTTTTACAAAAGGAGAAACTAACGTCTATCATAACAAATGCAAAATCACATACCTGGAAAAATATTAAAATGTAAAAACGAAAGGAACAAAATGCAGAGAAAAACCATGAAAGCTAATGGCATGGTAGTTACAGCTGAACTGAGCTATTTAGCTCACCTTCAAAGACCAATATTAGTACAGAAGTCCACAGAAAAAGAAGAAGAAAATGGCACTACACACCAAGGAAAAATTCACTGAAAGGAACAAAAGGCAGAATCGATAACCAGTATTGACTCACATAGCTCAGCTTGACACGCTGCTTCCAAAACATAAATTCTAAAAGAAATCACACTGAAATGGCCAGTGAGCAAGGTGCTCAGTGAGTGGTAGGTCAAAGCTGTGAAATAAGTATCATTTACACAAGAATTTTATTAAAATAAACCAGCACTGAACTCCACTCATGAATAACAAAATATGGACTAGGCCAAAGGATTGCAATACAATTATAAATGCCAGCAGATACCCAATTAATGTCGTTTCACAATCATCCAGATGCTGACTGGACTCGAACTTGGTACCAGTTCACAGTGCTGCACGCGCTGTTCTGCAGAATCTGGCCAAATTTTGCATTTTCTGGAACTTATAAAACACGTAAATAAAATACATGTAACAACTACACAATAGACAAATCTCAAAACAAGCAGCTCTTCCAAAGTCCTCAAATTACAGATTACATGACCACCCTCTGAAATATATTTAAAATAACCTTCCATAATACTAATAAATAATTTAAAGCCCACAAATAAGTATAAGAAAAATTGGACACTAGTACTTGTACCTGACAGAAATAGCTATTAATTTTTCAATAATAAACCACTAATACCATCTCCACAAAAACCTAGTGCAACCATAGTACAGTTAGGTTCAAACTTGCAAAAAACAGTGCTGAAGTGGAAGTTTAATCAAACATTATTAAGCAAAGGTACAGCACCAGCAAAGATGAGTTAAAAAAATTACACCCACTAAAAATCTTAAAACCAGGTGTATTAACTGAGCTAGGTCAGCGCAACTGTACCACTTAAATTTATTTTCTGTGCCCAACACAGTAGCCAGACCATTTTATGAGCAATTTAAATATTAAGACAAGAAACATTTAATTCTGAACCATGATAATGAGAACAAATCAATGAGCGGAAGGCATTTAACATGAAAGAATGAATAATCCACTCTTCCCATGCCTGTCGGAATTGAGCAGCAAACCGACTGCAGCTCATTGGGGAATATGGTCCAGTAAATAGCACTAAACTTAACTGGACAAACCATGTATATTTGCAAGAGTTGAACCATGATTACCATTGTGTTTTATGTTAAAATCTGCTCCATAACACAAGCGCACAGCAAGAGGCAATATTCTGAAATGCGCTCACCAGGTTTAGTTCTTTTAGGTTGAATAGGAGCTGTCCCAAGTGGCAACTGGTACACAAATACTCCTTTGACTGCTTCCTGCGACCCGACAATTTCTTTGCACAATGTACGGCTGCCCACTTTGCCTCCTGTTTGCACTCTCACATAGGTCCCAACACCAACTTAATGCACTCAACCGTACATTGCTCTGAAGATGCCTGACCAGCTTGTCCCCTGGGAGTTGAGAAGGTGCGCCTGTGCCAGCCAGGAACTTTCTGTTTGACCACCAGACTGAGATTCCACAAGGTGAGACTAATGTCTGTTTGACCACCAGACTGAGATTCCACAAGGTGAGACTAATGTGCCTGTAAAAGCCTCATAGCTTGCAACATACACCCTCTGTGGCGCCATGCACAAAGACATTACGTGGTAATGGTCAAAGAGCATAACCGTGTGCAGTATTGATAAGAGTTGACACATTGATGTGCTACGCACATAACGCAAGATTACTTAGGCTAACACTAAAAAGTTGCAGTATCAACAAAATGAATTCAACTAAATGATAACTTAAAGACACCAATACCAAAATAGGCAAAAAAATTAAGTTCATCCAAAAAACAAAACTTGACTGACACGAAATTCCAAATCAGTGGATTTCCGAAACCATTTTACGTACACTCGTACAATAACAGCGCACCACAAGTAACAGAATACAACACCACACATGGAAGCCCCCCCCCCACCCAACCCCAACCTGAACCCTCGCCAAACCAAAAAGAAACATAAACCTCACCCTATTAAACCAACCCAAAAAAACTCCCAACAGTTCTACGTAACTAACAAGGTGCGGCATGTACATTTTCCCAGCTAACTTCATGAAAACCTGTAACACATACCATCACTGGGGAATACTCTTCTGCCAATGCTACTTGTCATGGTGTGACTCAAAAGTGAATATCACCTTTTACCCCTCCCTTAAACAGATTTTACAGCCCCCAGTATCCCTCAACAGTATTAGTAAAGGCCCCATTCTCATAATTCTTAAATTCAGCATTGATGAGACCCCCTATTACCCAACCCCATATAAGAGGCAAACCTACATCAAACATAGTGTTACACTCATCTGCTGTGTAATCCTCTGTTAACATGCTCAGTGTAATTCTCTACCACCCAGAAAATAGCATGAGCACAATCTTCCCCAGAATCAAAATTTCTTTAAAAACCGAAAGACCCATTTTCTTGTGCTCTCTAAAACTAGTCCTCTTCCCAAATCACATCTCATCTATCTCCACTATGACTGACTCTCCCCATCAATATTTAAACTCCCCAGACAAGGCATACCTCGCACCCTGTCTCATTCAGGCATACCTCGCATACAATTGCTTAGCAAAAGTGATACATCAGCATAACAGTTACATACATGTATGATCAATTGCCACCAATTATACTTATGGCACCATCACATTTGGCCATCAGAAGATCATGAAAAGGATACCATGGTCAACTTCATGTTATTGCTACATATATGACCTTCGCAACGACTGGTGAAATCAACTGTCGGATTCAATATGAACACAAGACACAAAACTCAGTCAGAACAACCATCAACTATTGAAACACAACTTATTCCACAAACAGTATACAGCTTTAAAACAAACAAATGTACTATACAAATGAAACAAAGGATACATATGCGACATAAATTAGAATCATAGATTACACTGGTTTCTAAGGCAACCAGAGATAACATTCAGTAACTTTCCCTTTACATCAATTGTGATGTCACATGACGACATGGCTCAATGCCAAGTATTGGAACCGTACACTAGAGTTGACTTCAACTTTGCACTTCTTTTCAGTCTCATTTCTTAGACGTTTGTGTTCCCTTTCAGCTTTTTTTTAAGTATTATGTCCTGCTATCAGTTACATTCAATATATCTTGTGTTCTCCAAGGCCTTCTACTGGGCCTACTTCTGTGCAAAGTGTGCCAACCACAAATAACATCATCTTGTACCGTTCCATTCCTGTTTTACAATTGTGAGCCCATACCTACCCATTCATTATTACTTAAGCTAACACAGTGATTTGTTGTGTTGTCATACATCCAAGCGAGCAGCAGTAATATGAAATAAATAAAGAGCTAGGTGAGAAAAAAATTACAATCTGTGCAAGAAAATGCCCCAGATTCTGAGCTAGCAGGACAAGCCAACGATGAAGCAGTTGCCTAAGAGATAATTAGTGATCTAATAAGTGTCTGGTTGTGATCTGATGCAAATGCACTGTTTAATGTTCTGAGTGGGTCATTGCTGCGGGGTAAACTTGTATCTGGCAACAGAGTGACACTTGAAAATTCGTATTATTATTGTTTAATTAAACAGTGATGTAACTCAAGTACTGTAAGTTTATTTTATTGTTGTTTAATTAAACTAACATACACATTGACCTTGGTAACATAAAGTATTATGAAAATCTGTGTGCCCAATCGAGGATTAGTCTGCAGTTCTAACCAATAAATTGTTATGGCTAGTGTCAACATTGGCCGCTGGAAATGTTTTGCAGTTTAAACTCTGGCTTCAAAGTCTGTCTACAAATTATCTAATCTGCAACTACATCTACATGGGTACTCTGCAAATCACAGTTAAGTGCCTAGCAGAGGGTTCATCAAACCATCTTCACATTAATTTTCTATTATTCCACTCTCTAACAGCTGGCTGGAAAAACAGACACCTATATCTTTCCGTGCGAGCTCTGATTTCCCTTATTTTATTATGATGATCGTTTCTCACTATGTAGGTCAGCATCAATGACATTTTTTTAGCATTCAGAGGGAGAAACTGTGTGAGAAAATCCACAAAAAGAAATGCCCTTTTTTAAATGATGTCCACAGCGAATCCTGTATCATGTTCATGCCATTCTCTCTCCTATTTCTCGATAGTACAAAACATGCTGCCCTTCTTTGGAGTTTCTTGATGTACTCTGTTACTCCTATCTGGCAAGGATCCCACACCGCGCAACAGTACTCGCCAAGAGTGTGGACAAGTGCACTGTAGGTAGGCTGTTTAGTAAATCTGTTGCAACTTCCAACTGTTCTGCCAATAAAAGGCAGTCTTTGGTTTGCCTTCCCCCCCACAACATTTTCTGTGTGTTCTTCCAGTTTAATTTGTTCATAATAGTAGTCTCTTTAAGTATGTAGCTGAATTTATGGTCTTTTGATTTGTCAATTTCTTGCATAACCGAAGTTTCTTGAATTCCTTTTAGCTCTTTCGTGGATGACCTCATACTTTACATCACTTAGCATAAATTGCCAATTTTTGCACTATATAGGTATATTTTCTGAATCATTTTGTAATAAGTTTTGTCCTTCCAATGACTTTACTAGATGATAAACAACAGCATTGTCTGCAAACAACCTAAGACAGCTCCTCAGATTGTCTCCTAAATACTTTATATAGATAAGGAACAGTAGAAGGCGTATAACACTACCATGGGGAATGCCAAAAATCACTTCTGTTTTTACTGGACGACTTTCCGTCAATTACTACGAACTGTGAGCACTCTTAAAGGTAATCTCAAATCCGTCGCATAACTGAGACAATATTCTGTAAGCACGCAATCTGATTACAAGGTGCTTGTGAGGTGTGGTGTCAGAAGTCTTTTGGAAATCTAGAAATATCGAATTAATTTGAAAATCCTTGTCGATAGTACTCGGCACTTCTTGTGAATAAAGAGGTAGACCATAAGAATGATGTTTTCTGAATGCGTGTTGTTCACTTCAAGGTAATTCAAAGTATTCAAACGTAATATATGTCCAAAAACCTGCTGCATATCGCCATTAATGATATGGGCCTGTAGTTTAGTGTACTACTCATATTACCGTTCTGGAATATTGGTGTGACTTGTGCAATTTTTCAGTCTTTGGGTACATATCTTCTGTCAAGCAAGCGGTTGTATGTAGTTGTTAAGTATCTACATCTACATCCATACTCTGCAAGCCACCTCATGGTGTGTGGCGGAGGGTACCTTGAGTACCTCTATCGGTTCTCCTTTCTATTCCAGTCTCGTATTGTTTGTGGAAATAAAGGTTTGTCGGTATGCCTCTGTCTGGGCTCTGATCTCTCTGATTTTATCCTCATGGTCTCTTGGCAAGATATAAGTAGGAGGGAGGAATATACTGCTTGACTCCTCGGTGAAGGTATGTTCTCGAAACTTCAGCAGAAGCCGTACCGAGCTACTGAGCATCTCTCTTGCAGAGTCTTCCACTGGAGTTCATCTATCATCTCTGTAACGCTTTCGCGATTACTAAATGATCCTGTAATGAAGCACGCTGCTCTCTGTTGGGTCTTCTTAATTTTTTCTATCAACCGTATCTGGTACGGGCCCCACACCAGTGAGCAGTATTCAAGCAGTGGGTGAACAAGTGTAGTGTAACCTACTTCCTTTGTTTTTGGACTGCATTTCCGTAGGATTCTTCCAATGAATCTGTCTGGCATATACTTTACCGACGATCAACTTGATATGATCATTCCATTTTAAATCACTCCTAATGCCTACTCCCAGATAATTTATGGAATTAACTGCTTCCAGTTGCTGACCTGCTATATTGTAGCTAAATGATAAAGGATCTTTCTTTCTATGTATTCGCAGCACATTACACTTGTCTACATTGAGATTCAATTGCCATTCCCTGCACCATGCGTCAATTCGCTGCAGATCCTCCTGCATTTCAGTACAATTTTCCATTGTTACAATCTCTCGATATACCAGAGCATCATCCACAAAAAGCCTCAGTGAACTTCTGATGTCATTCACAAGGTCATTTATGTATATTGTGAATAGCAACGGTCCTACGACACTCCCCTGTGGCTTACCTGAAATCACTCTTGCTTCGGAAGACTTCTCTCCATTGAGAATGACATGCTGTGTTCTATTATCTAGAAACTCTTCAATCCAAACACACAATTAATCTGATTAAATGACTGTGGGGGAACTGTATCGAACACCTTGCGGAAGTCAATAAACACAGCATCTACCTGGGAACCCGTGTCTATGGCCCTCTGAGTCTCGTGGACAAATAGCGCGAGCTGGGTTTCACACGACCGTCTTTTTCGAAACCCATGCTGATTACTACAGAGTAGTCTCCAGAAAAGTCATTATACTCGAACATAATACATGTTCCAAAATTCTACAACTAATCGACGTTAGAGATATAGGTCTATAGTTCTGCACATATGTTCGCCGTCCCTTCTTGAAAACGGGGATGACCTGTGCGCTTTTCCATTCCTTTGGAACGCTACACTCTTCTGGAGACCTACGGTCCACCGTTGCAAGAAGGGGGGCAAGTTCCTTCGCGTACTCTGTGTAAAATCGAACTGGTATCCCATCAGGTCCAGCGGCCTTTCCTCTTTTGAGCGATATTAATTGTTTCTCTATCCCTCTGTCGTCTATTTCGATATCTACCATTTTGTCATCTGTGCGACGATCTAGAGAAGGAACTACAGTGCAGTCTTCCTCTGTGAAACAGCTTTGGAAAAAGACATTTAGTATTTCGGCCTGTAGTCTGTCATCCTCTGTTTCAGTACCATTTTGGTCACAGTGTGTCTGGACATTTTGTTTTGATCCACCTACCACTTTGACATAAGACCAAAATTTCTTAAGATTTTCTGCCACGTCAGTTCATAGGACTTTACTTTCGAATTCATTGAACGCCTCTCGTATAGCCCTCCTCACACTACATTTCGCTTCGCGTAATTTTTGTTTGTCTGCAAGGCTTTGGCTATGTTTTTGTTTGCTGTGAAGTTCCCTTTGCTCCCGCAGCAGTTTCCTAACTCGGTTGTTGTACCACGGTAGCTCTTTTCCATCTCTTACGATCTTACTTGGCACATACTCATCTAACACATATTGTACGATGGTTTTGAACTTTGTCCACTGATCCTCAACACTATCTGTACTTGAGACAAAACTTTTGTGTTGAGCCGTCAGGTACTCTGTAATCTGCTTTTTGTCACTTTTGCTAAACAGAAAAATCTTCCTACCTTTTTTAATATTTCTATTTACTGCTGAAATCATCTATGCAGTGACAGTTTTATGATCTCATGTAGAACATCATTCATCAAGCTGTTGCCTACATACCCATCGATATTCCAGAAAGAGTTCAACGAAACTTCAGAATCAGATTAAGGAGATTGGTCCGTGAATACCAGGCAAAATCTTGGAAAACTTGTCAGTTATCTAAATAGTGTTAACTCAAAGAATGCGAATTGTAAGCCCATATAATGTTAACCATCTTTTAAGACGTCTTTTGGGAACATTTTTATGTATGAACAACAGCTTTAGCTCTTAATAACAAAGATGATGTGACTTACCAAACAAAAGCGCTGGCAGGTCGATAGACACACAAACAAACACAAACATACATACACACAATTCGAGCTTTCGCAACCGGCGGTTGCTTCGTCAGGTAAGAGGGAAGGAGAGGGAAAGACGAAAGGATGTGAGTTTTAAGGGAGAGGGTAAGGAGTCATTCCAATCCCGGGAGTGGAAATACTTACCTTAGGGGGGAAAAAGGATAGGTATACACTCGCGCGCGCACTCACACAGACATCCATCCCCACATACACTGACACAAGCAGACATTTGTAAGGGCAAAGAGTTTGGGCAGAGATGTCAGTCGAGGTGGAAGTACACAGGCAAAGATGTTGTTGAAAGACAGGTGAGGTATGAGCGGCGGCAACTTGAAATTAGCGGAGGTTGAGGCCTGGCGGATATCGAGAAGAGAGGATGTACTGAAGGGCAAGTTCCCATCTCCGGAGTTCTGACAGGTTGGTGTTAGTGGGAAGAATCCAGATAACTCAGATGGTGTAACACTGTGCCAAGATGTGCTGGCCGTGCACCAAGGCATGTTTAGCCACAGGGTGATCCTCATTACCAACAAACACTGTCTGCCTGTGTCCATTCATGCGAATGGACAGTTTGTTGCTGGTCATTCCCACATAGAAAGCTTCACAGTGTAGGCAGGTCAGTTGGTAAATCATGTGGGTTCTTTCACACGTGGCTCTGCCTTTGATCGTGTACACCTTCCGGGTTACAGGACTGGAGTAGTTGGTGATCGGAGGGTGCATGGGACAGGTTTTACACCGGGGGCAGTTACAATGGTAGGAGCCAGAGGGTAGGGAAGGTGGTTTGGGAATTTCATAGGGATGAACTAAGAGGTTACGAAGGTTAGGTGGACGGCGGAAAGACCCTCTTGGTGGAGTGGGGAGGATTTCATGAAGGATGGATCTCATTTCAGGGCAGAATTTGAGGAAGTCGTATCCCTGCTGTAGAGCCACATTCAGAATCTGATCCAGTCCCGGAAAGTATCCTGTCACAAGTGGGGCACTTTTGTGGTTCTTCTGTGGGAGGTTTTGGGTTTGAGGGGGATGAGCACACACACACACACACACACACACACACACACACACGTGCATGCAGACACAACTAGCACACACTTTTGCAGTCTCAGAGAACTGAAAGTGTAGTTTCAGACTGTAGACTGTGTGTGTGTGTGTGTGTGTGTGTGTGTGTGTGTGTGTGTGTGTGTGTGTACTGTTGACAAAGGGCTTAATGGCCAAAAGCTACAGTTGGGTGAATCTTTTTGTTGTGCCTATTACAATTCAGCATCTCCGCTATATGGTGAGTAGCAACTTTCCTTCTCTGGTATTATTACATTCCATCCTGGATTTTCCATTGTTTGATTTCATCTTTTGCATTGGTTGATCACTGTGTGTCATTTCATCAACATGCTGTCTGTGGCTCTTGAATAGCTGGCCATGGCCACACAAGTGTATTTACACAATGGGCCAAAACTGCAGGCCATTTCTGCTGCTATCTGTAATGGATCGTGCCTGCGATCTGAAACCATTCGGTTTCCACTAATATGCAGGCCCTGCCCGTTGGATTTAGTCTCACCAATCTGCCTGCGGGCCGGGTCTGTTTGTGTATGGCGTAATACCACACATTTTCATGTACCCAGGACTGTGGTGCTCCTCAGCAGGCCAGACGCCGTGGGTGATGGCTTTCAGGAATTGCAACTGTCTCATCGCAAGTACATTGTACGGTGTGGTGTTTTATAGATGTTTTATTTGCTCTAGTACATTTTGGTGCTTAAAAAGGAGTTTTTGTGTTAGAAAGTATGGACGATAAGAAGAAGAAGAAAATTGTATCAGTCGTTGCCAGTTTGTACGATATGTACTCATATATTTCTCAAAAGAAAAATTACAAAATACATTCAGAATGAGATTTTCACTCTGCAGCGGAGTGTGCGCTGATATGAAACTTCCTGGCAGATTAAAACTGTGTGCCCGACCGAGACTCAAACTCGGGACCTTTGACTTTCGCGGGCAAGTGCTCTACCATCTGAGCTACCGAAGCACGACTCACGCCCGGTACTCACAGCTTTACTTCCGCCAGTATCTCGTCTCCTACCTTCCAAACTTTACAGAAGCTCTCCTGCAGCATGGTAGAGCACTTGCCCGCGAAAGGCAAAGGTCCCGAGTTCGAGTCTCGGTCGGGCACACAGTTTTAATCTGCCAGGAAGTTACAAAATACATGTAAAATAATGGCTATAAGGTAGTGGGTAATAACTGACAATAATGAACATTGTAGAACCAACATTTTATTGGCAGTTGCCTACAGCGTTGGTTTATGCAATTCTTCCCTGTTTAATTCACTTCCTTCAAGAGGCCAACTTTTTTATGAGGTTATTTCTGAAATCAGTGAAGATATTTTAAATGTCACGCATGTCCAAGGAAATGCATATTTTTGTCACAAAATGTGTTTTGTTTCATTGAAATAAAATAACATCAGTGATCTTTATGAAACACACATCCCATTTTTGGTCATTTTCTACATCTAAAAACAGTTCGTTGTAAAAGATATTAATGTTAGCACTCTTAGATAGTTAATTTGCACTATTGTTTCTTGTACCATAGCTGTAAAGACAGATTGTCAACTTACGTCTTAACTTACCCTTGAGATCTTTAAATTCATCAAGAAAAAAATGCTAAAACTTGCTTGGAAATCAGGTAATTTCACTTGTGAGCACCCTGGGTGATGCAATTAATTATTAAATGAAGTACTAAGTAGCTATTTAAACAGTAAAATAACTGATATCCGAAATACGTAGGATATGAAATGCTGACTGGCATTAGCAAGTGAAGCATTCCTGAGAGAGAGAAATTAATGAACACCAAATACTGTATAAATTTAAGTGTTAGGAAGTCCTTTCTGAAGATATTTGCCTTTAGCATAGCCTTGTACGGGAGTGAATTGTGAGTAATAAATGGTTCAGATATACAGAGAAAAACTTTTTAAATGTGGTCCTACTGAAGAATTCGGAAGATAAGATGCAGAGCTTGGGCACTGAATCAAATCAAGGCAAAAAGAAATTTATGGCACAGCTTGGCTAAAAGAGATTGGTTGGAATGGTGCATTCTAAGGCATCAAGGAATCATAAATTTGCTAATGGGGAGAAGTGTGGTTTGAAACAATTGAAGGGCTGACAGAAGAATGTGCTAATCCACAACAGCATATTTTGAGTTATTGCTTGTTATATATTAGCTCACTTTGAAAGAGATGAACATTCAGTATGATAAGACAATTAATGCAATATTATGAAAAGAATAGTTGCTACTCACCATATGGCGTAGGTGCTGAGATGCAGTACACACAACAGAAAGACTGCGAGAAAATGTGCTTTCTTTCAGTCAACAAGGCCATCGTCGGGTATCTAGGTGCAGTTAGGAGGTTAGATGGTGGGGGTGGGGGGAGCAGAAAAGGAGATCAGTAAAAAGACTGTGGGTGCGTTGGTGGAATAGAGGGCTGTATAGAGATGGATGAGGACAATGACTAACAAAGGTTTAGGCTAGTAGGGTTACGGGAACAGTGATAGTTCCCACCTGCACAATTCTGAAAACCTGGTGTTGGTAGTAAGGATCCAGATGGCACAGGCTGTGAAGTAGTCATTGATATCAAGAACATTGTGT
Source organism: Schistocerca gregaria (assembly GCF_023897955.1). NCBI lineage: Eukaryota > Metazoa > Arthropoda > Insecta > Orthoptera > Acrididae > Schistocerca > Schistocerca gregaria. Next base: position 896,603,658 of record NC_064922.1, read on the forward strand.
TGGGTGGACTTGTTCAGCAATGGTGTGTTGTTTCATGGCCACAGATTGTCAGTGACCATTCATGCGGACAGACAGCTTGTTCATTGTCATTCACACATAAAATGCAGCACAGTGGTTGCAGCTTAGCTTGTAGATTAGATGACTGGTTTCACAGATAGTCCTGTCTTTGATGAGGTAGGCGATGCCTGCAACTGGAGTAGGTAGTGTTGGGAAGAGAGATGGGACAGGTTTTGCATCTAGGTCTATTACCGGGATATGAACCATGTGGCAAGGGGTTGGGAGCAGCGATTGTATAGAGATGGGCAAGAATATTGTATAGGTTCTGTGGGTGCACAATACAACTCTGGGAGGGGTGCTAAGGATAGTGGGTAGGACATCTTGATACACTAGATAGAGATTTCTTGTGTGTGTGTGTGTGTGTGTGTGTGTGTGTGTGTGTGTGTGTGTTTTACAGTTTATTTGACCAACTAATTCAGTTGCAGAGGGACATAAAGGCTTGGCACAGTAAGCAGCCAAAAGAATGTAGGCTGCAGTAATCACACAGAGAAAGAATTCAGGCCCTCTTGAGCCTTCTACATAATTAAGTGGTTCAGCATCAAAGAGTGCCCTTTCTGCAGACAGAAATGAAACATTAGTGAAGAGTGTCACACCTCAGACATGGCCTCATAGAATTATTGTGTTCATATTCTCCCAGCAGCCTAATGTAAATATTATTTAAAGTCTGTCTAAGTACACCGTCTGTTCAAAGACTGGCTGTATTGCCCCAGCCCATCTCTTTTGCAGTCACAGCCTGATTAGAGCTGTTGGAGTCATTACTGCTTTTAGATTATAATTTATCTCACTCATTAGTGCTTATTATTTTGTGTTTCTGTTTGTTTCCAACGTGACAGATTTTCTAGTTCTCCAATTTGTAATTTCAGTTGAGTGATATGGTACGTTGTTTAACACACTGGAATCTCATTTGGGAGTTGTAATTCTAATCCCCATCAGTTCCATTAAAATTTACATTTTCATGGTTTACTTAAGCCATGTAAAAGATTGCTGGGATTGTTTCTTTGAGAACATGGCTCTCTGTTTTGCCTGTAATAACTTATCAACAGGATGCTAAACCTTAATCCTCTTTCGGTCTGTTTATACATGCACCAACTTGATCTACTTTTCTGAGGAAGCTAGCTTTGATATCTCTGTGACAATTATAATAGTTATTGAATAAAAAGTTAAATATGATTACTTTTTGTTTCTGTTACATTTAGTTGCAGATAGGGAAAAATCTTTCATTATGTTTTGTTGCTTTTGTTATTTTGCAGGTGGAAAAGATTGTAGACATGAAAGTAATCAGGGGAGTGAGAAAGTACAGAATTCGCTGGAAAGGATATGATTCAGGCAGTGACACATGGGAGATTGCAGACAATTTAAATTGTCCAAATGCTGTGAAAGAGTATTTAGATCAGAACTCGAGAAGTGAAGAGATTTCTGTTACCAGTGGAAGGAAACGTGCCAGCAAAGTGGATGTGGTTTCTGAAGAAGCAGTCACTAAAAACATACAGAACACTGAAAATGATACTTCTGCAAAGGATGAAGAAGAAAATATGGTTTGCACCCCTATTGTAAATACTAACAGGGAAACTACTCAGTATCTGCTTTCCCAAACATAAGAATTTTAAATTGGTTCGTTCTCTCTCTCTCTCTCTCTCTCTCTCTCTCTCTCTCTCTCTCTCTGTCTCTCTCACACACACCCCCTCCTTCCCCCCTCCGCTTCCCCCTCTCTATCCTCACTTCCACCTCATCTGTTCATCTGTCTAGTCATTTCCCTTCCCCAATCATTTCTTTTATTTTTATTTATTTATTTATTTATTTGATTTTTTTCTATATATTTTCATTGCAGAACATCTGTGTTTTATTTCATGTGGTGGGTGGATGCTTAGCCAGGTGCAGATGTAATAAGCTGACAATATTCATAACCAATGAAACCAGTGGTTTTTGTGCACTAGGACACACAGATAATGAGATGATGCTCATGGCTCTTCTCTGTGGAAGCTAATATAGCCTACTTTCAATATGTTGAAGAGTGTAAGTGTGGCAGCTGTTAACACTAAAAAAAGATCATATGTATAGAAGTCAGCAACTCTGACAAGTCAAATTTTAAAAGAACATTGTGTGACGCAGATGCAAATTACAGAATAGATCTGTGAAGACAAGATATGCTAAAGTGGAATTGTATACCACCTTAACTAATATATTTGACATGAACAATGCACTGGATGATAAAATTGTTGGAATCTCAGAACAGAAGAAAGACATTGTCAGTCTCACATTATAGTATTTTGAGACAGTTAGGGTGCAATTAATCATCACCTGTTTTGAACATTGTAATGTTCTCTGGTGTCTGTTACAGCTATAAGTTTCCAATATCAACTTGTAAATTATATTTGAAATATTGCAGGCTCTGAACTGGTCCTGGCAAATGGAATTAGATTAGTCTCCAAGTAACAAAAAAATATATTAGAAGTACACTACCTAGATCTGAAACTGGACTTCTTGAAAATTCTTAAACACAGTTCCTGCATCTCAGGGAAACTACTTTGAACAGTTAGAACAGGACCTGTGGGGAAACTGTCTAAAAATGAATTAAAAAAATAATCTCTGAGACTTTGGATTAAGTTAAGGAAACTGAATCATCATGTACTGCCTTCTTGTTTTCAGACACGATTTGTGGCATTTATTATTGTTTGTTTATTTTATATATAAATTTCAGTTTACTGTATATGTATATGTTAATGAAAAGAATCGCCGTGCTTCACTGAAACACGGAATTGCGTGTGAGAGTGAGGGGAACAAATGTTCATCTTCCAGAGTAGATGTGTCTTAAAATCATTTTGCTTTTCAGTATTAATGGTAAGAATATGATGGAGATCAGATTAGTGCTCGGTGCGATATTTATTTTTTCCCCATTCTTCTTCACCTCCCCCTTAGCTTACTGTATCAGTGTGTATATTAATTCCACCATTAGTTTTTTTATTTGCTTCCAGTAGGTGTAATATCTGGTTATTATCTTTTCTCATTTTTTCTTTTTCAGCCATTAAATTTTCTTCAATTATCACGTTGTTGTTGTTGTTGTTGTTGTTGTTGTGTCTTCAACATGAAGACTGGTTTAATGCTGCTCTCCAAGTTAGTGCTCCTGTGCGAAACTCACATGATTAATATATTTTAACTGTGCTACAAGTGTCAAAGTTTTATTTGTTGAACATATATTTACATTGAGTCCACTGCTGTTTTCAGTTATTATGCTTATTGCCCTTTTTTATTAGTTTAAAAACCATATTTCATATTTTGTACATTTGATTCCAATAATAATCCCTCAGCTAAAGTGCAGATGCACATGACACGTAAGAAAAAAGTGATCAGAATTTGCGAATGCCATCTAGAACCTGTTGCTGGGGACGTAGAGGTACTCAGGCAAGGGGTTGTGCCTGTGTGGCAGTGCAGGTTGGTGGTGGTCTCTCACGTTGTTTGTTGTGAAGATTATGAGCTTGGTGCACAGAACTTACTTTTTTTCACTTTGAGAAGACTTTCTCTCACAATCATTTTTATATTATGATTTTATTTAAACTTACATTTACCATGTAAGAATTAACACTTTATACTGTTATATCATTAACTGTGGGGTTTGATTCCAACAATGAGGACAGACATATATTCACATTCTCCATAGTATTTTACTATCACCCTTTTCCTTACTTTTTATACAGAATTTCTGATGAAGACATACTAAGAAGTCTTAACTGGTCATGATACAGTTTGTGTGACCTGAGACTGAGAATAGAATGGAAAAAAATCACTGTGCTTTCAGGTAGACCCCATGCCTATAGTCTAAGTTATTTTGGGAGGAACACGTGGAGGTGTAGTACAAAGTTGTAAGATGAAACGTGCTCTGTGCAGGATGCGACATTCAATTAAACTTTCATCCAGAGGACCAAAGGTTGAACTGGCAACCATGTCATCTTCTGGAAAAACAGTGCCATGTTTTCATTTTAGGTCTATTTGAAGCAGCAAATTTTTAAGGCATTAAAGTTTGCAAAACTGCATTTTCTGACTGTATTACCGAACTTTTCTGTTATTGAAGTTAGGTGAACACATTCTGCAAATGAAAATTTCAGGATACATATTATTTTCATTGGCTTCAAACGAGAACTGTGTTCGAGCTCTTTAAACGGGATAATTTGTGTTAGTGTGACACACGATACATTCCATGTGAAAACGTCAGCTGTCGCCTGTTTGGTTTCATTTTGAAAAACAGAGCAGTATTTATATAAATAACCTATTATTTCATTTCCTGACTGACTTTCTACTTACCTGTAAATTAAAAAAAAAAATCATATCAAGCAAGGAAACTTAAAAGTTTAGCAGAAAGAAGAATAGTGATACAAAGCACACTACTTCAGTATTGTAACTGTTGTAATACAAACAATGAGAGGGATTTCTTTCTTCCTTCCTTCCTTTTTACTAAATAAAATAAAGGCGAAAGGGGGAGGAGGGGGGCAGAGTTTCTGAAATGAACTTCATTCGGACTCTGTTGCTAATAAGAACATTCCTATTAATACTAAAAAATCACAAAAATATAATTTTGCTTTATAGGTACTTAAACCGAACACACAACACATTCACCTGAATCCGCACGTGTCTCTTTGTGTGATTACAGTGGGAAAAAATGTACTGATATTACTCTTGTTAATGTTGTAGTCATTTCCTATAGTGAATTAACTTTTTTAAGTAGCTTCATTCTGGCATGATTTTTCCATGATGTGCTATGTATGATTGACAGCTTTCTTCCAACATTCAGAGGTGACTTCGTGAACAGCATGGTTGCCGAGTGCCTATACTGCAGAAGACAATATATTTTGTTTCATTGTTGACAGAAATGTAGCATTTCCACAACAGTTTTATTGCACATGGAAATGGCAGTAACAAAGTGGCAGGCTAATATTTTATATCAGTATCTTTTTGCCAGCTTGTAGATTTCCTGTGTGGGTGATCGTGGCTTATGGAAAGGTACCCGATTCACAGACTCCACCTTTTTAAATATATTCCATACTGTAACATTTCATCACTGAAGCCAATCCTGTCCTTAGGTTTTGCCATGGTGGTCACCTCGTTAGCAACAAAATGGGTGTTAGCATTATGAAGAACAGTGGTTGACTGTATGAGCCATAACATGCAAACAATTTACTTCACTGATATATAAAGAGCTCAGATGGAAACCCAGTTCTAAGCAAAGAAGGGAAAGCAGAAAGGTGGAAGGAGTATATAGAGGGTTTATACAAGGCTGATGTTCTTGAGGACAATATTATGGAAATGGAAGAGGATTTAGATGAAGACGAAATGGGAGATAAGATACTGCGTGAAGAGTTTGACAGAGCACTGAAAGACCTGAGTCGAAACAAGGCCCCGGGAGTAGACAACATTCCATTAGAACTACTGACGGCCTTGGGAGAGCCAGTCATGACAAAACTCTTCCATCTGGTGAGCAAGATGTATGAGACAGGCGAAATACCCTCAGACTTCAAGAAGAATATAATAATTCCTATCCCAAAGAAAGCAGTGGTTGACAGACGTGAAAATTACCAAACTATCAGTTTAATAAGCCATGGCTGCAAAATACTAACGCGAATTCTTTACAGACGAATGGAAAAACTGGTAGAAGCAGACATCAGGGAAGATCAGTTTGGGTTCTGTAGAAATGTTGGAAAACGTGAGGCTATACTGACCCTACGACTTATCTTAGAAAATAGATCAAGGAAAGGCATACCTACCTTTCAAGCATTTGTAGACATAGAAAAAGCTTTTGACAATGTTGACTGGAATACTCTCTTTCAAATTCTGAAGGTGGCAGGGGTAAAATACAGGGAGCGAAAGGCTATTTACAATTTGTACAAAAACCAGATGGCAGTTTGAGTCGAGGGACATGAAAGGGAAGCAGTGGTTGGGAAGGGAGTGAGACAGGGTTGTAGCCTATCCCCGATGTTATTCAATCTGTATATTGAGCAAGCAGTAAAGGAAACAAAAGAAAAATTCGGAGTAGGAATTCAAATCCATGGAGAAGAAATAAAAACTTTGAGGTTTGCCAATGACATTGTAATTCTGTCAGAGACAGCAAAGGACCTGGAAGAGCAGCTGAACGGAATGGACAGTGTCTTGAAAGGAGGATATAAGATGAACATCAACAAAAGCAAAGTGAGGATAATGGAATGTAGTCGAATTAAATCGGGTGACGCTGAGGGTATTAGATTAGGAGATGAGACGCTTAGAGTAGTAAATGAGTTTTGCTATTTGGGGAGCAAAATAACTGATGATGGTTGAAGTAGAGAGGATATAAAATGTAGACTGGCAATGGCAAGAAAACCGTTTCTGAAGAAGAGAAATTTGTTGACATCAATCATAGATTTAAGTGTCAAGAAGTCTTTTCTGAAATTATTTGTATGGAGTGTAGCCGTGTATGGAAGTGAAATGTGGACAATAAATAGTTTGTACAAGAAGAGAATAGAAGCTTTCGAAATGTGATGCTACAGTAGGATTCTGAAGATTAGACGGGTAGTTCATATAACTAATGAGGAGGTATTGAATAGAATTGGGGAGAAGAGAAATTTGTGGTATAACTTGACTTGAAGAAGGGATAGGTTAGTAAGGAATATTCTGAGGCATCAAGGGATCACCAATTTAGTATTGGAGGGCAGCGCAGAGGGTAAAAATCTTAGAGGGAGACCAAGAGATGAATACACTAAACAGATTCAGAAGGATGTAGGTTGCAGTAGGTATTGGGAGATGAAGAAGCTTGCACAGGATAGAGTAGCATGGAGAGCTGCATCAAACCAGTCTCTGGACTGAAGACCACAATAACATGTTACAAATAATATTGACAACAGATAAAATATAACATCACAAATACAAGAAATTAAAATCTATGTGAGCTACGAACTGTACGACAGGGCTGCAGCCCACCTGGAAGTGCAGAACAGTGCAGGTGGGAAGTAGTGTAGTATTTATGGGGTGACTGGAAATTGCAGGTGGTTGCTGCGACCGCAGGCCTCGTAAGATTAATAAAGGTTGAGCCTTTCTCTTAAACCTTACCCCCACTACTTTTCTCTTAGCTGTCAATCCTAAAGTAATTTTGAACAGACTGTAGTTTGTACCACATGGAAGTGTTACAGAAATGCCGTGCGAGCTAAAATGAGAGTCCTTAGACGGAAGGAGATGATCTTTTCACAAAATTCTGTTGAAGGTTAGAGAGTAAGTGTTTTCAATAGAATGCAGAAAAATTCTGCTGTCTCAGCTGTTGGTAGCTTTTACACCTGTAAGCTATTATTTTTCCCTCGCTCAGTTTGTGAGCGGAAAAGGAAGGGAATAGCTGACAGTGGTACAAAGTCTGCTCAGTCATGCACTGTGCAATAGCTTGTAAATTGTATATGTAGATGGTGATGTACAGTACTCCAAGTTATTCAGGTAATATGGGTTAGAAGATGCACGAATAATCAAAAAAACATGACTAATTGAGATATTTTCAAACATGTATTCCAGACGATGTCTTGTAGCTGGTTGCAGGTGATGGCACACACTAAAAAGGGTAGTAGCGATGGTGCCGCTATGGCAGCTGACATCTGTATGTTCTCGGGCACCCACTGCTCCCCCTAGTCGCTGGCATCACATGCTGCAGGTGCGGTCTCTGAATGCTTCTTCTTCTTCTTCATTTTCTCTTTACTCATGAATAATCTGTAAAGCAGACAGTCCGCATAAGAATAGTCAGGAGCAATGTGTATTTTCAGTACAGGATCCGATGACATCCCACTCATATAACCTGTCAACTATTCAGTTCACTGTGATGAAAAAAGTGCTGTTCTCCAGTACTGCAGTTATTCCTAATTCAGTTTCGTAGTCTTCTTTTGAAAACCATTTTATTTGCCAAGATCGCTGCTTAAACACAATTACCGGATTTCTAGTTTTGGCAGTATTTATTACCATTCTGAGATCCATTAAACTGGACAATGGTAGCTAGGTGATACAATGCCTATATCACTGTGTCAGATGAGTACTATACAATATCCATAAAAGAGTTGAGGAATTTCAATGACGTGCCAATCTTCTGTCATAAAGTACGTAGACCTATGAACATGAACAAGGCAGAGGCATGCCACATCTTGGCACGTAGTAGTATAAAGCCATGGTGGCTGCAACACAATAATTCTGTGCAAGTGTACGAGTCAGTGCGAAAAGCACTCCAACCTGCCGTGTTGAACAAAGAACCTCAGTACAGGATACAGTGTCACTGGCCTGCAGGGGCAAGCCTGCAGTAGTAGAGTGTATCCACACAAGGCAGGCAGCAGCTAATCAGGCCCAAGTGTGAACCATGGACCACAAGCAGGTACCATGAAGTCTGTAGAATTCAGCCAGCTAGTAGTCCCCCAACTGGGAGGCACCTCTTTGGCACCCAGTGGCATCAGTCCTAGGCACAGCCAGTAGTTCCACTACTAGCAAAGGTGGTGTTCTGTAGTAGCACCTAAATGGCATATTTCATGTTGATGACTGGTGTGGAGTACCTCTTGTAGCCGGTGGTGTTCAGTAGTAGCATCTAAATGGCATAGCGTATTTCATGTCTGTGGCTGGTGTGGAATACCTCTTGTAGCCAAGCCATCACTCTTCATCACTTACGACAAGGGAGTAGACCAGAGTGGAAAAGTGGTAATCCTGGTCACCATTGATATAGTCTGCTTCTGTACTTCAGCAGTGTTGTAGTGCCAGCAGCTGTCATTGAAGTTAAATTTGTGATAAATTGTCCCACTGTAATGCCCAGGAATCAGTTCTTGCTTGTCGGCACAGTTCACATGTAGCTTCTTACGAAAGTATGCACTGCTAACTTACATCTGCTTCCCTTCTCCAAGGCTTCTGGTTTCAGGCTATGGTGACATTTCTGCTAAACCAGCCATTTGTTTTCAGCACCAAGCGAAAGAGGCTGTGGAGGAGCAGTATCTCCTCCACCCTAATCTTTAGAAGATCCAGTCCACCAAATTGCAGACGGTCAACACATCTATAGATAACTTGGAAGCACATCTTACCTTTTGAGAGATAGGGGTGCATTTAATAAGTAATGCAACACATTTTTTTCTGAAAGGAGGCTTGTTTTATTCGGATTCCAATACAAAAATTATTCCCCATTCTTTTGATTACAAAACCCTATTTTTCAACATAATCTCCATTCAAGGTGATGGCCACACTGGTTGACATCAGAGCTAACATCTCGCTGTTTCATTAACCTTCCTGTCATACGTGTACTGTTTCCTTTGGAGTGCATCCATCATTAGGTCAGAGTTGGGTGTCAGAAGGTGCAAGATCCAGACTGTAGGGTGGATGTGGAAGAACAGTCCATTGAAGTTTTGTGAGCTCCTTTCAGATGCACAGACTTGTGCAAGGCCTTGCATTGTCAAGGAGGAGGAGGAGTATGTTCATATTTTTGTGCCGATGAACACGAAGTCGTTTCTTCCATTTCCAAGAGTAGCACAGTACACTTGAGAGTTGATCAATGCACCAGGAGGGAGGACATCAAACAGAACCCTTCAGCATCTGAGAAGACAGTTGCTACAACTTTACGTTTGAACTTCTTCATTGGAGGAGAGATGGTGTGGCTCATTAGAGGAGAGATGGTGTGGCACCACTCCATGTGCTGCTGTTTTGTTTCTGCTTCAAAGTGATAAAACCGTGTTTCATCGCTGGTGACAATGTTTGAGAAAAAATTGTCACAATCAGCAGTTCCTCACAAATGATCCTCTGTTGCTCTTTATGGTCTTCTCTTAGTCAAGAAGGAACCCAGCATGTACACACCTTTGTGTATCCCGACTGGTGGAAGTGTGTCAGTACTGCCAATAGAGACGAACAGTTGTGCAGCAAGGGGTTTGATTGTGATTCATCAGTCACCTCGAATGAGAGTGTTTGCCTGTTTCAACATTGCAGGAGTCAATGGTTTGTGTGGCTGGCCAACACACAGGAGATAAAATAGATTCGCGCAGCCTTGTTGCGATGATGACGGACGCCTTGTTTAGTGACTCACTGCCTTTTTTTTTTTCACTGCCACGTCTCTGCAGACTTTCTGAACGCACCAGTGAATATTTACAGTACTCTGATTATCCAAAAAAGAAACTCGGTCACAGCTCTCTCAAGCTGTAGGGGCTGAAGCAGGAATATTCCATGATGTCCCACTACAAATTTCACATTTTTTTTTCAACTGAAATTGTCTGAGAAAAAAAAGTGTCTTACTACTTATAACGCCCCTTGTAAGTACATTCCTTTAGGGGTTTCGTTGACTGTATACGTAAGAACTACATTTGATGTCCAAGAAGGCTTGGGTATTGAAGTCATGCCCTCGCCACAAGCAATATGTTTTGAATGCCCGACTGTAGATGCACACTGAGTAAGTGGAATCAATCTTTTTCAACTAAATCAAGGGAGAAGGTAGATGGATCAGTGTTTATTAATAATAGTTGCACATTTGACATATCAATAAACATTGAGCCACTTACTTCCTCCCATGATTTAATTTGGAAACAATGTTATTCCATGTCCTGTTGTCAATGTACAAAACAATATTCAAGGCGCCCCACCTCAACAATATATATCGCTCGCAGTGAGGGTACAACTTTGTTATCCAAAGGTTCTTGGAAATTACCAAACTACTCGTAAATGGTGACTCACTCATCCAGTATTTGTTGTAAAATGGGTTCAGGTGAGCAGACAGTTCTCTGCCTTATACAGATATAGCCTGCATCAAACAAAAGTCAAAACCAAGATTGTATCTGAGGCTGAAACACTTATTGCCACAACTCCGTGGTGGTAATCACTACAGTATTGCTGCAGACTATGAAGCATTTCCTCTGCACTGATACATCCTGTCTGTGATGTTAAAAGCTCATCCAGAGAGATAAGGAGATTAGGTTATATAGTACTATTGTGGCAGATGAGATTTTGGGAAGGGAACACATCTAGATGTTTGTGCGTCCAGTAAACCTAAGAACAAGTAATATTAACAGTTGCAGCTACTGTTGTGGTTGGTGGGAGATAAAAAGCTGGGCCCGAAATGACAGAAGTTGGTGCTGTTTATTAATATACCACTGCCACACATCTCTCAATTGCCCATACCCTTAGGTTGATCCCTCTCATACCAGCTCGCAGTAACTACTAGCGGGTGGTACATGGAATATAATACTGCATCCCTGCACTCTGAAAATATGGTTGCAGTGCCAAGAACTCTCACAGGCATCTTTCCATTTCTGTACCTCACATTCTCCTGGTTTAGTCTGAATCACTTGAGGTGGGCATGTAGTGACTTGTTCCTTACATGCCAGTTCTCCATAGTGATAGCTGTTTTTTACATAAACTGTTCATTCTATCATTAGCTCGGTGTTCAACACTCCCTGCTCTAGGTTCATAGGCTGTGTGGAGTGCCATTCTGTTAGAGCCTTATTACCTTCCACCAGGCCCTTCACCTGCCATGAATTGAATTCTCAGTACTATCCGTCTTTCTTGCATTGAAAGGGGTTAGTGTAAAAACATTGTTTAGGTAGTATAATGAAAACCTTCCACTGTGCGTACATTGGTTTGATTGGTGTATAGTACTGAAGCAGTGCACACACAAGCACAGAACGTCACCAAGGCATGCGAGTAATTGAGTGTCTCCACATGCTGTGAGAGGTTCGGTGTTGTGACTTGGCAGTGTTTTGGAAGCCAGAGAACAAGAGATGGTCCCGACAGGGCAGTGCCCAAGAAAACAGTTGAGGAAAACTTGATAGAAATGTCATTCAATTCTATTCTGTTCTATTTTAAGAGCCTGTTTGGAGATGTTCTGATGTACTGACAAGGGAACCTCCCCATCCCACCTCCCCTCAGGACCTCTCGTTCCGCAGCTGCTCACGCTAACCACGGGACCATAGCACTCCTGAGCTCACACTATCCTTGACGTTGCTTATCTTGCGCATGGACTACTCAGTTTGTATATTTTGCTTATTTTTTTCTTAGTCCCACACAACTTCTGCCTGTTTTCTCGATTGATCTGTGTTCAGTTTTTCAAGGCCTAACCACTGTGCCAACTTATAACTAAATCTGAGGTGGGTGCGATGGGGAGGGTCCCTTGTGAGTAAGAAAAGATGTGTTTCTCCAACTTTTTAATTGTTATATCAGAGAAACAAAATACAGAAGAGCTGTTGAAAGATGTTTACGTCATTTAGTAGCTTGAATATTTCAAAAGTATTCTTCAGCCCTAAGAAACTACATTCTGAACTGAATAAATGACATAAACCGACGAGAAACAATATAAATGTGTGATTTAAAGAGGTACACAACAAATTTAAGACGTTGTTGTTGTTGTTGTTGTCTTCAGTCCTGAGACTGGTTTGATGCAGCTCTCCATGCTACTCTATCCTGAGCAAGCTGCTTCATCTCCCAGTACCTACTGCAACCTACATCCTTCTGAATCTGCTTAGTGTATTCATCTCTTGGTCTCCCTCTACGATTTTTACCCTCCACGCTGCCCTCCAATGCTAAATTTGTGATCCCTTGATGCCTCAAAACATGTCCTACCAACCGATCCCTTCTTCTAGTCAAGTTGTGCCACAAACTTCTCTTCTCCCCAATCCTATTCAATACCTCCTCATTAGTTACGTGATCTACCCATCTAATCTTCAGCATTCTTCTGTAGCACCACATTTCGAAAGCTTCTATTCTCTTCTTGTCCAAACTAGTTATTGTCCATGTTTCACTTCCATACATGGCTACACTCCAAACAAATACTTTCATAAACGACTTCCTGATACATAAATCTATATTCGATGTTAACAAATTTCTCTTCTTGAGAAACACTTTCCTTGCCATTGCCAGTCTACATTTTATATCCTCTCTACTTCGACCATCATCCGTTATTTTACTTCCTAAATAGCAAAACTCCTTTACTACATTAAGTGTCTCATTTCCTAATATAATTCCCCCAGCATCACCCGATTTAATTTGACTACATTCCATTATCCTCGTTTTGCTTTTGTTGATGTTCATCTTATATCCTCTTTTCAAGACACTGTCCATTCCGTTCAACTGCTCTTCCAAGTCCTTTGCCGTCTCTGACAGAATTACAATGTCATCGGCGAACCTCAAAGTTTTTATTTCTTCTCCATGAATTTTAATACCTACTCCAAATTTTTCTTTTGTTTCCTTTACTGCTTGCTCAATATACAGATTGAATAACATCTGGGAGAGGCTACAACCCTATCTCACTCCCTTCCCAACCACTGCTTCCCTTTCATGCCCCTCGACTCTTAAGACTGCCATCTGGTTTCTGTACAAATTGTAAATAGCCTTTCGCTCCCTGTATTTTACCCCTGCCACCTTCAGAATTTGAAAGAGAGTATTCCAGTCAACATTGTCAAAAGCTTTCTCTAAGTCTACAAATGCTAGAAACGTAGGTTTGCCCTTTCTTAATCTTTCTTCTAAGATAAGTCGTAAGGTCAGTATTGCCTCACGTGTTCCAACATTTCGACGGAATCCAAACTGATCCTCCCTGAGGTCCGCATCTACCAGTTTTTCCATTAGTCTGTAAAGAATTCGCATTAGTATTTTGCAGCTGTGACTTAATAAACTGGTAGTTCGGTAATTTTCACATCTGTCAGCACCTGCTTTCTTTGGAATTGGAATTATTATATTCTTCTTGAAGTCTGAGGGTATTTCACCTGTCTCATACATCTTGCTCACCAGCTGGTAGAGTTTTGTCATGACTGGCTCTCCCAAGGCCGTCAGTAGTTCTAATGGAATGTTGTCTACTCCGGGGGCCTTGTTTCGACTCAGGTCTTTCAGTGCTCTGTCAAACTCTTCACGCAGTATCGTATCTCCCATTTCGTCTTCATCTACATCCTCTTCCATTTCCATAATATTGTCCTCAAGTACATCGCCCTTGTATAAACCTTCTATATACTCCTTCCACCTTTCTGCCTTCCCTTCGTTGCTTAGAACTGGGTTGCCATCTGAGCTCTTGATATTCATACACGTGGTTCTCTTCTCTCTAAAGGTCTTTTTAATTTTCCTGTAGGCAGTATCTATCTTACCCCTAGTGAGATAAGCTTCTACATCCTTACATTTGTCCTCTAGCCATCCCTGTTTAGCCATTTTGCACTTCCTGTAGATCTCATTTTTGAGACGTTTGTATTCCTTTTTGCCTGCTTCATTTACTGCATTTTTATATTTTCTCCTTTCATCAATTAAATTCAATATTTCTTCTGTTACCCAAGGATTTCTAGCAGCCCTCGTCTTTTTACCTACTTTATCCTCTGCTGCCTTCACTACTTCATCCCTCAGAGCTACCCATTCTTCTTCTACTGTATTTCTTTCCCCCATTGCTGCCAATTGTTCCCTTATGCTCTCCTTGAAACTCTGTACAACCTCTGGTTCTTTCAGCTTATCCAGATCCCATGTCCTTAAATTCCCACCTTTTTGCAGCTTCTTCAGTTTTAACCTACAGGTCATAACCAATAGATTGTGGTCAGAGTCTACATCTGCCCCTGGAAATGTCCTACAATTTAAAACCTGGTTCCTAAATCTCTGTCTTACCATTATATAATCTATCTGATACCTTTTAGTATCTCCAGGATTCTTCCATGTATACAACCTTCTTTTATGATTCTTGAACCAAGTGTTAGCTATGATTAAGTTATGCTCTGTGCAAAATTCTACCAGGCGGCTTCCTCTTTCATTTCTTTGCCCCAGTCCATATTCACCTAATACGTTTCCTTCTCTCCCTTGTCCTACTGACGAATTCCAGTCACCCATGACTATTAAATTTTCGTCTCCCTTCACTACCTGAATAATTTTTTTTTTTTTCTCATCATACATTTCATCAATTTCTTCATCATCTGCAGAGCTAGTTGGCATATAAACTTGTACTACTGTCGTAGGCATGGGCTTTGTGTCTATCTTGGCCACAATAATGCGTTCACTATGCTGTTTGTAGTAGCTTACCCGCATTCCTATTTTCCTATTCATTATTAAACCTACTCCTGCATTACCCCTATTTGATTTTGTATTTATAACCCTGTAGTCACCTGACCAGAAGTCAGGTTCCTCCTGCCACCGAACTTCACTAATTCCCACTATATCTAACTTTAACCTATCCATTTCCCTTTTTAAATTTTCTAACCTACCTGCCCGATTAAGGGATCTGACATTCCACGCTCCGATCCGTAGAACGCCAGTTTTCTTTCTCCTGATAACGACGTCCTCCTGAGTAGTCCCCGCCCGGAGATCCGAATGGGGGATTATTTTACCTCCGGAATATTTTACCCAAGAGGACGTCATCATCATTTAATCATACAGTAAAGCTGCATGTCCTCGGGATAAATTACGGCTGTAGTTTCCCCTTGCTTTCAGTCGTTCGCAGTACCAGCACAGCTAGGCCGTTTTGGTTAATGTTGCAAGGCCAGATCAGTCAATCATCCAGACTGTTGCCCCTGCAACTACTGAAAAGGCTGCTGCCCCTCTTCAGGAACCACATGTTTGTCTGGCCTCTCAACAGATACCCCTCCGTTGTGGTTGCACCTACGGTTTATGGTACGGCCATCGGTATCGCTGAGGCACGCAAGCCTCCCCACCAACGGCAAGGGCCATGGTTCATGGGGGGGTTTAAGACATTAGAAAATCAAATCGCTTGTCTGAGATTTGAAGACATTAGAAAATCAAATCTCAGACAAGTGAAATTAAGTGGATGCATCAGAACAAAGCAGAGAATTGGTTGCAGTAACTAGTAACCCAATTGCTTTAAGTAATTTGGAAGAACAACTATAGTGGTATTTTTAAGAAATTGTTAGCCAGGGGTTAGGTGGGCTCCACTAAAATTAACTTCTTTGGTAAAAGTTTGACAGAAAGCAATAGATTGGAGTTCTAAATGGAAAAATAAGTTTTAAGACAGCGAGTCAATTTGAAGTAATGTTTAAGGGGAGCAGAAACGATGAAATTTGGTCTTTTTTCTCCCCATTATAAAATTATTTGAAGTTTTCTGAAGAAAACAAGTCAAGTTTCACCCTTCTAAGTGAGTTCTAAGTGTGTTTTTTATCGCTGCAAAGTTGATGCGCCACGTAAACGCTTGTAGCAACTTGGTGTGTCACTTCTGACGACGACTCTCGCTGGCTGCAAGCAGAGTATCTCTAAGGAATTAAGACAGTGTTTTGTTTTCCAACGTTGTATGGCTTTATCTCTGTGACTAGTGACTGTTCATATCAGTAAACATAAACACTATACAGTGTGTGTTGACTTGTGGAGTTTGCTTTGTGTTGTTTAGCTGTTCAGTTTTGCATATTTGACGAATTTTGTTCGTACCTGTTTTACATATTTGATTTGTGGATATCAATATGCCCCGTTTCAGCAATCGAGTGTTTAAGAAAAGGCACAATAAGTGGAAGAAGTAGTCTTTTGTTGTTTCGAAGGAAGATGCTGCTCATACTGCTACATCGACTGCTCCAAATGAATGTGATAGAACTACTTCCAGCAAGAAACTTTGTGACAGCAAAGAAAAATTTGAAAACTATGAAAGTGACAGTAATGGTGTGAATGAAATAATTAATATTTATTTGCTCTCTAATACTTTGAAACATAACGTGTTTTGCCAAGTTTGCAAAGAAAGAGGACTGGAATTGAAAATAACTTCACACATTGGTTTGGCATGTAAAATGTTATTGAAGTCTAACAAATGTGCTGCAGAAGTTTTGTTTTCTATTTCTAACAGTATTCCTTCCTTATACTGGTAATAGTGGAAAGAAGGTGTTTGATATAAATGTTAGGCTAGTGTATGGCTTGCGTTGCATTTGCAAGGGCAGTGCTGCAGAGACAATGTTACGTGGAATTATGAACTTGCCAAAACAACCAACCAAGTTTGGATTTTATAATGAATTGGTGGGATCTTCTGCTGAAGCAACAATGAAGAAAGCAGTTGAAGAAGCTGTGATAGATAATGGGAATTGTAGAGATTTAACTTTAGATGGATCATGGCAACATAGCGGTCATAAATCTCTAAATGGAGTTGTGACAGCTACCAGTGGAGACAGTTGCAAAGTAATTGATGTTGCTATTCTCTGAAAACATTGTAGATGTAAGGGCAATACCAAGGACGAACATAGTGAAAGTTATGAAGCATATTTTCACAGCACGAGTGGAGCGATGGAAGTAGATGGAGTGAAAGCAATTTGTTCCAGATCACAGGAGTGGTATAATGTACGATACACTATCTATCTAGGAGATGGTGATTCTAAGGGATATAAAGCTGTAGATAACTCAAACCTTATGGCAGTGAAATTCACATTAAAGAACATGTGCAGAAGCATATGGGGGCTTGCTTGTGCACATTAAAGCAGACATTAGGATCCCAGAAGCTTAGTGAAGGTAAGACCCTTGGAGGAAGAGGAAGATTGACAGATGAAGCAATGCACATAAAAACAGTTTGTCAGAAGCTGTAATTGATGTAATTACATTCATATTCAGAGATTTATCACAGCCAAGTTTATTGGAAAAGCATTTACACGCAAAAACACAAAATCCAAATGCAAGTGTAAATAATTTAATTTGGATTAGGATTCCCAAAAGAGTGTTTGTACAGATAAAAACATTGCATTTTGTAGTTTATGATGCAGTGGCAACACACTATGAAGGAAACATTATCAAATGTGATGCGCTGAAACGCTTCGGTTTCCAACCAGGACACAACACCATTTGCACAATGCACCTAATTTATGAAGAAAGACTAAGAGGCGCAGGAAGAAGAGACAAAAGCCTGCAGCATACAGCAAAAGGGAACAAAAGACCAGTGAAAAGGAAACTAACACTGGAAAAAGAAGAGGAGAGATAATCCATCGTATGGGGTGGAATGTATTAAAAAACTTTGGAAGCCATTTCCCGTAACTTTAAAATTTTCATCTTTGAGGAACATTTTCTCAAAAACTGCTAACAGTATATCAATGAAATTTATATGGTCTCGTCAGCATCACTCAGACTTGCACCATATTCCGGTAACTTAGCATTGCATTGACACAAGTTACTGATCCTCTTTATGTCTTGATATTGGCTTGTACCCATTCGTTCAATGTTCTCACGAAAATTCAGATGGGTTCCCCTTTCTTTCTACCATTGCCTTGACTATCTCTAGAAGGAGCGAATTCCACAGTGGAAAACCGCTGTTATTGTGCAAGAGTTAAGAGTGTAATTCTCAACAATTTAAAACCTGACCATTTGCTGATTATGTGGATTACATAGTAAAGGCACAGGCAAGTGTCAGAAAGAAATCACAAATATTTCTGGACTCGATATCACAGGCAAGTGTTGGAAAGAAATTGCAAATATTTCAGGACTCAATAATTTGCCCCACTTACTCTGTAAACCATCGAAAGTCATCACAAGAATTCTGAAGCATTAGTATCTCGAAAAATAATTCATTAGGAAGAATGATACTCATCTTCAGTAACATGTATTCATGACAGAACCCGTTTCTTATGACAGCACTTGCATTTAAATGGCATGTGTTGTTCATTATACGGTTAAATTTACACGTTGATGGTGGTTATAAACTTCTGGTAAAATCAAGAGTATTTCAGTACATATTTATGCTGTTCCATAAAAACACGGGAGAATTGCCGGATATCAGTAACGCCCTGACATGATATTTCGGCACAGTCTTCTAGCCATCTTCAGGT
Organism: Schistocerca gregaria; assembly: GCF_023897955.1. Lineage (NCBI taxonomy): Eukaryota > Metazoa > Arthropoda > Insecta > Orthoptera > Acrididae > Schistocerca > Schistocerca gregaria. Next base: position 896,622,410 of record NC_064922.1, read on the forward strand.
GAGTACCACTGTGGGAGTACACGCTGAGCTCCGCTATTTAAAGCCACACTGAGGTGACATTGCACGAGCCGAGTGGTGCGAAAAACAGCAGAACTTTTATCAAATAGTTCTCTACTGAAGGAGGTCATCAAGAGACTGAGACCAAACAGTTAAGTTCCACCTAGGCTATATGGACTGCCTAATATCCACAAGGAAAATGTGCCATTACGTCCAATTGTGAGTAACATTGGAGCAGCCACCTATGACCTAGCAAAATTCTTGGCATCTTTGCTCAAACCAATGATAGGCAAGTGTGCACATCACAGAGAATTCTAATGATTTTGTCAGCTGACTTCAGTCACTACAACTGCAAAGTAACAGCTTATTGGTCAGTCTCGATGTGGTTTCACTTTTCACAAAGGTGTCTCTTGTGGACTCACTACACCTCATTGGAGTTGTTATGAAAGCGCACGCTGAGCTGCGCAAGCGCAATGTCACCTCAGTGTGGCTTTAAATAGCAGAGCTCAGTGCGTACTTGCTAGTACTACTACAGTGGTACTCATCTGAAGATGGCCAGAAGACTCTGCGCCAAAATATTGTGGCAAAACGTTACTGATATCCGGCAGTTCTCCCATGTTTTTGTTGAACAATCGGTGTGCTGGGAAAGCTTTAAACATCACATATTTATACTATTTGTGGGACATGAGTTGGGCAGCATGTTACAGAGCCATTGAAAATAAGGAGTTGTGTCAGAACATAGTTGACCTGGAAGTTTCTATTCGTGGTACGATCATAATTCTGTAAACCAATTTGTGACCCTTCATTTTATGTTTTATGACATGTATTAAAGCATAAATAACATATTGCACTCCTTCTTTAAGTAAATTAATTACATATATTCCGTAGCTACCTTGTATTTCACTGATACCATAGCAACAACGTATCCGTAGTTAATAATTTCGTGACCATGACCTAGTATGTCTTGGGCTGTGATGTTAGATAACACACGACCCTCCTAGCACTCGAAAACTGAACGGGTTTTGTAGAACAGTGTGCGGACGTCTCACTACCTCTCCATTGAGAGGTGCTATCATCTGTTATCACTTCATAGAATTACTTCAATGGAAGTGGCAAACATAAGAGCTGCTGCTGCGACTGATTGAGCTATTATGTGTTCACATTGTTGTGAAATGTGTTCATAGATATTGATGTGTTCTGTAATTCAGTTACAAATATATCGTTGATTGAAGGTGAAATAGCCTGAAGAAATTGCTGAAGAGCTGTTCCAGAAAGGTTAAAATACTGGCTCAAGAAATTGTTCCTAGTGCAACTAACAACAGTTGGCTACAAGCGAGTTGGAGTGCCCAAAAAGGGCTTTGCTAGATTTGTTTAGAGAATTTGAAACAATGTACAGGTAAAGAAAAGCATCAAGGAAAGAAATAAACTGCTATTTCCCTGATTAAAGGGTTACTGTACAATGTGTACAGCAATCAGTGAATTAAGAGTCCTCAATTCAATTATTTTAATTACAGTAATGTCTTATTATTTGTATTTTAATGAAGAATTTTAGAAATAACTGTAGAAAAAGTTTTGTGTTTGGATTGATTATGTGTGACTGAAGTTGTGTATGAATGACATGAATACATCTTAAGTTACATATTTAGAAGATTTAGCGTACCTTTTGCAAATTGTTTGAAAGAGGGTGTTTCCTTTTCCTGGGCATGGTAACAGACTGATGGTAACAATTTTCAAATGTATGAAAACACTTCCTCATTATTATTGTCTGCCATATTGTAAACACTGTTGTAACTGCATTGTAAATGCTTCTGTAACTGCAATCTTACTGTAATTGAGGCAACAACTGTTGATCCAGAACAAAATGTCAGGAGCTTGTCTATCCACAGTTGCAGTGATGATAATCATTTATATGCGAAACTTAGTCTCAGAAAGTAAAACAATATAGTGAAGAAGAATTTCATTCAGTGCTTTCAAGATCTTCCGAAAAAATTGCACTCACATCTCTGCAGATATTTAATCTTTCAGTTCAACGCCAGTGCTTAGCCAGTATAGCCAATATACAGGGTGTCACTAAATTCTCTTTACAGACTTGAGTTCAGGTTTCTTACATCAAGATAAGAACAAAATGTCTAGTAAACAGGGGGCTTTAAAACATATGCCTTAACATGTTCGGTGCCCCCACATCTGCCAGGCAGTAGCAGCTCAGGGAACGCCAGGTGGCTAATGCCATGCCTAGTGTGTTCTGAATATCGGCACCGTCTAGTCTACAGTATGTTTTCAGGAGACGAGGTATTGACAGAATTGAAGCGGTCAGCATGGGTCATGAGTCATGCTTGGGTAGCTCTGGTTGTAGGACACTTGACTGCAAAAGGCAAAAGTCCTAAGTTAGTCTAGATCCGGCACACAAGTTATAATCTGCTAGGGAGTTTCAGTATGTTTTGTTTACTGTACATGTCGGATTTGCTGCAGTCAGTGCCCAGACACTGCAGTGAACGTCAGTTGCAGTTTAACTGTTGGTTTATCTTTCTATCGTACTGTGGTGAAACTTGTGCATTTGTTTTCAATTTATTGTTCTTTCTCTTTAAAAATAATTACTTTCAGTGTAATTACATACAAATTATATTTTTATAGAAATGTCTGAAAATGGGTGTGGACATAAGAAGAAATTATTTTGTGTTGAAGATAAATTTTCTGTGTAATTACAGTGAAAATAATTATTTCATAGGTAAAGGATGATAAATTGAAAACGAACTCACTCACTTGCACAAATTTCACCACAGAATGGTAGAAAGATAAACCACCAGCTAAATAGCAGTTGATGCTCAGTGCAGAGTGCGTGGGTATAGACCAATGCAAATGTGACCCATACAGTAAATAAAACATAGCCCAGCCAGTGCCAATAGTTAGAAAACACAAGGTGTGATGTCGCCCGCCTGGCGGGGCGGAGACACCAAACATATTAAAAGCTATGAGCACTTGTTAATTTTTGCTACTGTGAAATACCTCTCTTCCATTGAACAACTACTCATAGCTCTTAAGGTGTGCCTTTTACAGCCCATGTTAAGTAAACATTTTTTCCCTATTTTGGTGTAATGATACTGTCTTAAGAGTCTGCAAATAGACTTTAGTTACACCCCAAATAGACTTTAGTTACACCCTGAATACAAAGACTTCCATTAGAATCTGATTTTAATATCTTCTTTCATTAATAATGGGATTAACATACACAATGGCCAAAAGGAAATTTACTTTCATGCGTGTAATGCAGATTGTTAGGGGTATGGACGTTTGCTGTAAACGAGCCATCTAAACACCAGATCTGCATCTACGTGTCTACTCCACATTTCTCACTTAAGTGGATGGCACATAGTTCATTGAGCCACTTTAAGATTATTTCTCTACCATTCCATTCTTAAATAACATGTGGGGAAAAACAAACATTTACGTTTTTCTGGCAAGCTTTAATTTTGCCTATTTTGTTGTGATAGTTTCTCCCAATATAGATTGGCATAAAAAAATATTTTTGCTTTCAGAGGAGAAAGTTGGTGACTGAACTTTTGTGAAAACGCCTTTCTTTTAATGATTGCCACCCCAGCTAATTTATCATATCTGTTTCTGCCCCCCCCCCCCTCCCCCGGATTTCATAGTAATACAAAACAAGCTGCCCTTTCTTGAACTGTAGGAGTCTCGGTTGAGACCTCTACTGTTGTGGAAATGATAGAGTGTGAAGTATGCTGGAGCACTCCAGTCAGTATGCCGGGCACTAATGATACAACAGCAGTAAAACAAGAAATTATTCTTTGAAGTTACAGTTATGTAGTCTCCACTGTGTCAGCAGTGCTGCGGTTCATGGCCTCAGAAGTTGCTGATGCTGCCTCAGCAAACTGCAGTGTACTTCACCCTCAGCACCGGGCTCATCTGATCACAGTGTTGGGCAGGAGGCAGGTCTCGTGGATGAACAGCTTAGTCTGTACAACAGGTGTGGCTTTCCGGGAGGGTGACTGCGAATTAACAGGCTCAGTCGACATCTCAAAGAAGTGCAGTTGGGTAATACCTCAGTAGCTCTGCATGGTGTGGAAATAATCCAAAGCGCAATCCTTCCACAAAGGAAGGCCAGGGATGTCAGTGACTGCTCTCAGATACCAGTCAGGCACAGCAACAGTTTAGCATGCCTCCCAAATACTGCGACAGGTGGGCAGAGTGCTGAGCACCATCAGTTCAGTTCAGCAAGCTGTAGTTAAGTCTTCATATTATCTCATCATTGGTTGTGAGGTCAGCAGCTCACAGTAACGGTGTCTGGTAGTCCAGGCAGATAGCAGTCTGAGGCAGAAGTCATCTTGACAAGTGATAGTAGCGCATCACAGGTTCAACTGTGTAACTGATGTACTGCAACATAAAGATAGATACAAAGGCTTGGAAGCCTAGTATGTATTAAAACTGGTTTGTGGCAGTGACTGATGCTAGGCCGGCAATAGCCAAATTGGTGTACTTTTCTTGAATCATCAGCAATCTTCACCACCTGTCTATCTCGTTACAATGATTTTCAGGACTTAAGCTTGTTGCTTTTCCATCATGTCAGCAGGCTGAAATTTGTTTTTGTGAAAATTTGACACACTGTCTTAAAAAAATCAAGCTGTGCTGTTACTGTGTCAAGATGTCCCCTGCTCGTGTAGGTTGTGGTGCTGAGTTTATAATCCAAGTTTCTTGACTGTGCAGGGCGAGGCAATCTCTTCCATATTTCTTCTGCCCCTCCCCCATGTGGGTTCGGGGATAAGGATAGGCCCGAGGTATTCCTGCCTGTCGTAAGAGGTGACTAAAAGGAGTCTCTCACGTTTCGGCCTTTATGTGATGGTCCCCTGTAGCGTTTGACCTACATTCTTCAAAATTTTTCCCAAGAGCAAGCCAGTTGGGGAAGGGCGCCTTACATGGTGCATCGTGCCTTGAGATCCGTAGCCCACTTTCTCGTTGTTGCATTGCAATCCCGCTTGTTCTCCATCTCGTGGGCGAGGACACCTCCCTGGGTACGTTTTCCATCATGCACTATGCAGTGCCGCTTTCTGTGTCGCCGATGACCATGGACTTGTTTGCACCTACTATCCAGCACGGTAGCCAGTCCGTTGTGGTGGGGCCACCATGTACCCTGTAGGTTGTAGCCCCCCAACCACACAGGGATCAATCTGCTGATGCCTGCGCCGTTAACTCCCCACATATACCAAGGAGTAGATGCCCTCACTGTGGAGCATCTGGACTCCGAGCAATACCCATCCTGCCAGGTGACCTTTGCTGCGGCTGGGTAGTGCCCATGGAGAGGTCCCCTGTTCGGAGTGAGTGGCAACAAGGTGGATGACCCATGATGAAGTGTCCCATGTCATCACTTGCTGGTGATCAAACACCAGCAGTCTCCAAGCATTTTAAGGCTCAGTACAATGCAAGGAGTACAACCCCAAATTGTTCCCCTTCCTGGCCACACCATGAGAGGAATGCCAGGCTAAGGATGGCAGTGAACCTCATTCACACAAGTACCTCGCATGTATGAGCACTGATGGGGACTCTTTTGTTTCAATGAAGTCACAGTTTTTTGTAGACCATTTAGAGGACAAGTTTGGGGAGGTGGAGGGCTTGTCCAAAATGCGCTCAGACTCAGTCTTGATAAAAACAGCGTCCTCTGCCTAGTTGCTGGCATTACTCGCTTGTGACAAGCTAGGGATGTTTCCGTTACCATCACATCCCATAAGAGCTTAAATATGGTCCAGGGTATTATATTCCACATGGACCTTCTTTTCCAGTCTGACAAGAAGCTGTGTGCCAACTTAGAGCAACAAGGCGTTCATTTGGTCTGGTGCATCCATCGAGGTTAGAGGGATAATCAGGTTGCCACGGGTGCCTTCATCTTGGCCTTCAAGGGTGACACATTGCCCGAGAAAGACAAGGTGATGGTCTATTGCTGTGATGTAAAGTCATATATCCCTCCCCCTATGCGGTGCTTTAAGTGCTGGAAGTTTGGCTACATGTCTTCCCGCTGTACTCCCAGCGTCATATGTCGAGATTGTGGAAATTCGTCACATTCCAATACTCCATGTGCTCCAACTCCCCAACTCCCATCTGTGTCAACTGCAGAGAGCATCATTCCCCTTGTCACTAGACTGCAAGATTTTACAGCAAGAAAGGGAAGTCGTGGAATGCAAGAGCCTGGACCGATTGACCTACACAGAACAAGGGACCAATGACCTAGCTGTTTGGTCCCGTCCCCCCTCTTTTAAACAAACCAACCAACCAATTTCTTCTCCTTTCTGCAATGTCTTTTGCTCGTTGGTCATTTTGATTGTGACATGGAGGGCTTGGTCTGAATTGCCCTGGCTGGAGAGGACTTTATGTGGTTGTTCCAATTTAAGTTATTCTTAACTGTAATATTTAGATATTTAGTTGAATTAACAGCCTTTATAGTTGTCTGATTTATCATGTAACCAACTGTTTATTAATTTATTGTCTTTCTTTAGCCTCCAGCAAAGAAAAGAAAATCATCTAAGGTAGCAAAAGTACCAAAAAATGACGATGAAACTGCAAACGACGAAAATGAGGAGGAAGAAAGTGAAGAAAAGGCTGTTGAGGTAAGTTTCTTTGGTTATTTGTTTGATTACCGGTATATGCAGCAAATGGTTCCTTTAGCCTGAAATTAACTCCCATACACAATAAAATCGAAGCAAATCAATGTTCCAGAACCAAAACTGGATTTCCTTGTCTTTTGCTCTTTTATGTTGCCCTTTCAGAAATAGTATATGGTAATGATGGTAGTAAATTATGTTATATAAAGAAATTACACTGATGTTCATTTTTTGGTGCTAGCAAGGAAAAAGTAAATTTATATAAGTTTTCAGGTAAAATATTTCAGAAAAGGGACACTTGTGTTTTTATGTTTCTCAAAAAGTTGAAAAAAGTCTTCAGCTATGAAAAGAGCCCAGGATTTTTATTTATTTTATGTGGAACCATGAGAGCACTTAACATCCCTTGTTTATCTAACCAACGTCCATGAAATTTGCTCTAGAAATAAGATTGCAGAGAATAATGAAGCTGAAATAGGTACTTTTAATTAAAAATGTAAGCGCTGCTTTTACTATTAATATTACTGATTATGCTGAAAATAAAAATAGAGGTTGAATGACATTGGGTATCAGTGTTATGGTAATATCCTGTTGTATTTTAATTTGTTCACACTACAGGTAACATCACACTCATATCAAACTGCCTGATAAGGTTTGTAAGGATAGATGGCCAGTCTTTAAAAAAAGTCTGAACCTATTCTTAGATTTAAGAAGTGAAGCATAATGGGAACTCCATTAAAGACCAAAATACACTGAGGTGCCCAAAGTAATGGAATAGCGATAAGCATGTATGCAAATGGTGGTACACAAGGTGTAAAAGGGCAGTGCATTGGTGGAGCTGTCATGGGTCTCAGGTGATTGATGTGAAAATATTTTCAATGTGGTTATTACTACACAACAGGAATCAGCAGACCTTGAATGCGGAATGATAGTTGCAGCTAGATGCATGGAACATTCCATTTTAGAAATCGTTAGGGAATTCAATATTCCGAGATCCACAGTATCGAGAGTTTGACAAGAATACCAAATTTCAGGTATTACCTCTCACCACAAACACCACAGTGGCTGCCGCCTTCATTTGATGGCCAAGAGCAGAGGCATTTGCGTAAAGTTGTCAGTGGTAACAGGCAAATGCAGAAATAAGAGTGGGACATACAGCTAATGTATCCCTTACAACAGGGTGGAGAAATTTGGCATTAATTGGCCATGGGAGCATACAACCTACATAAGTGGCTTTGCTGACAGTGCTTTTGGTGCCTCTCCTGGGGGCTTGTAACCATATCAGGGACCATAGACGACTGGAAAATCAGGGCTTTGTCAGATGAGTCCCAATTTCAGTTGATTAGAGCTGATGGTAGGATTAAAGCAGAACCCATTAAGCCATGGACCCATGTTGTCAACAAGGCACCGGGCATGAAGGTGGTGACTGATTAATGAAGTGAAGTGGGCTGTGTTTACAAGGAATGGGCTTCGTCCTCTGGTCAAAGTGAACCAATCATTGACTGGCATGCTTCCAAACATCAATGAAATTTTTATATATAATAATGCGCCTCATCACTGGGCCACAATGGTGAGTGATTTGTTTGAAAAACATTTTGGACAAGTTGAATGTATGATTTGCCCACGCAGATTGGTCGACATAAATCTCTTCAAGCATTTATGGGACCTAGGCCTGGTTCAGTATCTCTGCAGGTGTCTTCCAGTGACTTGTTGAGTCCATGCTACAACTAATTGTTGCACTATGCTGGAAAAAGGAAGTCCAACACAATATTAGGAGGTTTCCCAGACTGTTGTCACCTCAGTGTAAAGTTCATAAAGGATATTAATAGCAATGCTTGTATGAAAAATTGTAGATGAAACTGAATTAGTGTCATACAAATATTTGAAGACATGAATATAATTTTTTTCCAAAAATTATACAGATCTATAGATCAGTGTATAGAAGATAGACATATTGCCCATTTTTTGTGTTTATCTTTGTAAGTGCAAACAATTATGAAAAAGAAAATAGTGTTCTCCCTCAGTTGGAAGTGACTTTTGCTATTGGTGCCCTGTTTATAGGGAAAGAGTTTCCCAGTGCTTCAATATGCATTCTTATTTGTGTGCAATGTAGACATTTTTATTTTCCATGTACTTCAACATGAAAATTCTTTCATTTATTCAGTCTCTCTCACTGGAGAATGCATGTTGTAAAGTATTAACTCCCAGTGCAACTGTCAAGGAAAGAAAGCAATAAAATACTATTTCACAGCTTCAGTTCCTTTCACCCATTAAACAACCATCTCAGCTATTTCCAACAACTTTCGTTTTATTTCCATTCCCGTTTTTCCCACATAACCGATCATTTTTTAGCAGCTTCCCACAGGCTTAAACGTTATTATTTCTTCGTCAGACAATTGGTAGCCTCATTTTCATAATCTGCCAGTACATAACCAGTCCTTTCAATACATTTACATGCAGTTTTTTTGAAATTTTCCTGAATTTCCCCACCCTTTAACGTGTTTTGGAGACAACACAACTACCTAACCTTTGCACCCATTGTTGTTCACCAACCTAAGTTCAGCACAGGATCAACATAGCAAAAAAGGGCAGCTCGTTTTGTATTATCACGTTATAGGGGAGAGAGTGTGGCAGATATGATACACGAGTTGGGATGGAAGTCATTACAGCATAGACGTTTTTCGTCGCGGCGAGACCTTTTTACGAAATTTCAGTCACCAATTTTCTCTTCCGAATGGGAAAATATTTTGTTGAGCCCAACCTACATAGGTAGGAATGATCATCAAAATAAAATAAGAGAAATCAGAGCTCGAACAGAAAGGTTTAGGTGTTCGTTTTTCCCGCTCGCTGTTCGGGAGTGGAATAGTAGAGAGATAGTATGATTGTGGTTCGATGAACCCTCTGCCAAGCACTTAAATGTGAATTGCAGAGTAGTCATGTAGATGTAGATCTTAAACCAACACTTTTTCGACTTTTTTCACACCTTTATCTCTCCCTATATATATATATGGATGGATATGAGTGTATGTGTGTGTGCGCGCGAGTATATACCTATCCTTTTTTCCCCTTAAGGTAAGTCTTTCCGCTCCCGGGATTGGAATGACTCCTTATCCTCTCCCTTAAAACCCACATCCTTTCATCTTTCCTTTTCCTTCCCTCTTTCCTGACGAAGCAGCCGCCGGTTGCGAAAGCTCGAAATTCTGTGTGTGTTTGTGTGTTTTATTCATTGTGCCTATCTACCGGCACTTTCCCACTTGGTAAGTCTTGGAATCTTTGTTTTTAATATATTTTTCCCATGTGGAAATTTCTTTCTACACTCCTGGAAATTGAAATAAGAACACCGTGAATTCATTGTCCCAGGAAGGGGAAACTTTATTGACACATTCTGGGGTCAGATACATCACATGATCACACTGACAGAACCACAGGCACATAGACACAGGCAACAGAGCATGCACAATGTCGGCACTAGTACAGTGTATATCCACCTTTCGCAGCAATGCAGGCTGCCATTCTCCCATGGAGACGATCGTAGAGATGCTGGATGTAGTCCTGTGGAACGGCTTGCCATGCCATTTCCACCTGGCGCCTCAGTTGGACCAGCGTTTGTGCTGGACGTGCAGACCGCGTGAGACGACGCTTCATTCAGTCACAAACATGCTCAATGGGGGACAGATCCGGAGATCTTGCTGGCCAGGGTAGTTGACTTACACCTTCTAGAGCACGTTGGGTGGCACGGGATACATGAGGACGTGCATTGTCCTGTTGGAACAGCAAGTTCCCTTGCCGGTCTAGGAATGGTAGAACGATGGGTTCGATGACGGTTTGGATGTACCGTGCAATATTCAGTGTCCCCTCGACGATCACCAGAGGTGTACGGCCAGTGTAGGAGATCGCTCCCCACACCATGATGCCGGGTGTTGGCCCTGTGTGCCTCGGTCGTCTACAGTCCTGATTGTGGCGCTCACCTGCACGGCGCCAAACACGCATACGACCATCATTGGCACCAAGGCAGAAGCGACTCTCGTCGCTGAAGATGACATGTCTCCATTCGTCCCTGCATTCACGCCTGTCGCGACACCACTGGAGGCGGGCTGCACGATGTGGGGCCTGAGCGGAAGACGGCCTAACGGTGTGCGGGACCGTAACCCAGCTTCATGGAGACGGTTGCGAATGGTCCTCGCCGATACCCCAGGAGCAACAGTGTCCCTAATTTGCTGGGAAGTGGAGGTGCGGTCCCCTATGGCACTGCGTAGGATCCTACGGTCTTGGCGTGCATCCGTGCGTCGCTGCGGTCCGGTCCCAGGTCGACGGGCACGTGCACCTTCCGCCAACCACTGGCGACAACATCGATGTACTGTGGAGACCTCACGCCCCACGTGTTGAGCAATTCGGCGGTACGTCCACCCGGCCTCCCGCATGCTCACTATACGCCCTCGCTCAAAGTCCGTCAACTGCACATACGGTTCACGTCCACGCTGTCGCGGCATGCTATCAGTGTTAAAGACTGCGATGGAGCTCCGTATGCCACGGCAAACTGGCTGACACTGACGGCGGCGGTGCACAAATGCTGCGCAGCTAGCGCCATTCGACGGCCAACACCGCGGTTCCTGGTGTGTCCGCTGTGGCGTGCGTGTGATCATTGCTTGTACAGTCCTCTCGCAGTGTCCGGAGCAAGTATGGTGGGTCTGACACACCGGTGTCAATGTGTTCTTTTTTCCATTTCCAGGAGTGTATATATTCATTTTAACACCATGTTACCCTTTCCACCTTCTAATACCATGTCAACCTCATATCATCTCTACAACGCCCCCATTAAATTCTATTTATATTCCCTCCGCAAACATGCCTTCGCCCTAGCCAGATTACGCTCCCATATTTTATTTACTCAGGCTTGTCTGACATTTGGCATTACCCCCAAAGGCCTCACACTTAAAGCTCCCATCTCTGGCTGCAATTCTTCTTTCCATCAGTCCTTATACCAGTTCCAAACTGCACAATCCATAGCCCTCACCCGCCTAATCCTTCACCTATACATCGACTCGGCCAATGAACACACCCGTCAACTCCTATCCCAAATCAAAGTCCTCAATCTTTCCTCTCCCACATCCACACCGGCTGTTCATAGCATCCTCCTACAGGCCAACAAATTAGAACAGCATGCCACCCTCCACCTCAAAAAACTATCCAATCTCTTGGTTTCCCACCTCCGGAACAGCAACTCACTCACCCTGCACCACAACCTTTCCAACAAACCTCAACCTCCTCTCATTGCACACAGACCCAGTCTCTCCCATCTACTCAATCTCCCACTTCCAGCTCCACTCCCCCCAACACCTCAAAATTCTAGTCAACACAATCTAGAACCACAGCACCCCAATTCAGTAGTTAACCTTTCCTCCAACCCTCTCTCCCAATCCGAAACCTCTGTCCTATCCAAAGGCCTCACCTTCAGCCCCACTCCCAGATTCAACCAAACTGTCCTTGTAAATATGTCTTCTTGTGTCGATGTGTGTGTGTGTGTGTGTGTGTGTGTGTGTGTGTGTGTGTGTGGGCGCGCAAGCACGTGCTAGTATATTCCTATCATTTTTCCTCCTAAGGTAAGTCTTTCCGCTCCCGGGATTGGAATGACTCCTTACCCTCTCCCTTAAAACCGCCGGTTGCCAAAGCTCGAAATTTTGTGTGTATATTTGTGTGTTTTTTTATTGTGCCTATCTACCGGCACTTTCCCGCTTGGTAAGTCATGGAATATATAAAGGGGGCAGCCTGTTAAACCGGTTGTCTGGGAGCAGGAGAGGGACCACAGGACAATTCAGTTTCCACTGTTCTGAATATAGTTTGATGGCATCCATGAGCAAAATACAGTGACGTGCGATAGGAGGATGCTCTGTATGAAGAGGCGTGGCACTGGACTTTGGCACACTTAAGCCCAATAACGTGTCTTATGTTTCCTCGAACACACGTTTTATGTTTCAGACTTTTCAGAAAGTTGTGCGCTACAAGATGAACATATTTTTTGAAAATTCGATTTTTTTAGTATTGACCCGGTTAGCAAATATCGTAGATCTGGGGCTGATCCGCAAAGCAATCTGAGCTATAGCAGGTAGTCTCCATGTCAAATGAAAACCAAACGGATACCTGTGGCCAGGAGCTATCAAGTGAATTAAAATACACTCACATAATTACTGAGGGCTAATATACGTTTTTGGTTTCAGATTCTATTTCCACCTTTCTGACAGTCAAGCATTAATCGCCTTGCTGAACAATGAAGTTATTTTTGTCTGGTTGCTAAAGAAATTTGACTTTTATTAGCTCTTTCCGCAGAGGCAGTCAATGTATTTGAAACGAAATGTTTAATTCCTCAGTACTGGCTAGTTTCAACTGTTAGTGACACCTTTTACACTATATGTCATAGATAACACTGTAGCTTCAGCTTAGCCCGGTCCAAAATGTTTGTTAATAGTGTAAAAATTCTGACTGTCAGAGACTTTCTCAAATGCCAATGAATAATTTTAGTGTGGAGCAAAAGCTCTTGTATCTTTAACCAAATTAAAAACCTATATTTGTCATAGTGTGTAAGAAATCTTGCAAGTTAATGCCTAAATTTTAACCAAGTGAAGTGTTGCTGTGGCTAGCTCTCTGGACCGGCAACAGATTTAGGTTTTCCAGGATTTCACTGAAATCACTCCAGGCAAATGCAAATGCCAGGATGGTTCAATTCCACATCCTTGAAATATTCTGAGCCTGTGCCCAGTCTCTAATGACCTTTATGTCGATGGGACATAAAACTCAAATCTTCCTTCTTTCTTAAATTTTACTATCTCTTACTTGCTCAGTGGGGATGTTATGCCAAGATTTGGGCCAGTAGTATTCTAAGCAATTATCTCAGAGCACTTGTTTGAGACTCCTGTTGTTTTGCTCGTAGTTTTTATATAGATGCCTTCAAATCATATTGTATCATCCCCACTTCGGTCAGATTTTGAGTGGAGTCAAAACAAGGCTTCCTAGAAATTACACAATGGATTTTTGTAACCAATCCAAATCTAATTATTGATTTGAGGGAAAACTGAAATATTTCATGAGCACCTGCTGCTAGCTACATAAATGAAGTGTCAAAAAGTTCAGCTCTTCAAGATCTAGCTATTGTGCATAAAAAGGTTGTGTTGGTGTGCTGTTTGGTTCCTTTAAAATGGTTTACTCTGAATCAAGAACCAAATTAAGGACATTTCAGGAAAAACTGCTGCTATAAATGTTATTGGGGCGTAGTTGAATAATTGATGTTTTTACACCTATTTTTGTGTAAAATAAGGCCCAATTTGATATGGTTATTGAAATATAGAGCACTGTGCAAAGAGGACACAAAATGGAAAATAGCTGAGTAGAATTATAAAAGCCGTGACTCAGTCTAGACTCAAATTTGATAGCAGTTTTCAATAAGAAAGATTGTCCCTCGTGACCAGTTTGCTTTCACAGCAGAACTGCTATGAATAACAATTTGTGTACATTTGGTAAGACATGGCAAAGAAAGCAATATTCGAAGTAGTTGTAGAATGCTTCCTCTTATGGTTAGCAGGAGAGCCAACACAGTGTTACTAGAGGAGGCCGAAAGGCAAGCGATTTAGCTCACGCAGGCTGGCGTGAGGTCTAGAACAGGACAAGAAAATTAGAATTTAGAAACAACGGGCGTAGCTGGTGGAATAGTTAACTTTAATCCATTAAGGATGAATGTCGCTCTTGACGGTACGTATTTCACAATATCAATAGTAACTGATAATGGCGCCTTGCTAGGTCGTAGCAAATAACGTAGCTGAAGGCTATCGTCTCGGCAAATGAGAGCGTATATAATCAGTGAACCATCGCTAGCAAAGTCGGCTGTACAACTGGGTCGAGTACTAGGAAGTCTCTGTAGACCTGCCGTGTGGCAGCACTCGGTCTGCAATCGCTGATAGTGGCGACACGCGGGTCTTACGTATACTACCGGACCGCGGCCGATTTAAAGGCTACCGCTAGGGCAAGTGTGGTGTCTGGCGGTGACACCACATTCCTCCCCCGGAAATTGGCATACGGTTGTGGCAAAAGACTTCCGCCCACCGTGGGGAGGACCCCATGTTGACGTATGCGACGAGGTTGGGAGCCTAACAGGCAAGGCTGTGACACCCGCACCCTGCCATTCGGACCATGGGGAGCTAGGAAACGCCTGAAAACCTGCTCCAGGGTGCACGCCAACATGCGATGTATGCGCCCGTAGAGAGACAGGAGGGGCCGAAGGGTCGACCTCCATCGGGCCGGCCACCCGACGGGCGAAGATGACATATGGTCTGTAGCGGGCAAGAGTTCATGTCGGAGGACAACTGGTCACGGGAAGCGATCGGCGGCGGGTGACCCAGGAAGGCGCCCGGCGGTTGCAGCAACGCGTCCACTGCGGGTGTTGCCGGCGGGCGGCGGCGGCATATCGCCCTGGGGCAAAATGGAAGGCAGCGTCGGTAACACCAGGGGCTGAGGCGAGCCAGTAGATGGGTCCTGGGTTGCTGACCAGACGGCACCGTCACTGAAAGCAGGCAGCGAGCGGCAGACCCCGTGCGACGACAGAGGCGCAGCTGATTGAGATGTCGACGCACCTCACCAGAGGCCCCCAAAACCAGATACATTGTACGGCTGAGGCAGCGAAGAATGCACCCTTCAAGCCAACACCGTGAACCTTGATAGTGGCGATAGTAGACAACGTCGCCTGGAGCAAAAGCAGGCGTCTGCCGCAGCACAGGAACCTGATGCGGCGGATGTAGCAAAGACATCAAGGTTCGATGATGACGACCGTGAAGCAACTCAGCCGGTGAGCGACCATCTTGGGGCTGAGAGCAATACGAGGACAAAAAGGGCAATAACGTGTCCTCCCGAGAATGCGACTCTTTCAACTTCAACATCTGTGACTTGAAAGTCCTGACCAATCGTTCAGCGGCACCGTTTGACTGTGTTGAAAACGGCACGGATGTCAGATGTTGAATACCATTGGCCTTGCAGAATGACTGAAATTCTGCGGACATGAATTGTGAGCCATTGTCGGAAACAATAGTCTGTGGAAGACCTTCAATGCAAAAGATAGCAGATAATGCTTGGATGGTGGCAGATGACGTCGTGGAAGACATCCGGATAACAAAAGGAAAATTACTCAATGAATCTACCACAACCAACCATCCAGCATTCTAGAATGGACCAGCAAAATTGATGTGTAAGCGTTGCGCAGGGGAAGTGGCTTTTGGACATGCAAAGAATTTCCGCGGTGGTGCTGATTGTTGTTCGGCACACACCATGCAAGAAGAGCACATATTCGTAATCACGGCATCGATTCCGAACCAAGTACAGTGCTGACGAGCAAGTTGTTTCGTTCTCAACATACCCCAATGTCCTTGGTGGAGAAGCTGTAAGACAGGACTGTAACGAACGTGGTACGATAACCCTGGACTGATCATTATCAGAACGCAGCAGCAACACACCACGTCATACAAAAAGTCTCTCCTTGTGAACAAAAAATCAGCGAACCAACGGGTCCTTGATCTGTGACTTTGACAAGGGCCATTGCGTAGCAACAAAGCGCAGAACGGGAGCAAGGACAGGGTTGGCAGCTGTGGCTGTAGCTACACAACGAAAATCAATCGGAAACGATCCGACCCCGTCATCGATTTCCGCATCAATGAACATGCAAGCAAGTTTGGAGGAATCGAATGCCCTATCCTCAGCAACAGGCAGGCGGGACAACACATCGGCGTTTCCGTGCTTAGCGGTGGACCGATACAAGATATCGTAGTGGTACTGCGAGAGGAAAATAGACAAGTGAATGAATTTCTGCGCTGTACGTGGAGGTACAGGCTTGGTCGGATGAAAAAGCTATGTCAAAGGTTTGTGGTCTGTGATTATGGTAAAGTGACGACCATAAAAGAAATCATGAAACTTTGTAACACCAAATACGAGAGCCAATGCTTCTTTCTTGATCTGTGAATAATTTCTTTGAGCAGACGAGAGCAATTTGGACGCAAAGGCAATAGGGTGATCGTGCGATCCATCTTTGTGCGCAATCACAGCACCGATCCCGAAATCCGATGTATTCACCATCAACAAGAGGGGCTTCTGGGGATCGAATGGCGTAAGGTAAGTATTGGAAAGCAACACCGATTTCAACTGGCGAAAGGCGCGTTCGCATTCCGTCGTCCAGACGTACGGAACACCCTTACGACGTAAGCGATGAAGCGGAGCTGAAATGGAAGAGGCATGCGGCACTTAGCGGTGGTAGTAATTTATTTTTCCCAGCACACTCTGTAGCTGCTTCAAATTCTGCGGCGAAGGCAAGTCTTGTATGGCACGAATGTGCTTGGGACTGGGATGTATGCCTTCGGCATTGAGTACATGTCCCAAGTATGGCAAGTCACGAGCAAAAAACATGCATTTGTCCTTCCGCAAGCGAAGACCATTTTGTCGCAAGACCTGAAATAATGTTCTGTGATTGGCAAAATGTTCTTCTTCCGTCTTTCCGGAAGTCACAATATCGTCCAGATAATTTGGTGCAGTAGGGACCGACACACAAACAGTTTGCAGATATGGCTGAAACAATGCAGGGGCGGATGCACACCCGAATGGCAGTTGTTTGAATTGATACAACCCAAGATGCGTGTTAACCACCAAAATGCTCTGGGATTCTTTGTCCACCAGTATTTACAAGTACGCATCTGCGAGGTCCAAAAATATTTACCTGGGCACAGTTTGTCAAAAACATCTTCCGGGCGGGGTAAAGGAAAAGTTGCAATCACTAGTTGTGGATTCACTGTTGCCTTGAAGTCCACACAAAGTCTCAATTTGCCGGAAGGTTTTGGCAGAATTACTGAGGGTGATGCCCAGAGTGAAGCCTGCACACGTTCAATTACACCTTGTGATTCCAAATCGTGTAATGTTTTTGCGACCTCATCACACAGTGTGTGGGGAACATTGCGCGCTCTGAAAAATTTTGGTTGCGCGTTTACTTTCAGTTCCAATGTGCTTTATAGTTCTTAGCGCAACCGAGGCCCGGTGCAAAAATGTCTGGAAATTCTTCACATAGACGAGAAACATTGCATAAAGGCATCGTCTGGTTCACTGATAGGACCTGATTTACTATAGACAAGTTAAACAACTGATATAAATCGAAACCAAACAAGTTCACTGCAGAAGAAGTACGTAAAATTACACAAGTTTTGTTTGTCCTTTGTATGTTGCAAGAAGGCTGCACTGTCCTAACACAGGGATCTCTTGACCTGAATAGCTAGTTAACTTAACATTTGCGGCACGCAATGGAGGCGTACCCAGCCGTTTGTAAGTGTCTTGATTGATCAGTGAAACTGCAGCCCCGGTATCGAGCTGGAATGGTATCACTTTGCCATTAATGTCCAAGTCCACAAAAAGTTTATTGTCCTGCTGACGACAAGAGCGACTGTCTCGTGCAACGTGAACTGACACTGGTACATAATCACTTGCGACTTGACGGGAGTTCCGGCGATGGCGATGCACACTATTTTTGGGACGAACACAGGAACTGTTAGAGAGAGTGGCACTGGACGGAGTGGATGAACTACATGAATTTCCATGGGCGAAGTTTCGCGAGCCTGAGTATCCTTGGTTCGATTCCGATTCCGGCGCCAAGCAAAGGGCCTGGAACGGGTTTGAGCTTCCGATCTGAGCTTTTTCTGGCAAACACTCTGAACATGTCCTTTTTTATTACAATAAAAGCAAATAGCTTGGCGTGACGGGCGATGCTCACGCGAATGTTTAGTAGCACACAGCGGGCATGATTTGATCACTGCATTTGCTTGCCTCCGCGGCACACGTGGCTGAGAGCCTGGCGGCAGCGGCACGGTCGGGCGCGAGCGCTGTTTACTGCTCCGAGCAGCTCGCCGGGCGGGCCGGTTAACCTGACACACTGTTGGCAAGGTTTCAAATGATTCCTGATGAAAGTCAAGTGTGTCCTGCGATCCAAGATGTCCGTCACTTGTTGAAGGGAGGGATTTACTAGTTTCAAAATCTGTTCCCTTATACGAACATCAGAAACGTTCTGTGCAATTGTATCACGTACCATAGTATCTGAATAAGGGAGTCGACATTGACACTCAAAAGCACAATCCCTAGTAAGGCCTTGCAAGGTTGCAACCCACTCCCGATTAGTCTGACTTGCCGTACGTTTTGTACAAAAGAAGGTATACCTTTTCGCAACTACATTGACTGATTCTTTGAAATATGCATCTAATGCAGACAAAATTTCTTCATAGGACAGAGTTGCTATGTCGCGGCGAGGAAATAATTTAACTATCGCATGGTACGTATTCACGCCAACCGAAGACAACAAAAAAGGCTACCGCTCTTTACCTTGAATTCTGTAGGCGGCGAGATGGAATCCAAATTGGCGTGACCAGCATCAAAAGGTCGAAAAGTTGGTGCAACAGCATGTTGTGGCTGCGTTATCGGTGGAGCAGCGGCTCCCACATAGTTTTCCATTGCACACTGACCCTGGACGAGCTGTCCAAGGGCATCCAGTAAAGCCTGCGTCTGCTGATTCTGTAAGCGATAAAATTCGGACAGTACATCTGGAGAATGTGGCGAAGCCATTACAGAAGTAAATCAGGGCAATATCGATAAGAACATGGTTTTGCCTCGTCATCAATATTGTGGTTGGCAGGAGAGCCAACACCGTGTTACTAGAAGAGGCCGAAAGGCACGCGATTTAGCTCACGCAGGACAAGGAAATTAGAATTTAGAAACAACAGACGTAGCTGGTGGAATAGTTAACCTTAATCCATTAAGGATGAATGTCGCTCTTGACGGTACATATTTCACAATATCAGTAGTAACTGATAATGGCGCCTTGCTAGGTCGTAGCAAATAACGTTGCTGAAGGCTATGCTAACTATCTCGGCAAATGAGAGCGTATTTAGTCAGCGAACCATCGCTAGCAAAGTCGGCTGTACAACTGGGGCGAGTGCGCCAGGAAGTCTCTCTAGACCTGCCGTGTGGCGGCGCTCGGTCTGCAATCACTGATAGTGGCGACACACGGGTCCAACCTATACTACCGGACCACGGCCGATTTAAAGGTTACCACCTAGCAAGTGTGGTGTTTGGCGGTGACACCACACTTCCCACATCACCTGCAGTGCATAAGCTTTGTGGACCACCAAAGACGCCCGGTAAACTTGTAAGGTCTTCCTGCAACATTGAAGCAGAAAAGCATATGATTAAGATTAAGAATGGAAAAGATTTTTCAGAAGAACAGAATTACGTGAGACAGTAGTGAAAAAGTTTTTGGCAGAAGTTGAACACATTCCTAATAAAGTCTTGGTGTATTTCCAATTGCCAAATGCTTCCACGTTCTTTTGATATGTTGTACAAATCAGTAAGATTGATAAGCCATTGGCAGATAACAGTATGACTGTTGGTGATGGAAGATTATGTGCAAGATGCTGTCAATCATTTATTGGACATCACATTTCTCCTCGAGCTAAGTACATCAAAATGCAACTGAAATAAGTGCGTCCTGTCTTCACTGACTTGTCACTCATAGAAAAGTGACTTCTTGCATCATTCCACACATATGCAAACATCCAAAAATATCCTAGAGTAATTCAAACAAAGCAAAAAGGGGTCATCTGCAACTTCCCACAAGTCGTGGAAGAAGTATATGAGCTGCCACAAGTCGTGAAAGAAGTATATGAGCTGCCAGAAGTCGTGAAAGAAGTATATGAGCTGCTGTCCAGTGATCTATGGATGTTGGCATAATTGTGATCACAGAAAAGTTGCTGTCAATTAATATCAAGTGGAAATTACAGATTTGACCACAAGTCATGCAAGTTCCTTTTAATTACATCAAGAACAACAATAGTCTGTATGCCAAACACTACCCTGTCAATTTCCAACAATTGGTTAGCTCTGCGAACAACCTGCATGTTAAAAAAAAGTCTTCTATAAAGCTATCATGAAAGCCAAAGTGAAAAGTAGAAAATACATCACATGCTACCTTGGGTAGCATATTTTGCAAGAATAGGTGAAAAAGAGGTGGCTACTCATATCTTCAAGCTTCTACGCATCAGGAAAAGTCAAGGCCGTACCCTGAGGGCAGTAAAGTGTGCACAGTAGCTGCAACTGTTGCTCTTTGCACAGCAGACGTGAAGCCGATTATCTCATAGCAAAAGAGTGATTTTGATGGGATTTTATTGAGCGCATATGCCATTTACAGAAGCAAGCGACAGCAGTCAGAACTCGGTATGCTTATGGCAAGTACGACAATTAGTGAAATCGACACAGCAGCATTTAGTCGAGCTATTCTGTCCTTTTCTGGTCTTGATGGAGAAGAAACGTCAGTCAATGCTTCAATAGCAATGAAGTGCCATGACTGAGTTTGAGGTCGATCATCACTGTTTGGCCTGGAAAGTGAGATGCAAGTAATGGATAGGTTACTGTTAGTTCTGAACATTTTAATGGATATTTAATAATTACTGGCCAAAACATGACTGTGGCAGTGCATCACATTTGCAACAAACATAGTATTGACTTGACTTGCAACAAGCATAATATTGACTTGACTTGCAACAAGCATAATATTGACTTGACTTGCAACAAGCATAATATTGACTTGCTTTCTCGAACTCGTTGTTAGATATCATCTTCAGTAACTGTCATTCGTGGCTAGCTACAAATTATACTCGGGCATAATGAATTTTATTTTATTGTCTCCATGCAAGTCACTCAAGTTGAAGTTCATAGACACTCTGCTGAAACTGGAACGGCTTCCAAGACATCTAGTTCTGAATAACGCAAAATAGTGATCGATAAAGACATTCTGCTTGTGAATAAAGAATTCCAGTCACCAGTCATTGAATGAGTGTTCAAAGAAAAGGAGTGTGAAAGTAGACAGATTTTCATACAGCAAAAAACAGAAATACATTGCTATCATCACACCATAAAATGTGGAAGAATATGCATTCTCACATCTTTATCCAAGTGTTCTAATGGAATAGGAAACATCTGTGACGACCATGAGTACTTCCAGCCAAGTGTTACGGCAACAGTAAAAAAGATTCTGGTTGAATGAACATGTTTTATGCTCACAGAAGCGTTGGGAAAGAGAGCATGAATTCCAATATCAGTGTCTTGAAAAAATCGGCATTGCAGCATGCTAGATCATCAGATATCATGAAGTTCATAGAACTGAGTGCGTATTTCAAGAATATGCCCTCTTATGTGAGCTACTGGAGAAGCATGTCAAGCAATCTCATCCCAGTAGTCAGCCAGTTAGGTCTTCCTTCCTCTGGTTCTTCACTCTCAGTTCTAATGGCGTTCTCTGCCTGGAAGTCATGAGCAGCCCCTCAGTTCTGGACAGCATTGTCAGTGACACAACACATATGAATCTGACATTGTATGAAAGAATGCATTATTGGACTAATTACCTGTTAATAGTGATAGGCTATTTCTATCAACACATTTCCACGGCAGTAATACAGTAAAATTTTGAAGACATATTGTTGACTACTTCATCTGTTTTGTATTTCAAATGAGGGAGTCAATGCATGCTCACATTCTTATCTGGATTGAAGATACTGACATGTGTTCTACATTTGTAATTGCATATACTGAGCAGGTGATGCATGACGAACAATTACACCAATGGGTAAAGAAGTAGCAGATACAAAACAAGGGAATAAATTCTGCATATTTGATTTTCCTCATGAAACCTGCAAGAATACAACAGTTCTGAAAATAGAGGGCTAAAAAATAAATCATGTGATTCCTCGGTGGTGAACTAGAAGCAGACAGGTCAGTGTTCAGTTACTGTAATCCTGAAATTGTCAAGCTATAGCAAGCTAAGATGGACATTTAGTCAGCTGATTCTGAGATTGGTATTAGAAAGTACTTTTCAAAAAATATAACCAAAGCTTAAATTTAATCAACAAAAATACTCAGTTGGCTGTAGAAACAGTTTAAGAAAAAGGAGGCATCAAGAAGGCAGCTCTTTGTTTGATGGCACACAACTTGAGTAGCAGTTATGAGGTTTGCAATCTCAAGTCATATCTCATGAATCAACTGTATTTTTGAACAAGTTTGCAATAAAGAAAGGCCAAGTAAGGTCGCTTTGTTTTAGACCTTTTTGGCTCCTGCAGCTTTGAAAAGTGTGAGGAAAGACGAGGAAACTTGGGAGAACAGGTGCTTTGCTAAGTTTGCAGCAAGCTATGGACCAGTCTATAAAACCTGTGGAACAGAGGCCATTGATGATGTAATTGATGTCACGGATGACACTGAAGGTGCCAAGGTCACCCTTTAAGATGTCAACAATGGTACACGTCTTAGGAGCACTCAAGAAGCACTTGATCAAAAAAAAAAATTTTTGCTGTTGACATTAGATGAGAACAGAGAGCCTTGAGTTATCGAATGCTCTTGAAGCTCTTGGTGTATTGTGAGATAAAGATTGTAATGTCAGATCTGAATCGAGCATGCTTATGGCCACTTCAGAGCCTGACTTGGATGTGAACTATGATTGCAGCGTACCAGCTGAAAATCACACAGCGAGGTATGATGCACTCACACCCAACCAGAGAAAAGTCTTAGATTGCTCTGCATTTATTTGTTTCTGAAGTTGCTGAAACGGGAAATAGCTTCATGCTCAGTTTGATGAGCAAATAGGAACAATTTGCATACACCAAGGCTGATGCTGTTCTTGCCACTGTACCAACTGGTGTTGCAGCCAAGAACATAATTTGAATGATTACCATTGCATTTTCAGCCTTCAAAATGACCAGAAGTGTCATTCACTTACGTGCCATTGTTGGGTGAATGACTTGCAGTGTGACTATATCTGTACTCTCTGATTGCGTGCATAGTTTATGTTCACCATGTATTATCAGTTTTATCTTCTTGCACTTGAAACCAGTTCAGAACTAACTGTCGCACAGATATTGTGACTTCTGGCACCTACTTATCTGTTGCAACAGCTGTATGAGTGTGAAAAGTTGCTAGAGGAGCAACTACAAGTCTCTGAGCGAGGTGGCGCATTTGTTAGCACACTGGACTTGCATTCAGGAGGACGACGGTTGAAACCCGCATCCGGCCATACTGATTTAGGTTTTCCGTGATTTCCCTAAATCATTACCGTGCAAGGTGACGCAAAGGTTAGCAGACTGGAATCGCGTTCAAGGCAACGACGGTTCAGTCCTGCGTCTGGCCTTCCTGATTTAGATTTTCCCTGATTTACCTAAATCGCTTCACGCAAATGCCAGGATGGTTCCTTTGATGGGACAATGCCGACTTCCTTCCCCATCCTTCTCTAATCTGATGGGACTGATGAGCTCTGGTCAGTTTGAAAACAGATGAAAGTTCTGGCTTGAATAGCCATGTTGGCATTGCTAGATGCTACCTGCTCAGGTCCAGTGTCACATGCTTCTGTTGTAATAATCATTCAGTGCTGAACACTATGACACAAATGAGCATAATTAGTAAGAATCCAGTGAAATGTTTTTAAGTGTTTTATCTGAAAACTACCTTGAGTAGTTAAACCGAGAACAGACTCGTGGCGATAACATATTAGACCTTCTGGTGACAAACAGACCCGAACTTTTTGAAACATTAACCCAGAACAGGGAAACAGCGATCATAAAGGTGTTACTGCATCGATGATTTCAGCCGTAAATAGAAATATTAAAAAAGGTAGGAAGATTTATCTGTTTAGAAAAAGTGACAAAAAGCAGATTACAGAGTACCTGACGGCTCAGCACAAAAGTTTTCTCTCAAGTACAGATAGTGTTGAGGATCAGTGGACAAAGTTCAAAACCATCGTACAATATGCATGAGATAAGTCCGTGCCAAGCAAGATCGTAAGAGGTGGAAAAGAGCCACCGTGCTACAACAACAGAGTTAGAAAACTGCTGCGGAAGCAAAGGGAACGTCACAGCAAACATAAACATAGCCACAGCCTTGCAGACAAACAAAAATTACGCGAAGCAAAATGTAGTGTGAGGAGGGCTATGCGAGAGGCATTCAATGAATTCGAAAGTAAAGTTCGATGTACTGACTTGGCAGAAAATCCTAATAAATTTTGGTCTTATGTCAAAGTGGTAGGTGGATCAAAACAAAATGTCCAGACACTCTGTGACCAAAATGGCACTGAAACAGAGAATGACAGACTAAAGACCGAAATACTAAATGTCTTTTTCCAAAGCTGTTTCACAGAGGAAGACTGCACTGTAGTGCCTTCTCCAGATTGTCGCACAGATGACAAAATGGTAGATATTGAAATAGACGGTGGAGGGATAGAGAAACAATTAAAATCGCTCAAAAGAGGAAAGGCCACTGGATCTGATGGGATACCAGTTCGATTTTACACAGAGTACGCGAAGGAACTTGCCCCTTCTTGCAGCAGTGTACCGTAGGTCTCTAGAAGAGCGTAATGTTCCAAAGGATTCGAAGGGATGTCGAACAGATTTGCAGAACTATAGACCTATATGTCTAACATCGATCAGTTGTAGAATTTTGGAACACGTATTATGTTAGAGTATAATGACTTTTCTGGAGACTAGAAATCTACTCTGTAGGAATCAGCACAGGTTTAGAAAAAGACGATCGTGTGAAACCCAGCTCGCGCTATTCATCCACGAGACTCAGAGGGCCATAGACACGGGTTCCCAAGTAGATGCCGTGTATCTTTACTTACGCAAGGCGTTCGATACAGTTCCCCACAGTTGTTTAATGAATAAAGTAAGAGCATATGGACTATCAGACCAATTGTGTGATTGGATTGAAGAGTTTCTAGATAACAGAACGCAGCATGTCATTCTCAATGGAGAGAAGTGTTCTGAAGTAAGAGTGATTTGAGGTGTGCTGCAGGGGAGTGTCGTAGGACTGTTGCTATTCACAATATACATAAATGACCTTGTGGATGACATCTGAAGTTCACTGAGGCTTTTTGCAGATGATGCTGTAGTATATCGAGAGGTTGTTACAATGGAAATTTTACTGAAATGCAGGAGGATCTGCAGCGAATTGACACATGGTGCAGGGAATGGCAATTGACTCTCAATGTAGACAAGTGTAATGTGCTGCAAATACATAGAAAGATAGATCCCTTATCATTTGGCTACCATATAGCAGGTCAGCAACTGGAAGCAGTTAATTCCATAAATTATCTGGGAATAGGCATTAGGAGTGATTTAAAATGGAATGATCATATAAAGTTGATCGTCGGTAAAGCAGATGCCAGACTGAGATTCATTGGAAGAATCCTAAGGAAGTGCAGTCTGAAAACAAAGGAAGTAGGTTACAGTATGCTTGTTCGCCCACTGCTTGAATACTGCTCAGCAGTGTGGGATCCGTAGCAGATAGGGTTGATAGAAGAGATAGAGAAGATCCAATGGAGAGCAGTGCGCTTCATTACAGGATCATTTAATAATTGCGAAAGTGTTATGGAGATGCTAAACAAACTCCAGTTCAAGACTCTGCAGGGGAGATGCTCAGTAGCTCGGTACGGGCTTTTGTTGAAATTTCGAGAACATACCTTCACCAAGGAGTCAAGCAGTATATTGCTCCCTCCTACGTATATCTCGCGAAGAGACATGAGGATAAAATCAGAGAGATTAGAGCCCACACAGAGGCATACCGACAATCCTTCTTTCCACGAACAATATGTGGCTGGAATAGAAGGGATATCCGATAGAGGTACTTAAGGTACCCTCCGCCACACACTGTCAGGTGGCTTGCGGAGTATGGATGTAGATGTAGAACACAGAAAGAAAAACTGACATTATTGGTACTCGTTGGGCTACACGTTACATAACAGACTGTGTCTTCACATCTTTTTCTCAGTTGCCTTTGTTCATGCTGTGATATCCAGAAGCCACTCGTAAGTGCATTTGTGGATATGCATAGTGGAATATATTTTATCTACCAGTTGCAGTTAGCAATCCTGACGAAATATGCTTTGAATGCTGCGGATGCATACATCGCTAAATAGGAAATATAGCAATTAATGTACCTTGGAACGGTACTGTGTGCAGTTGCTAATTGGGGCACTGGAAGCCTTTATCCAAACTGGTTCTGTCGCAAAGGGGCAATAGGCATTGATACAGAACAGTGATGACTTTATGGCTGCACGCAGTGGATCAGTAGTTGCATGCAGTTGAGACAGTAAAGAGCCATTGGTGATATTTTGAACAATAAGTCATCAGACTGGGTAAAAATGTGAGAACATGGAGTAAGTGTGCATGACATAAGAGTACAGTCCCAAATGTTCACTGGGCCACCTACGGTATAATTTGAAGTTTCATCCATGTAAACTGCAGGTGGTTCAAGATTTGAGACATTTATAGTGAAAATGTACTTGTTAACTGTGTTGGCATTCTTGCAATAATTAACCGAGAAACACAATTTCTCCAACAACCACAAATATAAGATGAAGCACAACTGGATATGTTAATAAGCTAATCTTCCATTACTGGTTTCAGGAAATCTAAGACATTTTAACGAAAAGCACTTGTTGAATCCAAATGTTGTGATATCATGTACAGTTGGTGTATGAGATTATTGATCATATTTTTTTGAGGATGATACTGGATCCACACTACACTGAATGCAAGTCATTTCTGCAAAATGTTGCAGAATAACATTTGGTTCCAACAAGACAGTGAACGGTTTACACACTACACTGAATTATGGCTGCACTCAATCGTTTCCAAACCAGGTGATACCCCACTTCATCAGTGGGTGATGGCCATCCGGTTCCCTAGATTCAACAGCTATCGATTATTTCCTATGTGTTTATGTGAAGGAAAGGGTTTTTCCAGTCATTTACAGACAGTTGGTGAACTTAGGACTGCCATTTGCTGTGAAATAAGCACCATTCTGCAGGATATGTTAAGATGTATTACAGAAACCTTCCCATTGAGCCTTTAGCAGTGCATCCAGGCAAATTGAGGACATTTAGAGAAAATTATTTTCAATGTGTTGTGAGGACTACTACCAGTGTGTGTTACATACTATAGTAGTTGCCAATTAATGTATTTGTATTTCATAACTGTATTAAATTACTACAGACATCAGAGCGTGCTTGTAGATAGTGTTTCAATAACTGCCTGTAATAAGCAGCAGTTTTAACCAATTTTCGCATGGATCTTTTGTGGCGTACGTTGTGTGTCCTGGACCATATAGGCATAGTTGAAGTGAGTGCAAAAAAGTCTGTGTTACATTGCAACAGGTGGTTGTAATTTTCCTCATGGACTTGGTGAACATGACATTCTTTAAAACTGAGGATAAAATCCATTGATTTTAACCATATCATATTAGATACTAAGATTATTTTAGATGAGAAAAAGTAGATATATGTGTTGCAGTTGTGCACATGCTTTGTTTTCTCAATTGAACTATGCTGCTTGGCATAGCACACACAACAATTGGTATAAAATGTCGTAAAAAAAGATTTGAACTGCTGCCTGTTGTAGATAGTTACCTATCAGAAAGAAACTTAACTCAACCTTCCCCC
This sequence comes from Schistocerca gregaria, assembly GCF_023897955.1. NCBI lineage: Eukaryota > Metazoa > Arthropoda > Insecta > Orthoptera > Acrididae > Schistocerca > Schistocerca gregaria. The sequence goes on from NC_064922.1 coordinate 896,650,535, forward strand.
CCCCCCCCCCCCCCACCCCCCTACCCCCCACCCCCACCCCTCTATCCCACCCCTCCTTTTTCTCCCAGTGTCATGTTGTACACTGCCGTGTGTTAGGTACTTTATTAATCTCTATACACTTCACATTTCATTTATGTTTCTTCTAGGAGCCCACTGTAAAAGAAGAGAATGTGAAGACTGGCAGAACAAAAGCTAAAGGAAAGAAAGAAGGAACAGTCAGCAGTGAAGAAACTGAAAATGGTGTTAATCCTGACGAAACTTCATATGAGGTAAAAATGGAGATAACATCAAAGCTTTAATACAAATCCTCTCAGTTAATGCCCAACTGTACACTTTCCTCCCAATGCTATACATTTTTTAATCTTCATTTGCCTGTGATTTATTTGATGTTAAGGGATGTGAATCGTGGCTATAAGGCAGGAAGACACCGAAGCAATTCAGAGGCAGGCTGTTAGATTTGTTACTGGTGGGTTCGAAAAACATGCAGGTATTATGAAGATGCTTCAGGAACTCAAATAGCAGTCACTAAGGAGAAGGCCACATTCTTTCTGAGGAGCACTATTGGTGCTGATAATATGACAGTGCACACCATTATCACTGAAGGTTTGGTAGTGCGAAAGATCTGCAGTAAACTTGTCCTGAAGGTCTTAATGGATGACCAAAATCAGAGGTTAATGTGCTTGCGAAGATCTTCTGCAATGCATTGAAGAAGATTCTGCCTTTTTGATGAAATTATCATAGGAGACAAAACTTGGATATTCAAATATGACCTGGAAACAAGGCGGCAAAGTTCCAAATGGCACACTGTAGCATAACTAGTGACTAAAATAAATTTATACCCATTAGGAGTAGTTCAGTCTATTATACAATTTTAAATTTCTTGAAAAATTTTTGTTTTCACTGTAAATGTCCTGTTGTGATGGAGTGTCCTTGTCTTTGAAGCATAGCTGTATTTACCTGTGCTAATATGCCTCCGATGGCTACGCCGCTATGAAATCTGGCTGAAAAGTGGTTGTCTATAGTGGCCTATTATAAATGATGTGTTCCAGAAGAGGTTTTCAGTCCAAGTATTTTAACTGTACTTCATTATTAAATAACCTGTGGTTTATGGCCAGATAAAGTCGCATTCACTATTAATTTCTGCATAGGTAAAGAGCTAGCCACATATTACACTCCATTGATATTCCATATTGAGATTACTAGAGTACAGTAACCTGACAGTGAAGTGATCTCGAAGTTTACTGCATGTGGTAGGTAGATCATTAATGTATTCCCTAACTACACTCTCCTTTCCAAATGGGTGGCCATATCAAAAGATCACACTTTGCACAGTAAATGAAATCTGGAAATAAAGCAGTTCTCAGCCTGTTCCTATTGTCACAGTAAGCATTATGGAAGATTTACACAGTTGATAAAAACCAATTAGGGTTCACAATCAATGACTGAAGATCGGTTACTGAATAGACTCTCGAATATGGAATTTAGATACAACTTGGCATCTCTTACAACTTGTGATTTGTGCTAACTTGTCTGTGTACGTTGTGCAGTAATTTTGGACACAGATCTTGCTCATATCATAACCTTCGCAGATTGACTGACTAAAATGGCTCCCAAAATGTTCCTTT